>NC_088859.1:44132171-44483421 GCF_963853765.1 Magallana gigas | reverse complement strand
AAAGGGGGAAATCAATCAATCAATCATAATCACAATCACTTTAAAAGAGGAGATGCAGTGCAATGAATATATATATATATTAAAATCTTTATTATTTAACAACATTGTATCTGAGATTAAACTATTGTTCTACATATAAATAAATAAATTATAACAAATCTTATAAACTATGAATAATGAAAATTTACTGAAAAATAGGTATGTTTTATTTTTTGGCATTCAAATTTCACGTTAATTTTATTTTATTAATTTATTATAATTCATTGTTTGATCACATGCTGTGCTCGCCCCAACGGTCGCACCGTAAAACATATTAAATCTCCGTAAGAAAATGTTTTCGTTCCTGTGAAATTTTATGAGTGAAAAGGGATAATTGTTCAATGAAGATATCTTGGATATATTCCCTTTCATCGATTTCAATTGTATTTCTTTCACAGGTATGTGTATTTTTATTAAAAATCATCAAAAATTGATGGAAGCAATAACTTGGGACAGACTTACTATAAGCTATCTATTTAGAATGGCACAGGTATTTCACCAGTCTGTCCATCACAATATTGATAATTTGATATCTCATAATCTTATATGAGGGTAAATTTAATATTGAGACCAATGTAAATAAGCATAATATATGCCTTTATTTTATCCTGCAGCTGTCCCTTGCATAAACTGGTTGCCCTAAATGAATCAAAACAATATTTGGTCAATTCTCCAATATATAGTCTTGTGGATTTATCTGACAATCACATTCAAATGCATTGTGACATTCATCTGTATTGCATTGTTTATACCAGGGAGTCAGGGTCTCAACTGCATAAATGTACCAATAATTTGTTGGAAATGTTTTGGGCATAAATTATGAAGATACCAGTACCTTGCAGGATAAATGTCTTGAAATGCATACACATGGATTTTTATTGGTGCAGATACAATTACTGTACAGTAATGCATAGGTTGGAATGTTATAGGGCTTGGAAATTCTCAACATCTGTCACATTTTTTTATCCTCAACCAAAGTTAAGTTATAATTTATCGAGGCCGGGTCTAATTTGTTCTGCCCTAGATTTTTGAATGAAACTTTTTACATGAATTTCTACTGATATAATTATTACCGGTATTTTAAGATAAATGTTTAAGGGGTCATCTCAAAGTTTGTTAATTTTTAACATATAGGACTTTATGGGATTTTGCTTGCAATGTATCAATTTTGCACATTTTTTAAACTTCTGCCCTAGGGATTTCTTTTTCTGTTCTACATATTAAAGTGATTGCTAAAAAGCATTAAATGGTCAAAACAACTAACCCTTTTACAAGCTGCAATAATGTAGCCTTCTCGCGATTTTTTTTTTGGAGGGGGAGAGGGCTACAACTCCATAGGATCTCTGTAATGGTGCAATTTTGTCTCAAATCGTGTATAAATGACAATAACATCTGCATTTCTTACCTCTCCAGTAAACATCAGATATAAAAAATCGGAGAGGGCTACATAATTGCAGCTACCCTTTTACCTCCTGGTTTGTTCCAGGGGTCTTATCAAAGTTGTTTTTTGTATGCCCAATTTCCCAGTTTGTCAGATAATGGCTATTTTTTATTTGACAAAGAGTGAAACGGTAATCTTTATAGTATTAAAACATTCAGACATATTTAAGTAATAAATAAATATACAATGTATAACATGACATAAATTAGGGGTCATTAATATAAAATACATGGTAACTCTCTTGAAATATATGAATTAAGCTATATTTAGGAGGATTAAGAAAACGTGACAGAGGGCTAGGCTTGCTGAACCCTCTTCACGTTTTCGACCCGAGCCAAAATATAGCTTATACTTTGAGACGTATGTTTATTCCACAATATAATATCAATTTTACGCATCAAACCAGGTATTTTCAACAAATTTCGCTAAATATCTGCAGTTGAAACTATTACGCCATGGCGTCAACAAAGCAAAAAGATGACGTCACAATACAAACGAAATGCTGCGCGAAAGCGTGCGTACTCATTCTGTACTCAGCCTCGTTAAGACACTATAACCATGCATGCCTAACCTGACACTTATTCAAGAAACTTCACTATTTCATAAGCTACCAAAATCTTGATCATTATAAATTCTTTCATTGAAGATGAAGCCTTTACTACTTTAAAGGGGTATGGTCATAATTTTTGTCAAAAATTATTTTTCTGATTTTAATGTTAACAATGCTTTGGTAAGGTACTTTTCATAGGTAACCAAAATTTGAGTGTTATTCGTTAAATTATGAGCGAGTTACAGAGCTTGCAATTCTTTGCAATGTAAACAAAGCTTTTGTTTACATTTTGAATGTTGAAGTGAAAATTCCAGTTTTAGACCTAAAATGAATGTGTTAAACGTTAGGAACTGTTTATTATTTACTGTATGCTTAAACTGAATATGATGATAGACAAATCAGCTTGAAAAAAGATTTTTTACTGGTATGTTGAATGTATATAAACAAAAACAGGGCACTAGCCTTGTTTACATGACAATTTAAAGAATTGTGAGCCATGTATCTTGCTTATAACTCTGCCTCACTCTCAAATTTCATTTGATCACTAGAAATGCATTCCCAAAGCAATGTAAATAATAAAAACAGAAAAATAAAATTTGACCAATATTGTGACCATGCCCCTTTAAACAAATTCCCAGGAAGTTGTATATTGAATCATAATATTCGTCCCTTTGAAAAAAGTATTTCACCCTTGTCTGTTGGTAGATCAGTATGTACATGTCCGTCAGTGGACCAAGTGATGTCTGATCAATATCTTAGAACTCTTTGCTTGACAGACATAAATCTTGGTTCATAGGTAGCCTTGAAAGAATATTGATTATTTGGGTCATAGGTCAAGATATTATAATCGAGAGTCAGAATTAGTTCCTCTGTTGAAAGCTAGACCACTGAACCATTTTACATTGTATATCTTAAAGGACAACCATAGATTAATGATATACAAAATGCAGTGATGCTGTAACTATTCTTCTTCTTTGTTTTAGATTCAGATGATAAAAAGGAAGATAGTCGGGGACAAAAGGAGCCATCAGACACATCACAGGTACTTGTAGCAGTACATGTAGTACATTGTAGTACTCTGACATGTAGTACATTGTAGTACTCTGACATGTAGTACATTGTAGTACTCTGACATATTCACAACACTGTCCTACACAGCAGCAGTATGAATAAACTTAAGGATGCTGACCTACCTTTATGATTTAAAAAAAAATGCTTTGTTTAGCTGTAAACTACTATTTAGTAAAGGAAAATTCTACGTCTTTTAACTTTGTTTTCCTATATCTTATACAGAGCTCCTCTTAAGGAGATTTTATATATTAGTCTAAAATCTGGCCATGGCCAGTCAGCCATCTAACAGTACAACAGATGGCAATTTGAGGTCAATATTTATGTTTACACTACTCACTGGTACAATGTACAAAATGTATCTTGACAGATAAATTAATGTAAAATGTTAATAAGAAAATTTGTTTATTTCAGACAAAAGATGGTTCTGGCCCCTTCCATGGTTAGTAACAGAATGTTTGCATGTACTGATTTCTGAAATGATATTTCTTATGTTGAATTAATGGAATACCTAAACTTTAAAAAAATAATACATATGGGATATATAATATATAACAAAGATTCTAGAGGCAACAGTAGTTCTTTGTATTTGTTACTGTTTATATATGTTGGTAATACATGTAAAAGAATATATAGATGATTTTTTTTTAAAAGTTGTATCAAAAGCTAACACTAATAACACTGTTGTTTATTACTGAATGGTTACTAAGTTAATTTGTAAATATGAAATAACATGGTGATACTTTGTAGGAGTGATGCCACCAAATCCATTTGGGCTCCGCCCCCAACTGAAATCAGACGTTGTTACCAACTCCTCTCACTACTCATTTAATACACACCCAGGTTTGCATGTTGTCACAGACTTTTTCAAATTTATATTAATATTATCAAACTGTTTTATTGTTAGCACTAATGTTTCAGAAATATTCTATTGTCTGTCCCAAGTTATTGCTTCCATTATTTTTTGATGATTTTTAATAAAAATGAACATATACCTGTGAAAGAAATAGAGTTGAAATTGATAAAAGGAAAAATTTCCAAGATATTTTTATTGACACATTATTATTTTTCACTCATAAAAGTTCACAGGAAGAAAAATAAATTTATAATGGGAAATGTTTACATCTTTTCACCATTCAGAACTCACTCGGAAAACCTCACACAATTTTTCAGCATTGTCATCCAGGCTATTTCATGGCTGATGCAATGCAAAATCGTAGTAGAGGCTCTTTTTTTCGGTTGTGTATTGAAGCCTGAAGCGGTAGAGGGGACATTTCAAAACAGATAATCTGGTCATTTTTTATATTAGTGGATTAGCGTAGTTTGAGCAAAAAGGTATTTACGATTATCAAAATATCAAGCGAAAAGTGGTGGAAGCAAAAACTTGGGACAGAGTATAATACTGGTAAACAGATTTTTATGTACTATATGTTTTTTTCATAACAACAAAGACTTAGGGGATGGGAGAAATGTGTTTGTTTAAAGTTCAAGAGAAAACAGTTTATTGGGAAATAGAATCTTTGAAAATACTGAAAATTGACACAAATTATACTGCATAATTCCTTCAGAATACTGGTAACTGCTGAGAAAAGTTTTGTTTGGTTCAATAATTAAAGCAAAAGCATCTTAAACTATATAAACAGACATATTTAACAACTGTTTTTCCGTTGATTTACTAACCAGAAGATGTTCCTCATTCTTTCAGTGTATATTGCTCCTAGTAGACTCGGTTCTAGTTCAGTCTTTTCAAAATCACAAACCTCAAGTGACACAGGTAAATTCTGTAACTTTCTGACTTTAAGTAAATTTTCAGGTTTGGCAGAGGGTGTACTGACCAATATCTATCTTAACTTACAGATAACAAAGGTCCACATAAATCCTCAGTTCTTGCTCCTTCTAAACTGGGTAAGTCTAATCATTTGGCATTAAAGATTTATATTGACCTTTAGTGTAATGCTTCTAGGTATTTCTCATGATACTATAAAATGCTTGATTAAGTAACCTTGAGACTAGAAATTTAACATTATACTAACACTGCAATAGACAAAAAAATCGAATTGCTGTACAAAACTATTTTAATACTGAATTTAGGGATATGTCCAGATGTATAAAATTTTCAGCAATTAACATTCATTTGTGATGGATTCAAATGAAATATTTCTTGTGATGCATACAATCATGAAGATGATTATAAAATTGAAATGTTAGAGAGGCTTTGCATAATTTATAATTTATTTGTATACAAAGATGATGCCTGACAAGTTCACAGTGTGATGGATATAAAAATTACATTTCAGAACAAACAATTTGAAAAAAAGAGGTTTTTTTTTGGAAGGTGATATGTAACTATATGTATGACTATCATGATACAGTCTAATTTGTTAACAACATATCAAGCGTCAGCCCAAATACTTAAAATACACGTAACTTACTTTAATATTTATGTACATATTAAAATTATTATCTAAGAAATATAAAATGTACATTTGTATTTATTTTTACAATTAATAAAAGTGCTGTTTTCATTTTATTTCAGATATGTTGAATCAAACAGACAGCTCCAGCCCTTCCAAGTCATTATTACGCCCCTCACCCCTGTCTTTCTGTGTTCAGAATTTAAAACAAAAAGGTACGTAGAATCAGTGTTGTATGAGTACAGGATATTGATTGCATTCAGGACAATATTACTTATTAGGTTCGTTACTGACTGTTTACAGAAATTTGTGGGGTCGGTAAAGTCCATAGAAGGCGAGGCGGATGGACTTTACCGACCCCACAAATTTCTGTAAACAGTCAGTAACGAACCTAATAAGTGTTTTGTTTTGTTAAGGACCTACAGTTTGATATGTAAACAAACAAAAGATAATATATAACGATTAAATTCGTAGCTTTATTCTCTAATTATTTTACCTTCCTCGTCAGTCGTTTGTGCAGACCTCGATGCTATTGTAGGATCATAATATTACGTCACGGGCAAAGGGGGGTCACTCTAAATATTTTGGGGCTTAAAAATTAAAGGTATGGTTGAACGTTTGTGTTAAAAATCATCTCAAATAACGTTACGTACGCCATGTTGCCGTATAACTTCTGACGCTTGTCCTGTAAAGAAATTTATAAGGCAACCACGTGACGCGATTCATCCAATGACGTCGAGACATTCTAGTCCAAGCAAAACAAGATTAATTATAAGGCCATTATGGAAAAAGGCATATAGGGCAATTATATAAAATGATGATGGAAATTCCCCTGTTTACAGAATCAATGTACCGGTACATGTATGCTGTACATAAATACTCGTTAAAGTTGTTCTCCCACTTCCTTGATATGTTTATTTCCTCTCTTTTCTAGAGAGTGATGTTAAAAGCAAAGAGAAAGAAAATCAAGAGAAGACGAGCAGTGGTGATCTAGTGCCTAATGAAGTCGAAAATGTTGCTAATGACCCAGAGGTCAAAGGTGATTCAGATGTGAAAGGTGAAGTGGAAAAGAATAAAGGCAGTGACCCAGAGCCTAAAGCTGGTGTTTTAAGTGACTCTTTTAGTGCTACAAGTGAAGCTACACAGGAGAATTATTTTGCTGCTGCACTTACCAAATCAGATGGGTAAGACTTGTTATTGATGTTGGTCAAAATTAATCTTATAATTTATAAAAATACATAGACATGCATTGACAAAAACTTGTGCATTGCTAAATTCATATTCTCTTTTTGCCTATACACAAATTTGTAGAGATGACTAAATCAAAGCAAAAGTTAAAGTTTGAATTTAGCTATTTAAATTAAGTTTAGAATCTTCTTTTCAAATTAGAGCATTATTAAAGAGATTACGTATTATTTTTTTTATAATTATACATGTATTTTCAGAAAAGAATCTGAATCTTCTTCAAACGCAGATGAAAAATCGGGGCAGTTTATCTTCGGTCAGAACTTAACTGAAAGAGTTATGGTAAGCACTCTATGGATTGAATGTTTTTATGAACGAGGTAAATGATATTGTGGACATATTTATAAAGGTATTTGATATTAAAAGATAATGAGAACAGTATTGAATTGACAGGGTGTGGCAAAGTCTCCAGAGAAAACCAAAGAAGAGTTTGTGTTTGGTCAGAACTTGGAACAGAGGGTAATAAAAACAGATCCCAGTGCAGAGGAGCATAAAGAGGACGAATCAAAAAGTGAATGTCTTTCCCCCTCCGGTATACATCGTTCAGTGTTCATAGTGATATTTTATTACTTAATCATTTTTACATTGAAATTTAACCATTTGACAATAACATTGTGCTGTAAGATTATATGAAAAATTAGGAATGGTTTAGAAAAAAAAGAGTAAGAATAAATTCTGAAAATAGATGGGGGCTTTTGAAAACTCACATTACATAATTTGCTGAAGTATGAATATCTTATGATTCATAAATTTATGTCAAATGAATTGTAAAATGAATTAAGTTAAACAAGTTTATCATGTAATCTAGTTTAAAATTTGATGCATGATTTATTTGTTAGCTATGAAGTCTTTCCAAAGCCATACAGTGTATATATGTAACTATTTTTCATTATAACTGTGGTTTAGATAAAGCCCTTACACTAGAGGAGTCAGCTCGAGAATTCCAAGCCAGGATTGAGAAGCATGTGGATTTCAAGGAAGTTGATGTTGTCACTGGAGAAGAAGGGGAATCTAATGTTTTACAGGTAAAACTATAAGGGAATCCAAGTGAATCTCTACTTTCACCTGATCTGGAGATTTATAGCTTCAAAGAATAAAACCCATCTTGAGTCTTGTTTATACTTTTGAGGAATAAATTTCTATCATCTTGGTATATTCTGAATTTATAAAAAAAATAATACCTGTACATTTAGGCTACTGCTAAGTTGTTTGTGTTTGAATCCCATGGTCACAACTGGGTGGAGCGAGGCAGGGGATTGCTGAGACTGAACGATCTGATCACGCCCTCACCTACAGAGTTCCAGTCCAGGCTGGGTAAGTGATGGTCCCTTGGTGTATAGGCTGAACATATTGCCAGTAAGATTTGTTTATTTTTTTTATACTATGAAGATGATAAGCAACATGTTTTAAGGATTTATTTTTAGTGACAATTAGCTTTTACCTTATGTTGCTCCATTGTTAAGTTTAATAACTGGCAATTCTTTTAAATAACAATTTTGAATGTAAAGTACATAACATAGATAAAGATGATAGTGGTAATTATCTTATATTAGACACTACTGTTGAAAATATGCACCTTTTACTGGTAAATATATATGGCCCAAATTCAGATACACCAAATTTTTACTCAGAATTAAAGAATAAAATTGACTCTTATCTTAATACACAACATATTATAATTGGAGGTGATTTCAATTTAGTAATGAATAAAGACTTAGACTCTATGAATTATAAACATCTGAATAACCCAAAAGCAAGAATAGAAGTTTTGAAATTAATGGAGACATTTAATCTTGTGGACATATTTCGGGAAAATAATGCAAATTTAAAAAGATACACATGGAGAAGGAAAAGTCCTATAAAACAAGCCAGATTAGATTTTTTCCTTATATCTGACACTCTAACAAATAGAGTACCACATGTTAAATTTGAAAATAGCTATCGTTCAGATCATTCCCCAGTAATTCTTGAATTTAAAGTAAATGAATTTATGAATGGGAAAGGCTTTTGGAAATTCAACAATTCCCTATTAGTTGATACAATATATATTAACTCTATAAAAAAAATAATTAGGGAAGTAAAAAGACAATATGTTTGTCCTATATACAATATAGATAATTTAGATAATATAAGAAATGAAGATATCCAATTTATAATTGATGATCAACTTTTTATAGATATTCTTCTTACTGAAATAAGGGGTAAATCCATTTCATACTCTGCTTTTAAGAGAAAAAAAATCCAATGAAAGAGAAAAGGAATTAGAAAATGAGATTACATGTCTTGAGCAGAACTTCACGGAAAACTCCTTAGATTTATTATCAAACAAACAAGATGAGCTTCTCAACATAAGAAAAAATAAATTAAAAGGTCAATGTATCAGGTCAAAGTCTAAATGGATTGACGAGGGAGAAAAGCCGTCCAAATATTTCATTAACCTAGAGACTAGGAACTACATAAGTAAACAAATACCAAATATTGAAAAAGATGATGGGTCGGTTATTTTCGATCAAATGAAAATATTAAAAGAAACTAAATCTTTTTATGAACACTTGTATAAGAAAAGAGAAATTATAAATGAAGAAAGTTTCCATGAAAAGTTAAATAAAATTAAGTGTCCTAAACTTAATAGAGAAGAGTCAAATACCCTTGAAGGTCCTTTAACTGATACAGAAATTCTGAATTTCCTTAAGAAAATGAAAAATGAAAAAAGTCCTGGCCCTGATGGTTTTACAAGTGAGTTCTTTAAATTCTTCTGGAGAGACTTAGGAATATTTATCACAAGAGCAATTAACCACTCTTTTCAAATAGGAAACTTTTCAGAAATAAATAAACTAGGTGTTATTACATGCATTCCCAAATCTGGAAAACCTAAACAATTTCTGAAAAATTGGCGTCCCATTACTTTACTAAATGTTATTTACAAGCTAGCTTCAGGAAGCTTAGCTGAACGCATGAAAACTATTCTAGATAAATTGATAAATAATGATCAGACTGGATTTTTGAAGGGAAGATTTATTGGGGAAAATATAAGACTTATATATGACCTTATGTATTATACAGAGCATTACAACATACCCGGCCTTTTAATGTTAATTGATTTCGAAAAGGCTTTTGACACCATCTCATGGAGTTTTATCTCAAAAACACTAGACTTTTTTAATTTTGGACCCTCCTTCAAAAATTGGATAAAAACATTCTATAACGGAATTAAGGCATGTGTGATTCAAAATGGTATAATTTCAGAATACTTTTATCCAGAAAGGGGCTGTAGACAAGGTGACCCAATATCTCCATATCTCTTTCTTCTCTGCGCTGAGATTTTAGGAATATTAATAAGAAATGAAAAAGACATCAAAGGTATAATTATTGATGGAGAAGAATACAAAATATCTCAATATGCAGACGACACATCAATTATAATGGATGGTACACCACAATCATATGATGGCATTCTTAGGGTTTTAGACTTTTTCGCACAAGTATCAGGCTTAAAAATAAATTTTACAAAAACAAAAATGGTTTGGATTGGTAGCAAAAAATTTTCAAAGGATGTATTTCATCATTCACGATGGAAACTTAGTTGGAACAATTTAAATTTTGAGCTTCTAGGTATCAAATTTTCAGTTAAATTAGATGAAATGGAAGAATTAAATTATTTACCAAAATTGTCTGAAATTAGAAGATTGATAAATCAGTGGAAGTTAAGAAAATTAACACCAATTGGTCGAATTACGATAATCAAGACACTAATAATACCAAAGCTAAATCATTTGATACTAGCATTACCCAACCCAAAAACTGAATACCTAAAAACTTTTGAACATGATATTTTTCATTTCCTATGGGGCTGTAAAGTTCATAAAGTAAAGAAAAGTACAATTATACAAGATTATAATCATGGGGGTCTCAAAATGGTTGATTATGGAAATTTT
Source organism: Magallana gigas (assembly GCF_963853765.1). Classification (NCBI taxonomy): domain Eukaryota; kingdom Metazoa; phylum Mollusca; class Bivalvia; order Ostreida; family Ostreidae; genus Magallana; species Magallana gigas. The sequence continues at coordinate 44,472,729 of NC_088859.1, read as the reverse complement.
ATCACAGCACTCAAAGCTACTTGGATGAGAAGGCTAATTAAAACTGATACAAAATGGGTAAAGCTTTTAGAATCAATTTTGAAAATTAGTATCTCTGAAATATGGAGAAATGGTCCTAATTATTCGTACCTTCTATGTAAAAAATTAGAAAATTCTTTTTGGAAAGAAGTGCTCCTCAGCTGGTTAAAAATAATTGAACAAACGCCACTTAGTAGACCCCAAATTATAAATGATAATATATGGCACAATCCCCAAATCACCATAGACAATAAATCAATATTTATCAAAAGTTATGTTAATAAAGGATTTATTTTTGTTAGTGATCTGCTTAATATAGATGGAACATTTAGAAACTTTGATGAATTGAAACACATTAATCCAAAGACAAATTTCATAGAGTATGCAAGTTTAAGAACTGCAGTTACAACCAGACTACATACACAAGATATACACTTACCAAACCTACAGAACACATTACAATATGGACCAATTGTCCCTAATCATATTCTATTGTTTATTAATACTTGTAAAGGTTGTAAACCCATGTACAACATACTATTAGACAAAAAAAGAGAAATATGTACATCGATATCAAAATGGAGAGAAAAGGGTTATAACTATTCACAAACTTCTTGGAGTAGAATTTTTGAACTCCCTTTTAAGTGTACACAGGAATCAAAACTACATTGGCTGCAATATCAAATACTTCATAGGATTGTCCCTACAAATAAATATCTTTTTAATATAAAAAAAGCAGAATCTGCTGTTTGCACCTTTTGTAAAAAAGATGAAGAAAGTATTGGTCATTTATTTTATGAATGTAATATAGTAAAAGAATTGTGGTGTGATGTTGAAGAGTGGATTTTTACACAGTTTGAAATCTCGATTACATCTGATATTCAATCAGTTCTTTTTGGAAAATACAAAAATAAAGAAAGTTATAAATTTTTTAACCTGATAGCTCTTATTGTGAAGCAATATATTTTTTCATGTAAATATAAAAGTAATCCGACACCAAATATACATGCCTTGAAAAAGGTCATAACAGAAAGAATCTTAACTGAAAAATATTTGCTGTTGAAAAGATGTAATTATAAGGAATACGAAAGCCACTGGCAGAATATCTGTGAAAAATTGTAGTTATAGAGATAAGTTTGTTTTTTTTGATCGATGTGAACCCTCATATCATTTCATTTGTTTCCAGTATAGCATAGTCTATACTTGTATTGTAATCCACCTGCATAATCTCTATCTCTCTCTCTCTCTCTCTCTCTCTCTCTCTCTCTCAAAATCAGCTTCACTTCATATGAAATATACAAAACTGTACTATTAAGTAGAAATAGTATAAAGACTATGTAATGTGTTTATAAAAATGTTACAATCAGTATTATGTTACATATGTACATGTGTTGTGAAATGAAAAACCCAATAAAAAAAAAAAAAAAAAAAAAAAAAGTTTAATAACTTTAAAGATTATTAAGTTCACAATATTTGTTGCAAACAAAGGATCTGAATAAATTACAAATCCAAATTATAGTTTCCAAATAAATTGACTATGGTTAATTATGATTAATTTTTTTCCAGTGATGAGAACTCATGGCAGCCTGAGAGTAATCCTTAACACAAAGATATGGCCCGGGATGACCATAGAGAGAGCCAGTAGTAAGAGTGTAAGAATCACTGCTACAGACGGGGCCGAGGGCGTCAAAGTCTTCCTTATTGTGGTACGAACAACAAGTTAATATAAAATTTCGAAATTCAGATTAAATTCCAATTAAAAGAAAATTATTTTACTACCTGCATCAAAATACTTACCAAAAGCATCAAAATTTATTTAGAAGTAAAATCTTACAAGAAACTGAACATTGAAGGCTTAGCAATGTACAGTTGAACTTCGATATCTTGAACACTGATATCTCAAATACAATGGATATGTCAGAGTAATTGTAAGTCCCAGTCACTATTTTACCATTGATATTTTTAATACTCAAATATCTTGAAGTTTTTAAACAGTTCCATCTAGTTTGAGATAACGAAGTTTGATTGTAAATATACCGTAAATATGAAAGTGTGATAGTGATATTTCTTGGATTCTCTGATTATTTTTTTTACAATCTCCTGTATCATTGTATTTGTATGTATATGATTTAAATATATTTCTAATGCACATGTAATATTTATTTGTCTTCAGACAAGCCCCAAGGATACAGAGAACATTCTGCGAGCTGTAGACTGGAGAATACAGCAGCTGCGCGTCAGAGAGGACAGTGATAAACCTCAGGCAGAAAAACGCAAGGTTGATCAAGATGAGTCCTCAAATGAAGGAATTTCCAAAAAGCAAAGACAAGAAATGTGAGCTTGACGTACAATTTTGTTTTAAATGAACCTAACATTAACAGTTGTATAGGAAATCTAAACATTTAGGTTATTGTAATGAAATCAAATTATTGTTAAATCACTTGTTAAAGACATTCATGAATTACTGCTTAAAAATCTGTAACAATAGCAATATTTCTCTTTTATTGTTGTTGTTGTTGTTTTTTGCTGTTGGTATTTATTTTCTTTGTAAAGATGTCAGACAATGAAAATTTTTCAAAGCTCAAAAACTGATTACCTGCTGTCAGTACATTATTCCTACCTCAAAATAATTTTCCCCACAAAAAGTTGACCCAATTATTACCCAAGGGTTGGAAAACCCTAACGATTAGAATGTTTTATAATTATTTTATCATAAGTATTATGTTCTATACAAGATCTGTATTGATGAAATTTCAGGCCAGATGAGGCTTCTTCAACAGGAGGGGGTTTAAAGAGAGAGGAGTCGGATGGGAGTGTCATCGGACCAGAGACAGATGGTTAGCAAAATTTAAATCATTTACAGTAGTTTCTGTACTGTTTTTTTATACCCCCGCAAACGAAGTTTAGGGGGGTATATTGGTTTCACCCTGTCCGTCTGTCCGTCTGTCTGTCTGTCCGTCTGTCCGTCTGTCCGTCTGTCTGTAGACGCAACTTTGTCCCCCCTATAGAATTTTTTATTACTGCATGGAACAGTTTGAAAATTTGTACATATGTTGAACACCATCTGAAGATGTGCACCTGCAATTTTTTTTAAGATCAGACAAGATTTAATGATTTTATGACAGTTTTCATTTTCCTTATTCTATATATTGTACACAATGTTGAAAAGTAAGGGAGGTAATCCTTACAGATTTTATTAATTAATTAATAGAAAACACTCTAAAATATATTTATATAAATACATCCAGATGGAGTTTTTTGTCTTTATGTCTTAATTAATAAAAAAAAAAATATTTTTTATAAGTATTCTATCAACTGACAATGCAAAGTTTTTGTTTGTCAATGATAAATTCTTAGGAGCTAATGAGAACATCAAAGACAAGTGTGGCTGAATTCATTTGTCCCAAGGGAGCCATTATCTGAGCCATGGTTCAGATGGAGCATGTGTTTAGGGGAAATTGATAATCTGTAAAATGGGTGATGGTTTTGGGGCTATTTTAAAACTGTTTCATAAATAATATAATTATTAATAAAGAAGTTAAACTATTTTTAGAGGTTGTTTAAATTTATTTGTCAAGTAATTTGATGAAGTGACCCTATTGGGCATTAATTTAAATGAAATTCAAAATTACTGATATGATTGAAGTGTTTTGGCAATTTTAAAATTGTTTGTAATATTAAATTTTTTTTTACATATTTTTACATAGTATGGTAATTATGGTAATGTTTTGGGAGTTTATTAAATTTAACAAGCCCATCAAAGAAAATCATAGTCCTATGGGATCAATTTTCTGATTTGGAGTTCAATTGTGCCATAGGAGAAAGTGAGGAAAATTTGAAACAACTAATTGCATCTCTCAAGACTCTTATTAGAAAGATATTGAAAGTTTTATCAACAGAAGAGCATTGCTTGGCTACCGGTATTTCTATTCACTGCAAAGGGAGGGGTTATTGTCATTTTTTCTTTAAATCAATTAAATTAAAAAAATATATCATCAAATACATACATTTGTAAATGTATTACTGTTATAGATATGTATTTACAGTGAAATTCTGACAATTTTGATTTTAATTTTTCTTTGTTAACTATTTTTTTTTTTTTTACATTTCTATAATTTTTTTTTTTGTATGTGTTCCAAACCTTAATTATTATACAATTCAATTATTTGTCCCATTTGAAATTAGCCTAGCGGGGGTATTAGTCCCATTAGGACAGTTCTAGTTTTAATTGACAATGATTTGTGGTGTAATTATATAAAATGGATTATTGTTCAGACCGAAGACTATAAGTTTAAGATTTATTTTTAATTATTCTGTCAAGTAATGAGTCAAAGGGATATTTGATTGTTATATTGCAGCTTCTTCTACTAGTTCCACCTCATCATTAACATTGAGATCTGAGTCCGATTGAAGAGGAAGATCCAGCAGGGGGGATAGCCCTAAAAGTCGGGTCACAAAGGTCTTATATTAGGACTGCTGAGATGGACAGTCATAATACTGTGCAGTGTGTGAAAGTAACAAAGGAATGTCTCACCAAAATACAGACCCACAGATGTGTTAAATATCAAACTGTATAATGCTAGAAATTCCTCAGTGAAGGTTCAACAATCCTCTATTCATTGTCAGGTTAACATTTGTATTTCTAAATCATACAGAGCTGCACATATTGTACTGTGTCTAAAAATAATCTCTTAGAATGTGAGCTGTTCATCAAATAAGTGGCTGTATGTTTTATTTTGGGAAACAGAATTACAGGCACTTGATGTTTATTATGTTGTACATTGACAGATCTGATAGAATGTGGAAAGTTATTCATCATATTGCCGTTATGTCAGCATTGCGTTATTTTGGACACACATAGAATACTGTAAAAGCATGTCAGCATAGTTAAGTTTAATTATAGTTATTTTATTCAATTTGACATGCAGAAGTAAATAGCCATTCATAATTATTTGTTAACTTTTAGTTTTCTCATTTTGGTACATTGTTTTTCTTGTGCTTGATAATAACTTTGAAGAGGCATCCTCTTTTCATAGTAACACTTCAAGAAATATTCTTTTAAGCCTAGGGCATGTGCAAATTGATGTAGAATTAACAACATATTCTATCATGCTTTGAATTAAATGAAGACAAATATGTCAAATTTGTTTTGTACTTTGTTGAATTGGCAGAAAGAATTACAGAATTTCATGAAATGTTGTTTCTACTATTATTGAGAATCTTATTTTGGAAAAATTGTAAGTTCCCAACCCTTCATGTAACAATTAAAAATGTGAAATTCACATTATCTATAGTACTGGAGTATTTCAGTTTAACAAGTACCTTTACTAGCAAGAAGTGAATAAACATCTTAAATTCATCAGACCAAGTTATTTACAATACTAATGGAAGTTGATATAGAATCAGTGTCAAAATGCTTTAAACTCTTTATGTACATGTAAGCCCCACAAAGAATTTTTTGGGCAATGGGGGTACTAGTATATGGGAAAAACTGTCTGCTTGTATATCTTTGAAATCATGTCCAGTCCATATCTTTCTTATTGAGGAACTTTAGAATCCATGATAGTTTATAACCTGAATGTTTTTATTGATTTGACCCAAGGTCATTTGTACAAGGTCAAGATCACAAAAAATGCAAAGTTTCTGTCTAGGCCTTTTCTTGTGATGGGAAAACATTAAATGATTAGAAGCTTAAACTTGACACAGATATTGAATGCGAATGAAAATATATCCTGACCTTGAGCTTTGGTCATTTGTGCTAGTTCAAGGTCACTGAAAAATAAGCGATATGTGTATTACTTTCCAATGTTTTCTTAGTAGGGTATCATTGTGAGCTTGCTCAAAGTTCCTTTAGTTCTAAATGAAATTATGATTAGAAAATAACTTGATAGATGGGTTTCAGAAGGATAATGTGACATGGAAAACATTACAGGAAAATAAAGTTCTCAACTATGGGATGTCAATTGAATCCTTGAACATTGGCCCCATCAGGATTATAATGATTAGCTTTGACTGATTTTACACTCTACATGATTCTCAAATGATGGGATGATAGTTCAAGAACCAACTTCTTTTCTCTTATAATCTATCTTATTAGTGAACGATAGTCTTAGTTTTTTTCACTACACAAAAATGCAGAAAACCATCTACTACATTTTAACACTGGTAGGTTACAAATTAAAATATTAGATGATTCAAAGAGGATAATTAACTTGAAAGTGTGACTGAATGTATATAGACTCAATACAGCCACTTTACTACTAAAGCTAGCGGGTTTACCTACATGTAGCAGAGCTTTTGGTTTTTATAAGGACCAAATTAAATCACTATTATAATTTATTATTTTCCATTTTAGTACTGGTACACTTAGGAAAATTGGATAATTTTAAACAAAGCTCATTACACTTTATTGTGAGGTTACATTTACATAATGAGACTGTGTCATAAATTGATGATATCCTCGCAGGCATACACATACTTTGTGCATCTGGGATTTTGGAAAAAAACATTGGTTTAACAGCTGCCTAAATTTCTTAGGTACCTCACTTCACCTGTACTTATATATTTAAAGACACTACGTCACAAGATGGCAATTTACCGTAAATGTTTTGCTAAATTGTTTGTATTAGTCTCCTTGGTTGTATACCATCATAGCTCAGTGGTTAAAAGAATCGGGCTTATGAACTGCAGATCACAAGTTTGAATCCTCCTGGAGCTCCTGGAGGGCGACATACCAGAATATTTGCCCCGAGGTGACAGGAAAGCCCTGAATTGTTATGTTGCCCGATGCCGAAGGCATATTATATAACATTTTAAAAAATAAAAATCTGTTTAACAATATATTTACTTCATTAACAAGTTTATTTTGATTATTAATACATGTTCATGTCTTTTAAATCAATTTTCTTGTAAAATGTTGATCGATGCTTTCAAAAAGAAGATATTTTTTCAAATTAAAAAGTTAAAGTAAGTTTTTCTGAGTAGCTGACACTGTCATGACATTAATTTTTTTTATTTTCCGAGAAAACTGTTTACGTTTGCTCAGCTAAATTTCGAACCCAACATAATTATTAGCAGAATTATTGCACGCGAGAGTGATATAACAGTTTCGGAAGGGGAATATAACCATTTCCTGTGTAATATAACTTTTTTTGGGGTGGGGGGATGTAACTATTTCCTGTACGATTCAGCAATTTTTCTGGGCATAGTAATAAAATTGTCTCATTTGTGACATAAGAAAACTAATTCAAAAATGTTATATATACTTTTGTAGGTTTTCACCTTTCAGAAAGTCTGTAAATCTGTGAGTAACCTCTGCAATCGTAATCGATTTGTTTGGACCAATAGTATGAGCAAAAAGGAATGCAAAAGATTAACTCAACTCTATATTCCATCTATCGCTTTTATGTGTAAGTCTTGAGATGATTAGAAATCTATCTACACTTCATAAATAACATTTAAGCAAGCATATCAACAAGTCTGTACACGTATGAGTGAATATTGAGACAAACATGAATTTGAAATTGCCAAAGATATGCTTCATCACTTTTATAGCAAAATGTCTGTTTTACACAAAGGGTTTGCGTTTCTAGTGTTGAGTGTGATGGTAATTTGACAGTCCTCTATGCAAAATGGTAGCAAACAAAATTGTCCCTTTTAAATCAATTCGTTAGCGCAACTAATGCTTCCACAACGTCCCCATTGTGTTCTCGTAATGTCCGTTCAGCTATTTGTCTTGTTATTTCCATTTCCGCTACAATCAAATCCACATCTTCTTTGTTTATTTTCACTTTTGCTAGTTCCCGTTCCCTTTCCTGTTTTTTAGCCCTCTCTTTTGTTTTCCTGTCACTCATTGCTTTCATAGCATCTCCTATGCTTTGTGCCGAAATTTCCTTTTCTTCAACATAATCGGTGACCTTTTCAAGATCTCTTGCACCCGAATCATGCTTCTTTGTCTTAATTTCCGTTGATTCTTCCACTTCGATTTGAGGGTCTTCCTCATTGTTCGCCATGCTTGTTTGCGGGGAAACGGCATTAGACAGGTCGTGCATTGTTGAATTCGAATTTTATGATCAAAGTATTTTTATACCATTAGAGAATATGTTCAGCTCTACATTTCAAAGATGAATAAATATCAAAATAAAAATATACAGATCTTGTAGCTCTATACAGGAATTACTCTAACAGAAATAACAACCTATGTAAATATCTATCGGTATACTTTCATCACCCTTTCAAATCTACAAAACAGAGTTTTTGAAATTACAAACACTTTTCTTAACACTGTATAATTATGTGTATGTGGCGGTAATTTTAAATGTCTCCTCATTTTTATCATCTTCATCATTAATAAATACAAGGATTTCAGCAACACCATGTTTCATCATTGGAATGAATTTCAATCCAATGGTATAAGTTTCTCCTCCCTCAACAGTAAAATGGTTCTCTCTAAACTGGATCAGATCTTCTCTACTTGACAGGACGTGGTACTCTCGCCTGTGAGGATAAGGATTGGTGTATGTGATCTTTTTGTTGCTTCCTTTACCTCCACCAACTGGAAGTTGTAGCTCAAATGCCCGAGATATGGTTGGAGGTTGGCAGCTAACAGAGATCAGCCATGTACGAACCAGTTGATGACACTCTACGTCCACAACGTTTAGATGGAATTGCTTTGTTCCTTCTTTCATTGGACGGACAGCAACACTCAGCTCATGGACTGCTCCAGCTGCTAACAGGAACTGCTCTGAGGGATATAGCTGCATTTCTCTTGGATTGGAAGAGAAACTGCGAACAAGGCGTGCTGCTTGTGTACCTCTTAGAAGCAAATTAAACCGACTGGTTTGACCCTCCACACATGATACATCAACTTTCTGCAAGGCATGAATATAGAGTTGCCATATTTGTACAGGATGACTAAGAAAGGGGTCAGAATAAATGCAAGCATAAAAATGCTTGATCTGGGGAGAGGCAGCTAGTGCAGCTTTGATGAAGACATCCACAGGTTCTCCTGTCTGTACAGGCTTACACTCCGCAATCACATTACTGTCGCTGCATCTCACAAAGAACTGGACTGTTCCTGGTCCACCAGGGGGGCCAGAAAGACCTTGAGATCCAGGCAAACGAATAGATTTTTTGAAGAACGTCTGCTCTGGATGGTAAAATCTCAAGGTCTGGTTCACAACATGAGGCTGGGGTTCAATTTTGAGCTGGAGAATAGACAAGGCCTTTCCATCGTCTCCCTTAAAGAGTACTCTGACATATTTAGTCTGCATTGCCTGCACTGCTCTCTTCCCTGTGTCGTCTTTCAGAGCCTTTTCAGGATCAGGTGGAGTAGTGTTTACAGCATTATTAGTGATAAAAGTAAGGTACTTGAAGGGAATTTGGACGGTTTCTTTTGGACGGAGAAAGATTTGGGGGTGCTCAGAGGTGCTTTCTTTGATAAACATGTCTTCTTCTACTTGGGTATGCACACCATTAAGCTGCTTGAAGTAGCGCCACTCTCTAGCATCTGTGATTACCCTTAAATCTGTATCTTCATGCTCAATTGTAATAGTCTGTTGAACGTTCAATGGGTTTTTAAGAACAAATTCAAAGAATTCGGATGTTCCAAATGATGGATTAATAGTATGTTCAGTAGATATAGATTGGCTGAGCATGTTTATAATGCCATCTTTTTTAGTCTGAAGCCTATAGATTTCCATAGTTTTGTAATCCTTCATCCGCTCTTGTTTTTCTGTTTTAAATGCCATAACTGTATTGAATTTGTTGTCCGTTCCCTGTTTCTGCCTAAGAGCTTCCATGCGTGCTAATTTTCTCCTTTTCTCTGAATCCGGCTCTTGTGGTGTCTCATCTTTTTCTGGTATCATCTGATCGTTGTGAGTTGACAACAGTTGAGCAATTTCCCTGTTTTTCTCGGCAATATGATGAGCACGAACCACTTTCTTTTTGGATGCTAAGCCAGACTTTGTGGATGTAGATTCTCTCTGTAAACTTCCGCCTGGATAGGAAATGTTTCCTGCAGTCTGAGAAACGATCAAATGACTTTTGTTTGGAATAAATATGGGTGTTTCAATTTTTGTCCTGTGGTCCACCATATATCCAATATTCGCCATCCTGAAGTGAAGTTTTCCGTTCAGCCAAGTTTTATATCCAGGATGTTGTGTAAGGGGATCAGTACCCATCACCTTTGTAGATGCTTCCTCATATTCTGTTTTCATGACATCAAGCTCAAATGTTGACTGCACAGCCTCATGACCATTTCGACACAAAAATTTCAGATCAACTGCACACTGTCCAATCAAAAATAATGATTCTCCATCCCATATGTCAATATACAAGATCTGCTGAGAAAGGTGTTGAAGGAACATCTGCATCTCTCCTGCTTTCATGTACGTGGGATCCATCATATATTTAATCTGTAGACCTGCAGGTCCTGGGTGATCTTTTTCCAATCTATGAATGATAAAAGGCATGGACGAATTATCTGACACAAGTTCATTTTTTGGTTTACACAGCATCACCCTTTCTGTTGTAACTTGAGGTAATCTGTAAAATTGGAAGGTAAAGAACATGGTGTTGCCATAGTCAGTAACTGATGTCTCTCCTGTAGATGAGCGATCAAAAGCAAGAAACTGGAAAACAATTTCATTGCATTGAAAAGGATCTTGAATTTCCCTATTCAAATCAACTTCCCAAGGTTTCCGCACATCAATGACTTCTGGGGGTTCCCCATTTGCATCAACAATGGCTGGGAAATCTGTTGAGTAGAGTTTGGCGTATGCTGCTCTGGACAACCCTTGTTGTCTGTTTGGTTGAGGGGGGAGAGCCATTACAGGAGCATGTAGTGGTTGGAACGGTATTTCCTGCATCTCTGTGCTAACCTTTACTGTACTTCTCGGTGACCTCTGATAAGCTGCACCAAATCCATACATGGACTGCTGCATTGGCATGTATGGGTAACCTGGGGGCATCATAGGCATTGGAGGTTGCATTTGCTGTGGAATTAAACCAGAGTAGACAGATGCTGCCATTTCAGGCTGCATCAATGACTGTTGAGGAGTTTGATGAACAGGGCCACGCCTTCCTGACGGAGGTTTTTTCCCTGTTGGACTATCCATTAGCATATTGTCATCCCCATCACTGCGCATAGAAGACATGGACCCTGGTTGTATTAAGTGAGAAATAGGGAGAGGTTCCACACCTGTGCCATCTCCTATGGTCCACTGCAATGTTAGCGTTCCACCAGCAAATTTACTTGCTTCTGAGTTCTGCATTTTTGTATCTGGCCTCTTGAAGAGGAAGTCCTCATCTGGAAACTTGATTGGTCCTCCATGGAAAGCTACCTGGATTGTGGGATTATTTGACTGTGTAATGGGATTCCATACTCCCCATCTCACCGACACTGTTTGAACATGCCCTTTCGTGATGCTTTGGGACAATTTTTTCTCTTCTTCTGATACTTTGTGGCCAACAACATACTCCAAAGTAAAAAGAACAGCACACATTGGATCATCTATCACCTCATTCAGTTCTATCTTGTTTTTGACGACCAGACATGTTGAGGTACTATCAGTACTGGTTAGAGATCTCTGGGAGGAGTGAAACCTTTTGCTTCTTCGAAGATTTGGACTATTTTGTGGTTTCAGAGTTCTAGTTGCTTCATCATAGACATCCAAATACATAGTTTCTGGCTTCTCTACAAAATTCAAACCGTTATGTACACCAACAATGAGTCTTCTCTCTTGAACGGATATAGAATTTCCAGAAAGCTTCTTGTTTTCCATTCTCTCTCTATCTCTGTGCAGAGCTTCACAAAGCTCTTCTTCAAACTTTTCAATGTTAGGTGGCAGCTGAATTCGAAGATTATTTATTTGAATAGGCACACGATTCAGGGCCTTGGGCTTTTTCAGTGCGTCAGCATTTTGGTTGTTACTCCCTACAAGGCCTGGGATGACATCATGAGCTCCAATAAGTGTGTTCTCTGGTATAAGGGACATTACTGAAAACATAGCTTTGTGTTTTGTTACAGTAAATGACAGAGAACAGTCTGGTATTGGCTTCAAATATTCATTTTCATCGACTGGATCATCCATAAAGAATAAAGCCCTTGGAGTTCCATAATTGAGCTGGACTTTTTGAGCTGGTAAAGTATTCCCTTGAGCAGCCGCTTCTTGACTCTTCTTTTCTTCATTGAAAACCTTGATAATGCCCCAACCACAGGAGACTCGTTTTGGTTTGAGAATCCCTGCCTGCGTTACAGCCACCACTTCAACAACTGCAACAATATTCGCATTATAGATTGGCGTGTGAAAGTAAAGATTTTGGTTATACTTCAGCTTTGGTCTTTTTGCTCCGCCTCCATGCGCTGCCAAAAGGGGACCCATCCACTGCTTTCCAAAGAACTTCCTATAGGATATGTCATATAGACTAACAAAAACTTGATATTCAGGCTGCTTCTCTGCATCAGCTTTCCCAGTCAGTCCTTCTATGGTGTTGAGAGAAATTCGTATTGGCGTTGAAACATCTGGAGCTGAATGCTCCCTTTCAAATGCTGGTGGGAGCTGTATGGTTTGGTTGAAAAAGTCCATCCATTTTTGCCCAGAGCTAAATGCTGCCATCTTGAATCTCTCTCCTAAAAAGAGAAATAAAAAGATTAAAATTTAGTTACTTGTGATATATATGTTTCTGAACATTATTTTAAGAGCATATATTCCTTTTAAGTCTTAAATAATTCAGTAATGAGTGGAAAATCATCTAAAATGATTTGTTACAATCTATTAGTACAAACAACAGTTAAAGGCATTTCCAAAATGAATAAATCATTTTGATTAAGCATTCAAAATTGAAGACAAGAGTGAAACTGTTCCTGCTCATAAATATAGTGTTGGGATAATTTTTTGTAAACAATGTGATTATATTGAAATTACATATCCTTTTTTTTTTTTTTTAATCTTTTTCTTATGATTGCACAATACTTCTGGTTTGGTTGAAAATTAAATGCTTTCTCAATAAAATGAAGTAAATAACAATCATCATGACCCTTTTTAATGATAAAGATTCAAAGTCATCTCAAAATATCCGTAATAATTGTTGTGTACGAGATACAAGATCATATCAAAATAAAGAAAAGAGCAGTCAGTGCATAAAATTATTTCTGTAGACCAATAACATTTGCTGGTATTTGATATTTTAGACCAATAAATTATTTATACTCTGTCCCAAGTTTTGCTACCACCTTTTTTAGCCTATCATTTTGATAATCATAAATACTGTTGTGCCCAAACCTAATTCATTCACTAGAAGGAAAAAATTCCAGGCTCTTTTGTTTTGAAATGCCCCCTCTAGCTTAAGTATTACAAACGACATGAAAAGTACCCGAATGATAAAGCTGAAATATTGTGTGAGGAGTCACAATAATTTTTGAATGGATAAAAAATGTCAGATGTTCTTGTTATAAATCACTGTAAAAAATGTATTTTTGTTCATGTGAGTTTTTTCTGGGTGTGTGAAAAGAGAAAACTTAGAATTTTTGCCATTCATTGATTTGAATCGTTTTTCACTGACGTTTATGTGTATTTAATGCGAAAACAACTAAATGATGACAACAATACTGTATACAGGGTTATTTTCGCATTCTACACTTGCAAATGGTGTTGCCCCATCTTGAATTTGCCCAGACATGTGTTTAAAGAGAGATGATATGGGACATTAGATTTTTTCAAGTCTTAATTTCATCTGCCGAAAACGAGGGTGAAAAATAAAATGAGGGCAGACATTTCCCTGTATACTATAGCATTGAATCATGATTTTTTGAAAGATACAGTCTCATGCATAACTGCAGCAGTGTGTGCATACAAATTGAGTAATGCGCATTAGTGCATTATGAAAATTTTTATGCACACATTGCTGCAGTAATAAGACTGTATCTTTAAAAAAATCATGATTTAATGCTTAAATTGAGAGAAATTTGGAGGTAAGTAGTAAATCTGTACAACTGTAGATAATTCTGCAGCAGATATTGTTATTCGGTGTCAAAATATTTGTAGATTATTTTTATTTGATTTAATAGTACCTGATCAAACGTATAACTCTAACGTTACATATCGAACGACAATGATTATTCAACATAAATTGCCTCAATACTGTCCACAGTATGCATACTGTTCCGAAATTCCTCCATCTGTTGAGCTCTTGATCTTTTTGGTTAGTTTTATCAATTGTTGCCAATTTTCCACGGCAATTTCGTCACTCACTCTATAGATTTGAATCATTGAACAACAAAAATATTTAATGTTGTGTTTGATTTAACTCGTAGAAATCTTAGTAAAAACTAAAATTCAAATATCGTGGCAAAACAAGTCCAAGCAATTATTTATGTAAAGAAGATCTCCAATTGCGTGTGTAGAACTCCCCAGACAACTTCAGCTAGCCCAAAAGTTATAAAAAGTTTTGTTCCTACCTAAGTTCCAAAACGAAAAATATCTAATATCACTGCACTTAGATGAAAATGATCTTTTTTTGTTAACTGATGCCTGTTTTAATCTCTATGGCCGCCATGATGTAAACAAGTCCGATCCCGTACAACATCCGGATAGTAGATCGGGTGTAAAATGTTTCGATATCGATACTTCGTAAGGTAAAAAAAGATTTTCAATTTTTGTTTAACTATCGTAACTCCATAATCCATAAATTCCTTTCCACCCCTATACTATTTTATCATAATATATAATACATTTTTGATAGTAATTTATTATACCATATTTAAAACTTTGCATTAAGTATTTAAATAATCCCAGTTACATTATATTACAGTATACAAATTAATGCATGCGGTCATATTTTTTTTAAAGGGACTTTGACACGATTTGAGCTCAAAATTTTAAATTTTATTTTCTGTTTTTTAATGTTTAGAATGGTTAATATGGGTACTTTTAATGCCTTGTCAAAATTTGACATATCGAGTAACAAGCAAGATACTGATTTTAAAATTCTTCGTTTTGTAAACAAAGCTTGAATCTTGTTATTTTTTTTTTGACATATGGGTCTTATTGATATATTAAGTTTCAATCAAATGTTGCTTTTTCTGTTGATAATATTATCTAAGAATGCATTGAATCAGTTTAAGTTGTTTGCCAGGAGTCAGTTTGTCAAAGAAATTGCAATTCCTTACTTTACATTATCTGCAAACAAATATAAGACTCAAGCTTTGTTTGTAGTACATAACAATGCACGAATTCTTACATCTGTATATCTTTTATTACTTGAATTCTAACATTCAAATTTTGATGAATCATTTAAAAAGCATAAGTAAACTATTTTATGCATAAAAAATAAAACAAGTGAAAAGCTGTCAATGTGACAGCAAACTGGGTTTTCTTTTATGTGAACTGTATCCATAATCCATGTCAACCCGTATCCAGTGAAATTGAGTACCCTATATGCAATATTTTGCCAAAAAATGACTAAGTTCAAAAGCTGGTATTTTTTTTTATAAATAATCAGAAATCAAAATCCTAGCAATATACACACCTCTGATATATGTACAATGGATCTGCAAAAGAACAACTTCCTATCTTGAAAACTGTATGAGGAGTTATCCGTACAATGAGGGTACCCTATATGCAATATTTTGCCAAAAAATGACTAAGTTCAAAAGCTGGTATTTTTTTCATCAATTATTGGAAATCAAAATCCTAGCAATATGCACACCTCTGATATATGTACAATTGATCTGCAAAAGAAGAACTTCCTATCTTGAAAACTGTAGGAGGAGTTATCCGTACAATGAGGGTACCCTTTTGGCAGCCGCCCGCCCGCCATTTTCACCATTTTAATACCCGGTTAAAAATAATTTTGATCTTAAATCGTGTCAAAGTCCCTTTAAATCTCCCCTTTTCGATCATTGATTATATATGTGAGCATTAAAATCTGCAGTACATTTATACAGGTAAATGGTTTACATTATATAGTTACAAATGAAAATACCGGTATGATTATCATGCATGCTTTTCGCTCTTCGGGAAATTTTTTGCGGTTTCATTCAGGCATGCATTTCTTTATTTGACACTATACTTACTTTCAAAATACTGTTTTTCATGAAAACCCCACAAAGTTGTCACACTTTTCATTTACTTCAGCAACAATTTTTGTGTAGGTTTACCTAAAATGCTTTCTTTCGAGATTCATGCAGGATATGAATCTTTCTACTTTTCATTTACTTCAGCAGCCACATTTGTGTAGGTTTATCTAATAGCTTTCTTTGGTGATTCATGCAGGATATGAAGGTGGCGACATTGCAGAAAAAAATACATAACCCACGTAAGCGAGGTGCGGCTGATATACATGTACTTTTCGATTACTCATTGCTTTTGTTTTTGCAAGTTTTACAGTGAAAATTATCTATTCTTTTTCCAGATAACTGCCTGGTCAGTTTCAATTTATCTAGTCCAATCATGACCTCATTTGTCACACTAACTGCTATCTATGCATATTAGTAGATGTTGTAAATTATAACAAATATTTACATGTATAACTTTAATAAGATATCAATTTTCTCTGTGTGTTCAATCGAGGTGCAGATCTATAGTAGTTGTGGGGAGGGGGGGGGGGTGACAATATTCAAATTTATTTTAAATTTAATAAAATCTATACAACCCTCTCGGAATCCCCCGCCCCCTCCAAACCTCTCTGCTGGATCAGTGCCTATAGCTAGAAAGTTGTGCGCAAATCTAAATACAAACACATGACTGTACATTAACAATTCCACACAAATATAATCATCATCATCATCATCATCATCATATTAACATAAACATGAAAACAGATTTACAAAATTTCGATATATATGCACCGTTTTCCACTTTGACTATGTTAAAAAAAATCAGGCTAAAAAGAGAATTCGAACACCATTTTGTTTTAAATTATATTCTTAATTCCACTCCTGAGCGATAGATTATCTTTCATCGCTGTTATGTTTACAGACACGAAAACCATATTTACACAGCTCCAAGAAAAACTGGACGACTTCAAAGATAGCCAACACGGACAGACCGATCCACAAACCAATGGCTCCGCCCACGTCTGAGGCAAACTGTGCCGTCTAAAATGACACGCCCATCGTTTGAATTAAAAAAAAAATAATGTTCTTAAATCATTATAATCTAAAAGACTTTCGCTGTGAAATTATGTAAAGAAAGAATACATGTATTAAAAAAGTGGAAGGAAAAGAATAGACAAATTAAGTATTTCTCCGTTAAAATTCCATTTGATTTATAAAAACTCCATTTTAATTCAGATTTTTTATGAGGGCCGTGTGGTCATGGCAATTCTTGGACTAAATAAGTTTCTTTTTAGCTGAAGAGCTCTGTTTAGATGTAGGAAAACATTCAATTTTTATAGCTTAAATTTTAAAATAAAATATTTGAATTTTTTCAAAAGATAAAAATAATAATTAATAAAAAATATTAATTTGTCAAATTTCAAGGCAGATCTGATAAGTAGTTTATCGACCATAAAGCCCCATTAATTCAGAAAGTGGAAATACCGCTATTTCTGGCTCTTCTTCAATTTTCTCATAGTTCAAGTCCTCGTAGTATATCGTTACTTTCAGGAAATTCAAGCTAAAATCCCAAAATAAAGAATTGTGTTTGGAGACTCATCATGTAGAATTAAGTCTTTAAAAGCCTCATTTTTTATGATTTTACAAAACTTTTTACCAGATCATGTAGTCTTATGTTGAAATATTTTTATAAATACGGTATTTTATTGTTCTTAAGATAAGTTCCCACACAAGTCTACCTGAGTAAGCGTGGATCTGTTATGCTGGTTAACGTAAAGCACTGTAGAGGAAATCGCTCACAAAGCCCTGTCAAAAGCGTGTTCTGAAAGAGAAAACGCTATATAATTTAAAAACAATCCCAGAACCAAAGTTCATACCGGTATTTGACGCTCATCATTGCCCCCTATCGTCTCTACCCCAAAAACAACTTTTATTCAAGACAACTTTATCGGTTCGCGGAGAATAAATTTCGCGATCATGCCGTGACAGAGCCACACGTCAATGGTTTGGTTTGCGGCGAGAAATATTCGCGACGACGCGACGAAATTTCCAGCACGCGAAAAATAGTTGGTTTACAGTACGGTCACCACCAAAACCTGCCACCACCACCACTATCATCACCATCAATTATAATCATGTTACCACAAATTATACTGCCACCACATCGTATTCTTACGCTGTATTTTTCTGTGGGCCACTGTCGACTGCTTGGAAACAACGAGTACTTTTTTTCTCTGAAATATCAAGTGATCAGAGTATGAATAATTTTGATTGAACTTCTTGGAAATCTAATGAAACTGAATTTGGGTTTAATTTTTTTTTTGAAAAAAAAATAATTCGCCGGAAATGAGAGAAAAAATTGCAATACTAGAGACAGTTCACCTGCAGGGGTTTGGGCATTTACAATTTCTGTTCTGTGATTTGAATTCTCTTTGAATTTTATTTATACAGGAGATTTCTGCAAGTAAGATGAAAAGGTTCAAATTAAAGAAGGAATGAGATCTTAAAACAGCGATCATAAATTGTTTAAGTTGGAGTTTTAGGTGTGTGCATTATGGTAGAGCTTGTTTGAAACACCTCATATATATTTTTTTCTTATATTAAAAAAATACTTAATTTGGTTTTCTTTTTTTTTTTTGGCTTTTCAAATATCTGTCTCATTATGCTAACTCTAAAATAGCTCAGAACAGCAGCTTCACGGTAAATTAACTCTAAAAGTATTAAAAGCGGGGGCTGTTGAAAAAAAAATTCCCCCACTTCCCCCAAAGCAAATAATGCTGAACGTTTTATCAATTAATTGGACATTTATTGGACCAATATAAACCTACTGGACGTATATTTCCAACTTCATACTGTAAATTTAACTTTACATATACACGCAGATAGAGATTGTATTTGAAATATATATATCTGTACCTGACTGGGTTCGGCACCACTTGTTTTTGAACGTGCTGTTAGAAAAGTGGTAGAACTCCTTGTATTCATGGAAATAACACCCACATTCTCTAACCATGACGGATTGTTCGCAAACTATACGACACACCTACACATCAAAATAAAAAGCTATCAAAATTATAAAAACAATTCCATTTACATCCAATTTTTAACGAATAGATATATGCCTGAACAAAATTCCACAGCATGTATTAAACACCCCCTCCCAACATGTATGATAAGCAGACAGAATAGAAATATCCAACACGCTAAAGGCTCCTGTATGGAACGCCATAGCTGCCTTAAGGTCAATTTCATATTATATGAACTGGTATTTCATTTATATGCAATAGTAATATCATTATATGCAGTGGTAACATCATTACATGCAGTGGTAACATCATTATATGCAGTGATAACATCATTTTATGCAGTGCTAACATCATTATATAATATTATTTCACCATTATATTCAGGGGTAAAATCTATATATGAAGTGGTGACATCATTACGTTATGTCGTAAGATCACTATGTGCAGTAGTTTATTCATTATATGTTATGAATAAATCTTTATATGCTATGATAAACTCATTTCATACAGAGCTAAACTCATAATGAACTATTGTTCAATCGTTATGTTATATGGTACACTCTTCATGTGCAGTTGCAAAATCCTTTTATGCAGTGCAACTTCTTGACATTAGGTGATAAGTTCATTATATGCAGTACTGACATCATGTTATGGTGTATTAAAACCATTATGTATGGTGGTAAAACCTTTATGTATTGTGGTGAAAGCTTTACATGCAATAGTAAATCCTTTATATGATGTGACAATTTTATAATATGCCGTTGTTGAGTCATTATATTATGAAGTCAGTTCTTTACATGATGTGATCATTTCATTATATGGAGTGGTAACTTCTTTATATGCAGTCGTAACTCTTTATGATGAGGTTGTAAACTGGTTCTCGCTGAAAAGTTTTAATGGGGAAGAGGTCCAGTTTTATTTTTAAAAAGATGCCGCGTTCGTTGTGACGATGCACATTTCCTGGTCAACTAGTCGGGTTTTTTTAAGAGAGAGAGAGAGAGAGAGAGAGAGAGAGAGAGAGAGAGAGAGAGAGAGAGAGAGAGAGAGAGAGAGAGAGAGTTTTTATCTGTCCTTTAACATCGATATCATAATATCAATCATTGAACCCATTATGTATGGTGGTAAATCGAATGTATTATTAGTAGAGTATGCTTTTAATTTAAGAGTAAAAGAAATTACAAAAAATGAAGCAAGCGTTTTAAAATCAAAGTCGAAAGACCTTTGTTTCAATGTACCAGGTAGATGCTACTTCTCGCTGATTAATGCCTCCAACACAAAAGGAATAGACAGATTTTTATTCATAGACATAAATAAAAATTATTTTTCATTTTTCTTAAAATTAATTTTATTTTTAAGAAATAATAAAGAAATTGGTTGGTCTTAACCTCTTTTTATGGTTGTTTCATCCACTGTATAAAATTTAAGCTCACCGGGCATGTATTTTTGTATTTTAAATCCTACAAAGAAGGTGTTGCAGTTCCTGTGCTATTTTCCATAAAGCTGTTGCAGATATCTTCATATCATTTTTATAGGACCATTTTATACGCGGATCAATACAAAATTTTCGGGGGGGGGGGGGTGCGATGAATACTGAAGTTTGCCGAAGGGGTGGGGGGAGGTGGGTCCGAGGCAAATTTTTGGTAATTTCATGGAAATTTTAAGAAATTTTAATTTTTCTGGGGCGGGGTCCTCCCCGCGACCTCCCCCCCCCCCCCCCCCCCCGTTCAAGACCCCCATGCATTAAACAAATTGTAAAATGGTTTCACTGAAAAATGTGACTGGTTTCATGGCATATCCGATTTTTGTTTCAAAGAGGCATATTTTTAAAGATTAAACTTCGAAAAAAAAACCTCCGAAGTTAAAAAACGGTGTTTTAAATCTTAGCAAACTTCATCGTGTCTAGTATAGCCGAGTGGTTACGCAGGATGTCCGAATAATCACCGAGACTAACTACTTGGTATTTTTTAAATTAATTTTTGAAAAGGTAATACTCCTATTCCGATGGTTTTGAAAATAAATGATGTCGGGATAAATAAGTTTTAAAACGCTTGTTATTGTAATATTTTACATGTGTGCTGATTTTTTCAACGTTACCGACTTTGTCTATCCGATTTTTTTTTAAACCAGAGAGCTACAGATCTGCAGCTAAAACATTTGCTGCTGAACGAGGAAGTAACGCATTAATCGATAATGTTAATGTATTTTTTTTGTAAAATATGTCGTTTTCAAAATATATATACATATTGTTCGACATCGTTAAAAGCAAGCCGTGCAATAATGTATGAATCAGCAAAATACGGATAAGTTTGTTCCAAGCACCACGGTTTATATGGATGCTATTAAAATTATTTTAAATAACAATCAAGAGCAAAGTAACTCCTCAATTTAAACGTTTTTGAAGAGACAGAATTAGATTTATTAATTCAAAAAGCTCCAAAGAATTACATACATATTTAAAACACGATAGCAAGTAGAAATTAAATTGTTCTATGTTAATATCAAGATATATAAAGTGATCTTCCTATCTGTATGCGCGAATCTAGAAGCAGAGGGGGTATAAAATTTCTACAAAGTACAATCATTTAATTTTTGAAATTTATTTTACTTTTAAAATTAAACGCGTACTCTACTAAAAATTCATTCGATTTATCACACATCGATGTATCAAGAACAGAGAAAATCTCTCTCTCTCTCTCTCTCTCTCTCTCTCTCTCTCTCTCTCTCTCTCTCTCTCTCTCTCTCTCTCTTCAAAACAAACGACAAGTTGACCAGGAAATGTGCACCGTCACAACGAACGCGGCATCTTTTTTAAAAATAAAACTGGACCTCTTCCCCATTAAAACTTTTCAGCGAGAACCAGTTTACAACCTCATCATAAAGAGTTACGACTGCATATAAAGAAGTTACCACTCCATATAATGAAATGATCACATCATGTAAAGAACTGACCTCATAATATAATGACTCAACGACGGCATATTATAAAATTGTCACATCATATAAAGGATTTACAATTGCATGTAAAGCTTTCACCACAATACATAAAGGTTTTACCACCATACATAATGGTTTTAATACACCATAACATGATGTCAGTACTACATATAATGAACTTATCACCTAATATCAAGAAGTTGCACTGCATAAAAGGATTTTGCAACTGCACATGAAGAGTGTACCATATATTATCAAAACCGATTTGGTTTGACTTTTCCTATAGCGTCACGATCATTTCTGTGAGCTACGTCATGCATAAATTATACACGCCGCCGGTGTGAAAACTATATGATTGGTTAACTCCTATTTTTAGGCCGAGTTATCAGTATACGCTTATGCAATGCCAGAGCTGAAGGATTTCTCAGAACAGTTTATTTCCCCCCCAATATTATTCATTCAAAATCGACTATCCCGTATGTTTAAATTCTGTGCTAAACTCTCTCTCTCTCTCTCTCTCTCTCTCTCTCTCTCTCTCTCTCTCTCTCTCTCTCTCTCTCTCTCTCTGTAAACGGGCGTTAAACCATAGCCTCAAGCTGCGGTCCAGAGTACGGCGTTATAAAAAAATATAATATTTAAAAGTTGCATGTGCTAAGCGTTCATTTCATGTAAATACCGTAAATGTATAATGCACATGTATTACCTACTAACTTGCCAGTCAAAGTGATAGGTATGAATTCCTCGATTTCTACACCTTTCGATCGGCAATCGACAGTCAATAAAAGTATTGAACGATGGTGTGAAAGAACGAGACGGAAGTGGAGAGTGCAAGGAGGTTTGTACATGTGCGTCTTCATTAGGCAAGTGTCCGATTCGTTTCTCTTCTGTTGCCCTATCACTTTCGGTGTAAATATATATACTAAAATATCCACAAACCATTTACTGCAGATTTCTTTATTTTACCTGTCTCTGAACCCCCGATCACCCGCTCCATACATGAACACTGGTTTGTTTACATAAAAAAAATACAGTTCTTGATCCGCTTTCCGAGTACGGTTAAAGGTTGTTTAATAGGAGAAAGTTTGGGGCGGGTAAAGCTACAATTATTAACAGTAGTAAACTAAATGAAGAATTATTTAAATGGATTATTTTCACAAAATGTGGTATGGTATGATGTAAATATTTTTTAAAAAATAGTGTTATTTTTATACGCGGCAAATTGCCGTAAAGTTTTTTTGTACATGTAAGTATTGTATGCACTGTAGCTTTATATTTTCTAACCCAAAATTTATACACAGAGCTACAGCTATATATGTTATGTACCGTATGTATTGTTTTATCACAAGTGTACACTTTCGAAAAATAGCCCAATTTCGACAGTCACGAGTACCCATGTGAATTTTTCATTCTCTGATATGTTGTTGTTCTGTCCGTGCATAATTTAGTCTTAGTTAACCAGCAGCCAATCAGCGGTAAGCTGAATCCACCAATAAAAAAACTGTGGTTAAGGTGCGGGTATTGTTTATGTATGACGTAGCTGAAAAAGTTGAACGCGACGCGATCGGAAAAGTCAAACCAAATCGGTTTTAGTAATAACATAACGATTGAACAATAGTTCATTATGAGTTTAGCTCTGTATGAAATGAGTTTATCATGTAATATAAAGATTTATTCATAGCATATAATGAATAAACTACTGCACATAATGATTTTACGACATAACGTAATAATATTACCACTTCATATAAAGATTTTACCCTTGAATATAATGATGAAATAATAGTATATAATGATGTTAGCACTACATAAAATGATGTTATCACTGCATATAATGATGTTATCACTGCATGTAATGATGTTACCACTGCATATAATGATATTACTATTGCATATAAATGAAATACCAGTTCATATAATATGAAATTGACCTTAAGGCAGCTATGGCATTCCATACTCCTGATAGGACGCTGTCTTTATGCCAAGTATCAAAAAAGTGTGGGCAATCGGTTTTTAGAACGCAGTTCGCAGTTCGCAATTGAATAGTGAACTGCGTTCTATAGATCACCCGTGGGTATCACCTGGGTGATAAGTAATAAACGCGATCACCCGTGGGTATCCGACAATGGGTGATCGATAATACCGCCGATTGCTGACATAATTTTAACATATAAAATATATTATAAAGAAAAAGTATCGGGGTATTTAATGAAAAATAACTTTGTCAAAACACTGTAGATTTATACATTGTTCTTATTTACTACAATAATGTAATGTTGTCGGGCGCTAGGTTATAAGACGCGAAAACTTGGGATTTCATGATCTACCAGGTATTTAAGGCATCCAATGTATAACGACTACATTTTGCACCAAATAAATATTTTGATCCTTTTTATCATGATATCATTTTGAAGGTGTCAAATGAAAATACTCCACCAAGGGAATTTTCAAAATTTTTTTGTCTAATTTTAAATTACACCTTGAATTTTACATTGAAGTCTATGGGCAGTGCAGTTTTATTAAGATATTAAAAAAAATGAAATTCATACAGTTCTTTTGGTGAATATATACATAAACTTTCTCTTTATTAAATATAAAATGAAACGAATCATTTACCTCAGATATTTTGACAAAATTAAAACGTTCGTCTTTTTTCGTCAAGGGGAGATAACTCTTAAAAAATTAAGGTGCAAAAATGACCGGCTTCGTATATGCAGTCAGTTCATTTTACCTTTATTGTTTTCTAGCAATAGGACCTACATAATTATTTAAATAATTCAAAGTGATTCAAAATTGTTTAATTTCCCTTCATTATAAATTGAATATTTTAAATCCTACCTCTATTCTTATTCTACTGTTAAGTCACACAATTACTGCATAGTAGAGAAAGGCATACTGTTCTGGAATATTCCATTTTATGTTGTCTTTTGAAATCTTGACCATTTTCGCAATCCCTGTAGGACGGTGTAACTCTAGTGATATCTTTCTGAAAAGAAAAAGACCTTTTGCCTTTATCGGGACACGCGAGACGTTCTTCAATTTTATTAAATTTTCCTTGATATATTATTTCTTATTATTAACATTGAAATCTGTTAATTAAAATAAAATCAGGCTATTTTGGAGCTATAATATTTAGAACTTTTTAAAAATAGCATGCAAAATGCATCTGAATGCTTTAAATTCGTAGTTTATATTTTCGATTGAGCACTTTATATATAAATTAAAAAAGTATCATAAAACATGAAAATACAATTATTGGATTACTAAGTGGGAATCTTGGCATTGTGCAGATATGAAAAAAAAAGGGGGGGGGATGGAAGATAGGTTGCGTCTGAGCGCAATACCTACATTAACAGTTGGTTTGCTTAATAATCACGAACACCCAAAAGTTGATTTGCTAAATTACAAACATGTTTTGTACGAAGACAAAACAAATATCCCTCTTCTTTATTAGTTGATTTGCTAAATAATAACAGCCACCCAAATATTTACCAAACGCAAGCCTACGTGTGTTTCGTAAGAAGACGAAACGAATATTCCCTCCTCGTCAGGGAGGGGGAACGTGTCCTGATCGTGGATCTGTAAGCGCATGCCGTACCCCTGACTGAGTCCTTTCAGATACTCGTCATTCTCCATGTAAAGTATCAAAGTCAACCCTGGATTTGGAAAATACTCGATCAACTTAAGAGTAGTCATAGAAAATACCCGTTTAGTCTATTTTACTATTTCAAACAACATTCTTTTTCTTTTTTGACCGTCATACAATTTAACTTATGTTCGTCGACCTTTTCTTTTTGAAAAAATTGTCACCTGATTTTGGACCAGTCTTTTTGGCAACAAATCCTTTGGACTGAATCGTGAAGCAGTTACCATATTCAGGTGTATTCACCAAGGTAAAGTTTCTGGAAATAACAGATTAATTAATCATTTCTTCGTATAAGTTGAGTCATAACTTGTGTGTTGAACGAAAAATACCCGACATGAATCGTACTTCACACACTCAATTTATTTTGAAGGAAAAAAATAAATTTCAATCGACGGATATATTATTCCATCGTCGGGAACCCACGGCCAGTCTCGCAAACGCTCAGTAAGCGTATGCGAGACTGACAGTGGGTTTTCGACGATGATATTATTCCAACTTCCAACTGAAGATCAACGCACTCTGCATAGCATTTGAAGCCGTTGTATGAGCAGGATATCAGCATGTCCTCTATCTGGTGTCCTACGTCGATCCTTGTATCTCTGAAAATAACCTAAAACTTATTCTGCATCAAAATAACCATAGCTGCCAATACGGAACTTGCAATCAAAGTAAGGTACAGTAGCTGACCTTGGCATGGAGAGATACAGACTCCGGAAGGAACTTTCTATTTTAAACACACTGTCCCTCTCCGCACCCCTAAAGATGTCGTCGACGTAGTAGTAATCCGAGTAATAATCGTCATAGTACGACATGTTGTCAAAATCGAAATCATCAAATCCTTCTACAAATCGCTTCTTCCTCTAAAAAAAAACACGTTTAATAAGAATGCATGACTGAATTTTCAAAACATGTATTGAAATAATATAGTCTGCTACTATCGTTTGTTTTATATACAGAAGTAAAAATTCGATATTGCATCTTTACTTTCTAAATTCACGTTCCTAAAGAAACGAGATTTGCCATATTTTCCCTCCTTTTTTCTTTTGGTGTAAATGCTTTCTTACCTTGCTCATCTTAAAATCATAGCAAGCAAAATCAGAGACAACTCTTCAACAATACCCATTGATTTATTCCGTTAGAAAGTTCAAAGCAAAATGAGCTGTATTTTTCAGAATTTATTTTGCTGCGTAGACCTGTATGATAAAGAAGGTGAAAACGAATCGTAAAATTGTATCATACCAAAGAGGGAAATTCACTGGGAAATATGGCATACCAGTTATTGTATATGTACAGGACGACAATAGAACCATTTTAACAAGAGTTTGGACTTTGGGTAGTGGTGTCAAACGGCAATGTGACGTAGGCATGTCTATTTCATTGTAGGCTACTCAGCCATGGCTCTTTGAAATCAACAAGATTTGTCTGGTTTTTGAGCATAGACTAGGCAGTCGGTGTAAATTTCACTTAAAACCAGCGTCATTTTTATCTTTTTTTACGCAAGAAATAGTTAGTAAAATCCTACTGAAAGTCCAAGGCCTTGTTAAAATTGTTCTAATGTAAATGTGCTACAATCAAAGCCTATAGAATAGCTTTTTCCAAAAAAAATTGACAAAGAGAAGTTCGTAACCTTAATTGTCCTGGTCATTTAATCAGTTAGCGACCATTTTACATGTCAGCATGGTTATTGCAGTTCATATTGCTCCAAGATGCCAGTGCCATTGAAATACATGGAAGATACAGCCCAAAAAATTCACAAAGTACATAGTTTTTTCCATATAAAGCATCTCGTATTTTTTTTAAAATATGAATTCAATTTATTTTGAACCAGTATAAAACACACATTAGGAAGATTTATAGGTTATAGGTAAAACATTTCCCTATCAAAATAAATCTTCAGCTGGAGTAACCCATCCGTGAATAAAACTGCCCTCGGGCTCCCGACATACCCAAGGTGAATTTCCGGTCAAGAGTGGACTTAATCAACCCAGTGTAGCATACTCGGTATGCCAGCTTTAGATCCGTAACATTTTTTTGATAATTGTTAACAGTTTATTCTAGTTACATACATTTATGTGATACTAAAGCATTATTTTAAAATTTAGACAATACAATGAATTTTTTCACCTCTATTACATTTTTTCAACTTTCAATGGGAACGATTGCATTCCAAAAGTGGATTTTTAAGTCACCTCACCATAATAAGCAAGTTTCCATCAAAGTTTCAAGGACTTCTGGTACGTTTTACAGACACGACAATAATTCTTTGAATTTTTTACAAGTGTCAATATAGCAATTACCTTTCCAGGTACATCAGCACCCGGATTGAACTGATCAGGATCGGTTTTTGCAACTATCTCCTGCAAATCCAGGGGCGTGTCAGGCAGGCGTGACCATTTAACAGCATTCATATTGCATAAGGTCACCGCGGGAAATTGTAGGTTGTTAAATCCAAGAGAAATTTTGGTCTGAATTGGAAGGTCCAGGAACTGGGATATGAGATAGAAAAGATGAAACACCATCCAGCCGATTGCCACCAGCAGTAGAAATGCCCACAATGCTCTTGAGTACCAGAGTTTGGCAGACTTGATGTACCCAACGCCCTGCATAGCTGTTCTGTCGGCAAAGCGATTGAAGATCTTCCTTAAGGACTTTTTAGAAACCGTTGTTTCTCTCTAAAATAGAGATACATATACTATCATTATCTTTTAGTTTTCGTCTTTTCAGTTATTGCAGATGCGGGGTTTATGTACAAAATCGAAATTACAAAAACACTCTATTAAAGTCAATCATTGAATTAAAAGTGAATACTTTTACAGTCATCCTTACTTTTTGCTCCCTGTCTTCGTAGTCCGGCCGGGGATCAGCTGATCTGTAGTCGGGATAAAACCGTTTGGAGAGGGACCCGGTGTCATGACTCTGAGCCTCCCAGGGAGAGGAGCCGAGCACAAACAGGCCACGATTCCTGGAATTCCTGTACGCCATTTCCTGATCAACACCAAATGTCCATCCATCATGGTATTTCTGGTTGTTTCTGGACATTCTAGAGTTTATTTTCTCTCATAAGACTCAATTGGAATCGCACATCTCCTGCCTTAAGGAATAATTTTCCTAATTCGCGTCGTAGGACCTGGAGGGCGACAATGCATTTAAACTTTCACTTACTAGTAAACCTTTTAATGTGAAACTCCCCAGGCTTTGGTCTACCCATTAGATATTGACAATAGTTCTGTACATGTTTTTTTGAGCAACGAAGCATCACCCGAGTAACGACGCCTTTGTAATCCATTCGTACAGAAAGTAGACACTGTTAAATTAACGGAGAATGAATGTGGGTTATATCTTCAAGATGTCATATAGAAAACAAGTTCTGCATCAGTGTGTGATTGTCAGGGCCTGCATCAGTGTGTGATTGTTAGGGCCTGCGTCAGTGTGTGATTGTTAGGGCCTACAATCTGATGATTCAGATACACAGGGTACATCAAAAAGTTTTTGGACTGATGTTATAAAATTGCCATTGACATTGCTACAAGAATGAGTTTTTTGCTTACATACATATCATAGGCGTCGGAACCGGGGGGGGGGGGGGGGGGGGCTTAACCAGGATGAGGTACTGGTGCTTTCTTTGACTTCTTTTACATTAGATTTTATTGGTGATAAAAAGGGACCTCCACACATCAAATTTCATGCATCGTTAAATACGTTGCGAAGGAAGAAATATACACCTATTCTACAGTTTTACGTAATAGCGTCAAATGACGTTATAATCTTATCCGATTAGGTGGAAAAAGATTTTAACGGAAAATAATTATTATTTGTCCAGCAACATAATTAAAGTGTGCCGCAAGAATCGTCACAGGACTACCTATTTTTGCTTCTAGGGAATGTCTTTATTTCGAAACAGGGTGGGAAACACTTCATAGTAGAAAACCATGTATAAAATTGATAGACACCTTTTACCCAATTATGCAATGGACATTTTCCCAAATAAACGTATTAATGCATCCAATTATTTTACAAGAAATGCTCAAAACTTGATACACCAAAATGACGTTTACAATTGTAAAAATCTTCATTTGTTCCCACTGTTGTTAACGAATGGAATACGCTTTCAATGGATGTCCGGGAAAGCGACTCCAATAAAAAAAATACATGTTTCTGTCATAAATCAGAATGATATTACATTAAGGAAGGAGTCTTTTCTGGTTTTCGACTTGTCAAACGTAAATTTGATTAATTGTTCGTTAAATCAAGATGAAAGGAAATTAAAATAGTATATTTTTCTTTCTTTTTTACTATCATACAACTTGGCATAGAAAAATGTAATCAATGTTTAGAATGGAACAAGGACTATATTTTTGGCGTAGGAAAATATCACATGTTGCGCAATTCAGAATTGCTGCAGATTATATATATATAATGAGTCTGTTTTATCATTTTAAAAACAATAACAATAATGTTGGATTTTTTTTACTAATGTGAACTAATAATATGATACTTGGGTTTCAGAATATGATTTTAAAATATGATTTGCCTATCAAATAACATTTTTATAAGCTTTTTAAAGCGCCCATTCTATACCTTGATTTTTGTGAAAAAATCACTAAAATCAGTTTTTCTCTCTTATGAAACGGTCAATATATTAGCTTTTCTGTCAATTTATATCTTTATATAAAGTCTTCATAATACATAAAAGTTAGAAATATTTTATTATTGGAAGCATAAAAAAATAATCAAAATTTCTTCAAAATTTAAGAAAATTAGAGGAAATGCGGGCTAAGCAATATCAATTTTAGTATAAATATTTATTCCAATTTAGTAGTATAAGCTGATAGACACTCTCATGGTCTATGATTTCATTGAAGATTTGAATCTTCAAATCTTAAACAAATGTCTACAGAACTATAAAGAGCTACACTTATTTTTATCACTCTTTACGTTGAGGAAAAAGGTAGTGACCTTGACCTGACCTTTATCGCAAACAAAAAGGTCAAATTTAATTAAACTGATAGAATCATTAAGTAATATGATCCGTTTGACTGTGTCAAAATTTCATGCATTTCTTATTATAAGAAGTATGTTTGATAATAAAAAGACTCCTTCCTTAAACTAAAATGTGCCGAGTCCGACAAAAATGTTGATGTTTTAAAACAAGAGGCCATTATGCCTTAACGATCACCTGAGTACCCTAGCCCATACACAAACTTGTCGAGGAGTCTCATACATGAATATGCAATTTATCAAATTCCATTCTGGAGTAGAAAAATTATAATATTGTTCAATGACAACCACCTTCCTGCCTGAAATCTTTCAAAAAGGACTATGAAATCTAAAATTCATTCGAAAAATTTTAAAGATCCTAATCGAGCGCATGCCCTGATATTGAAAAAGTGCAAGTCTGATAGAAATATTTGTTAACTTTCAAGATAGGATTTATGCGTAAACCGTATGTTTTCATAAATAAACTAAAACAAGGTGGCTAATATACATTTTTATTTAAAACAACCTCCCATCCCCCATCCCCAGGTGCAGACAGAAACAGGCATTTAAACAAATATAAAGTTTGAATAATCAACCTACATTTTCACTAGATCACCATCTGGCATTTATACCAAAATCAGTTTAAATGTACTGTTTTTCAGTAATTTTGGCTAGCCAACAATTACTTTACTATCAACAAGCCTATTTGTTTATTTAGAAAGTTCCAAAAAAATCTATTGCCTTATACACTTATGTACTTACCACATGACGTAAATTGTCAAGAATTGGGTAAAATGGGACAGGTATTGAACTTTTGTAGAAAATCAGATTTTTGTCATGTAAAGCCATATTTAGTGTTTTATATATATATATATATATATATATATATATACATATACATATATATATATATATATATATATATATATATATATATATGCTTATAATTGTGGACGTTGCAATAATTTGCGTGTCTCCGAATGACAGTACCGAACACAGATTAGGAACGGAAATCATTAATAAACTGTATCATCATGTATTTAAAGCAATATGAGCTGCATTTTTCATGTTGAATTTTTTTTTTACTAAAATGTTCTTTTCTACTCAGGTTTTTAAATTTCTGTTAGCCATATTTTTGTGGAAAAGGCCGTTAAGAAGCCTTATTTGGAGCAAAATTGAATTATTGTCGTCCTGTACAAAAATTAATTTGCTATATATATTCCTTAGAAGAGAAATATTTCCTTTGACAAAAATCAATGATGTTTTCAAATCTAATTTATCATAAAAGTTTAAGTTATATGCAGACTTATCATACTAGCAGGTTTTAGCAGCAAAATAAAATTCTAAAAAATACAGCTCATATTGCTTTAATAGTCTGGTATTCATTTATATACAGGTAAGACATAGATTTATTACCCATATATTATATATAATTTGTAAGCCTAACCCTAGTACATATAAATAGATTTTACCTTTACATTCGGCCATCTTCCACTTTTTAAAATTGATTTATCATTCTAATAAAAAAAAAAATCGAACACATATACATTTTCTCTGCATGTTGCTTAATAATGCCGGTAGGAATTCCAACTCTCTTGGTATCTTTTTTCATTTGCAAAATCCTTTTCTTCTCTTATGGCATAGCCATTTTGTCTTTGTTTTCGTTTTTTGATCTGCTTGGATTTCCTTTGTTTGTATCGCCACACATGTACGCCGTACGCACAAAGCTCAATAAAAAACTGGACCACTTCAAAGATAGCCAGTACGGACAGACCGATCCACAAACCGACGGCTCCACCCACGTCCGAGGCAAACTGTGCCGTCTAAAATAAATAAAATTGAATACATAGTAAGCTATCAAATTCATTTTCTGTCAACAAGTACCTAAATTAAGACGAATTATGCGCCTGAGTGACAAACAATTGTTCAAAAAGCCAAGTGGATTAATACATCGAGTCATTTTGATTTGGAAAGGGGAGGATATGCATATACTCGTAGGCTTACCCAATCCAATTGCGCGTTACACAGAGAGATTGATTTTTCATGCACTTTTAAAAAACCGAACAGTATTTAAAAGTATTTTACATTGACATTGTAATCATGTTCATTACATACATGTTCAGTACCTGTGAATGCCTACAATTAATTTGCAACAACATGTACATACTCAGTATACCATTATAACTCTTTCCCTTCCAACTGTTTGTCTTGCCAATGTTAGTGTATAGCTTAATGGTTTTCTTTCATCATAAATTAACAAAGTAAGAAAAATATAAAATATAACCCAGTTCTAGTCTTGATGATATTTTAAAATATTGCAATATGTAGGCGTAAACTGTAATACTGTAACACGAACTCTTGTGTTATACAATTGTTATGATACATTACATGGTGTCGCGGAATATCAAAGAAAGCTCTTTAGTTTCATCACAAAGACTGTTAATTTTTTTTCCATTTTCTGTAAACATATATACATACCGCTATTTCTGGTTCCTCAACGAATTCCTCGTAGTTCAGATCTTCGTAGTAAACGGTCACTTTCACAAAATTTAGACTGTAAATAAAGAATCAAGTTTGAGTAATAACTAAAAGAAATAAGTCAAAACGTGCTGATTAGAGAGTTAACCTTTGACAAAAGATGCAATGGAACCAATCGTTTTTACAATACATATGTATTATTTGGCTTCAAAGATTAAGTTAAACGATAATTAGAATATCGCGTGTTTACGCTAGAGAGCGTGGGTCTGTCTTCATGTTGACAACACGCTGACATTTTGCAGGAAACTGTTCACATAGACTCTGCATCAAAATGGTCTGTAAACAAAAAAAGATAACAAAATCAAAGCATGTGGATCGCATCATCTTCTCGTAAAAGTACAACAAATATTATTATAATAGTGTTTGTCACGTCATTTGGATCAAACTTACGCTATATGCTTCGGTGGGCCATTGCCTGCTACTGGGAAATAAAGAGTATTTTTTCTCCCTGAAAACAAAAACATGGTTGTATTGCACGGGTATTTGAAAATACGCAATGAACATTTAAGTTCAGTTCAATAAAAAATATTTTTAAAAATCCTTCCATCCATTATTAAATACTTTGTTTTTATGTATTTGTTTTAAACGATGCATTACAAATCAAGAAGAGTTTTAAACAGTCTTACTTGCAAGGGTTTAAACAGCTACACGTTCTCTGTTGCATACCAAATTCCTTCATAATAGTTGCAAGGCAACGTATTTCTGTAAATAAACATTACTATTGGAAACAATTTCATCTTACACATGCATTTGCAAATAGCATTTGGGTTAAAAAACACACTCAGGCTCGTATGTAAAAAAAAAATGAAATCTCGCCTTTTAAAAAAGCCTTTGCAAATGAAATTAATATCATTCTAAATTGTATGAAGCGTTGGTAAATGTTAATTTGAATAAAGCAGTGTTGCACCTTGTTGAGTTTTGCACCATCTGTTTTTGTTCGTGTTGTTGCTGAAGAAGAAGAATTCCTTGTAGTCGTGATTGTAGCAACCACACTGACTGAGGGACTGTTCCTGCTCACAGAATATCCGGCACACCTAAACACCCCAAACAATAGCAGTGACAATGAAAATGATGTTTGTTTCATTAATTTATTTTTCGTTATTCCTTAATGACATGATTATTAAAATATCATAAAATAGTATAGACTAAATTATTGCTAAAACACACATAATCACGAAATATTCCCCAAAACCACTCGTGATTTTTGCATTTTGCAAAAAATGCAAATCATTACAAATTTTGATTAGCATAAAAATTAGATTCAAAGCAAAAATACTGATGTTCCACAAAAAGAAAACTTCAATACAAATTCATAACAAGTATAAGTTTAACGTTACCAAAGAAAGTAATCCGAATCTGAACATCAAATCAAAAATAGGAAAGTTTTCAGTTTTCAGTTCTTCGTCTAAATGTTGTGTTATTTTATGACCCCAAATGGACACTTTTATCATACATGTAACTCACCGATCTGGAGTACTGCATTTTATTGACCTTTTTGAACTCAATTCCATCATTACATTCTCTGTGAGGTGGAGTTATACGTGTGATGTCCGTCTAACAAAGCAAAAGACGTAAAATACAGAGGAGTCCGAACAACCTTGAATCTGCAGCAATTAAAAGTTACACCAAAGAACGAAGCTCTTACCAATCGCAGACCGATATGTGTTTCAAATGAAGATGAAAGGAAAATTCCCTCTTGGTCTGGCATCGGGAAAGTTCCCGGTTCATGTATCTGTAAACGCATTCCATATCCCTGACTGATCCCTTCCAGGAACTCATCATTCTGGGTGTAAAATATCAATGTCAGGCCTAGAACGAAAAGGGCTCACAGTCTTATCTAGTTCTTTACACTACAAAACGTTCACATGTGTACGGTCATAAGTATACAATTGTATTTTCAGAAGAATCTTTCAAGCTTTTGAAATTAATTCATAGAATTGATACTTTTATATCTAATATGGGGAATAGTGATGCGTCATGTACTTTATAAAAATAGTAACCGAAATTAAGGGTTGTACATTATTTTGATTACAGTGCACGTACCCGTTTTTGGCCCTGGGTTTTTTGTTATAAAGTTCCCAGATTCTATTGTAAAGCAGTTTCCATATTCGGGGGTGTTCACCAATGTAAAGTTTCTAAAAAGTCAAAGTTGCTGAATTAAATAATCATTTTATGATTAACGTAATCATGATACAATTCAGTATAACTGTTTATAGTAGTTTGTAAAAATAAGAACTTACACTGGGAAACATTTGAAACCATTGAAGGAACACGACAGCAGCATGTCCTGTATTTGATGACCAGCTTTCACTCTGACTCCCCTGCAAATATTGGGTAAATTAAATATCTCTGCACAATTATACCAGAACATATTGTTATACTTCCATGTTAAATACTGAAATCTGATTGGTTAAGACGCAGTTAATAATATTTACTATTACCCTCAGCGTTAGCAACGCACTTGGCAACGGGTAACATTAAAAAATGTTACATGCGCGAAAATTATGCGCGTACGGTTCGCTGTAGAATTCACGTTATTCCTATATAAAAGCAGTAAAATTTTCTTAAAAATTTTAAAAAAGACATTCAGTATAACAAAATAAATAGTGCCTGTTTGGGAGGATAACAGTTGAAATTGACACCCCGAGAAAACCATTGTCAACCGACGCGAAGCGTATTCGGCAATTCATCTTACAATTCTTGATGCCTACCTATAACAGTTTGTATTATAGCTTTGAAAAACCCGGCTTTTATATACAATATGGAAGGGGGTGTCCGTTCTACAATACCGTTATTCATATTGTCATTGTTTTTAAGTCAGTTCCAATGCATTCCCAACAGGTATCACGGACAAGACCTGACAAAACCATGACGTTATAGAGACTTCCGGTTTGTAAAGGCTTACCTCGGCATGGCCAGGTAAAGGTTTTTGAAGGTATTCTCTACCTCGTACAAGTTGTCTTTCTTCGCGTCCTTGAAGGCGTCGTCTCGGAACGAAGGATCGTCATAGTAATCCCCGTAGTCTGTCAGGTTCCCAAGGTCATCAAACTCGGAGACAAACCTTTTCTTTCTCTGTAAGCAAGAAAATTGCAATTTATATATAACTGTCATATGAACTCTTGACCTTACATGTTGTGTATACATTTTTTTTACTGTATTATATACTTGTATTGGGAGAGGGCGATCTAAGTTTTTGAACTTGTGTCCAATCCCTGTTGTAATTTTTGTACAATAAAAATATGTTCAAATCCAAAATTGCAAGATTTGCTGAAAATTGCATACAGTGGTGTTTGTTTGGTTGTTTTTTTTGTTTTTTTTTTTTACAAATTATCTTTTAAATTCATAAACCAAACATTTTTTGCAATACATTGATTCAGTATTGTTTTAACTGACAGCATGTGCATTTATTAAGAAAATCAACAAAGTGATGGAAACAATAACTTTGGACAGACGTTAGTTTGTTCAGTATATAGATCTAAAGGATATACTACCTGTAAATCAAGATAATTATGTTTTGCTATGTCATTTTAAACGATTCCAACAGTAAAATGATAATAAAACGTGTCCATTACTTAAAATAAAAAAAAATGAAATGCGAAAGTAAACTTATGAACTTTGTGAGGAGGAAAAATTTGCGAACACAATCATTATCAGATTCTATGTTTGATTTTCATGACTGCTCTACAATAACAAAATGGCGCAGATGATGTATGCAGAACGACAAAGCAATTAACAGAAGTATTCAAATATTAGCTAACCAAACATACTTAATGAAAGAAGACCATTAGTTTTAAAAATCCCTGCTAATGACTAAAATTGCATACAAAGGACCAAACGAAGAGGCAATCTCATCGCAAACAAATTGAAATGATTATCAATAATGAACGTGGACAGTGTATTCTACAAAGATATTAGATAACACACGGTGTTTTAAATATTTCTAATGTCTTCTGACAGTCATGATATTAACTTAAAAGTTAGACTTATTATTTTAACAGCAATTCCATTCGATCTATATCATGTTAAACATTAACACATTTCATTTAAAAATGACCCAGTCATCCATGCAGTTTTAAAAGAATTTTACTCATTGCAACATTCACATAAAAGGAAATTGTTTGATAAAACCTGAACCAACATTCAATCATTTAAAAAATCATAAAACATATACAGGTTAATTTTCTCTTTAATATCATTTATACTGTGCAAAAATTCATTTCACCCTTTCCCAGTAATACTAAATGCATGCATGTACCTACAATGAATAAAAAGTATATACCTCCCCCCCCCCCCTCCATCACCATTTTCTTACGGATTATAAAGTCGATGCCTTCATGCTGCCTAATCCACTTATGTCTATTGAAAAAATAGAATAGGTTTGTCCCACAGATCAAATTAAATCAAATCACCATCTATCTAAATATCTAATAGACATTTTGTTATTTTATTTTTAGTTGGGTGAGGTTAGTATACTAGGGACGTGTTCTCCACCCAGATGAAGGGGTGATCACATGACCTGTGGAATTTAGTACTTATGACGTCATCTAAACGTGACCTTTACCTTCCGGTCTTTGGGGGGTTGGGGAGGAGGCGGAGGGCCCTGAAAAATCACCCTGCTTGATTTAAACAGATCACAAAAATTGTTGTATAGAATTGAAACATAATATAACACTCATCGTAAAGATTTGATTTTTCTCACCATCACGGGTGTTTAAAGCAATATGAGCTGTATTTGTTAGAATTTTATTTTGCTGCAAAAACCAGCTAGAATGATAAGTCTGCATAAAACTTTAACTTGATAATTAAGATTAGAAAAATCATTAATCTGGTCAGAGGAAATATTTCTCTTCTAAGGAACATATAGCTAATTAATTTTAGTAAAGGATGACAATGATTCAATTTTGCTCCAATTAAGGCTTCTTAATGGTCTTTTTTACAAAAATTTGGCGAAAAGAAATTTAAAAACCATGATTTTTTTGTCATTTTAGTAGAAAAGAACATTTTCGTAAAAAAAAATTCATCATGAAAATTGCAGCTCATACTAGTATTGCTTTAATCCCCAGTGAATGCATCTATTTGATATATTGAACTGCAGAATATATACACAGCAAACCAAATCGATATGTACATTTCTTACATGTAAAACCGACGGGATTGCGTCGTTGATACAATATACAGGATTTCAAGACATTTACCCGAAATAAGTGTACAAACATGGACTTTCAAAGTCCTAATCACTGTGTACATTAAAACTTAAGCTATTTAAACAATTTGTTGACTTGATATACACTTAATGGTTTTAAAAAAACTGATACAAGTACAGAATTAAAAGTACGAACACACAAAAGACATGTACATATTACAATAAAGAGGGCCAGAATGATGGAAAAGCGGGGAGTCTCGTGATCACTATTTCAATGACTCAAGAGGTTTAAAGGTTTTGTATGAATATGCTTATTATGTGGTAATTGAGGTTCTTTTGAATAGAATTCGTGATAGTAACTCACGAAGAGAGAGAGAGAGAGAGAGAGAGAGAGAGAGAGAGAGAGAGAGAGAGAGAGAGAGAGAGAACTTACCCCTCCAGGAATGTGGTCCTCGGGTTTGAACCGACTAGGTTGAGTTAGAGCAACGAGGGATTGAAACTCAACGGAGGTGGTTTGGAGCTCCGAGAATTTGACAACATTCATACTGCACAGCGTCACGGCCGGAAATTGTAGGTTGTTAAACCCTAGGGATATTTTAGTCTGAACAGGAAGGTCCGTAAATTGCGATATAAGATAATAAAGATGGAAGACCATCCATCCCATGGCCACTAACAGAAGGAATACCCAAATTGCCCGTGAATACCAGTATTTGGCAGAGCTTATGTAGCCCACACCTTGCATTGCCGTCTTGTCTGCAAAGCGACTGAGGAGCTTCCGCAAGGATTTTCTTTTTTCCATAGAGTTCGCAAAGGATACATTATCTTCTCCATTTTCTGTAGATCTTCTATCCTGCAATCAACTGAACTACATTAACTGTCATCTGAGACAATGTCATTAAAACAAATAGCCTTGTTAACAAACTTATTTTACAA
This sequence comes from Magallana gigas, assembly GCF_963853765.1. Classification (NCBI taxonomy): domain Eukaryota; kingdom Metazoa; phylum Mollusca; class Bivalvia; order Ostreida; family Ostreidae; genus Magallana; species Magallana gigas. Next base: position 44,433,460 of record NC_088859.1, on the reverse strand, counting down.
ACATTTGCCAGTGTCTTTGACTCGATGTAATTCTTATTTATATCTTTATAAGTCGATATGGTTTTCCATATTATCATTAATGTAAGAATTATAGGTAGATGAGGAAGGGGACTTCTTGTGTAGCATATGAGTAACATCTGGACTACACTCTTTTTTTTTAAAATTAAAATAAACTCGATCAAAATTTTCTTTACACTACAACTATTTCAACTACTGTACATACACATTGTATGTATAACATCTTTCACATTCTTTGAATGCTTCTGCCTTCAGGTTTCTTTCTTTGCCCCACTAAGGTGCGAACAATTTATGTAGTTAAGTAATAATGAATTATAGACACACGAGGTTATACAAGTTATAGTTCCCATAGCTACAGGTAATGGATATTGTGCTTTGCTCTTGTTGTTACCTTTAGAGAATTCACTTCATTGACTAGATCATCTGATATATGTTCAAGTAAAGAAATTATATAAGCATTCTAAAAGTTGGTGGATCTAAATAGCCATCTTCTCTACGCTACGCCGGATTCACAATAGAATTAACAATTTCCGTATTTAGCCACTGAGAGAAAAATATTGAAAAAATCATTGACATTTTAGTACGTATAATGTGTAAAAAAGAAATGTTACGGAAAAAACGAGAAATTTCTCTATTCATGTGTTAAGTATACATTGAATGTAATCCGGTTATTTTTTTCCGATGTTCACATTATTTTCAAGTGGATAATCATTGCACGGCCATCATACCCCGACTCGGGTTTGACGAAAAACTTTTAATTTGAAGAACGTAAATTAAACCATTATTGCTCGATCTGACGTTGAATAGAGGATCATAATACACGTACATCAATAGCGTCTTATTTACATTGAAGCCTAATGGCCTGGTTGTACCAATGTTAAAAATGTTGTCGATTATCAAGAATATGTTGTTTTCATCTCTTTGCTGTGTAATTGTTTTGGAATGATCTACAGTGGAGCCTTATCAATAATAAGTATACACGTAATGGATATTTGATACTTATTTTAATCATATGATGTAAACTAACCTCCAGGTCCCTCTCTCTGTAATCTACGGGGGGTTCCATCCGGTGAGATGGGTAGTATCGGTCCGAGGATGTGGCGCGGCTACTGAACGACCCACTGGCAGGTGCTCGTAAATGTTGCTGATTCAAGTACCGTGATCCAATGTACTCCTCCTCTCTGTCCCCACGGTAGGGTCCGCCCCGCCCACTGTGGGGGTACATTTTTATTGGTCTGATTGGTCGAGTATTTGCGATGTATTCCAAACAGAGAGAGTTACAGTTATCAATACGATGAGTTCCGAGGAGATTTTATCCAACTTGTAAAGAGAATCGCGTTTTTAAATATAATCCTGGGTAGAATTACCCGAGACTGACATGAATGTATGTTCACCTACACAAAGGCCCGGCATTTAAAATCCGAACTTTCCACTTGGTTAACTGTGCTCCCAGGGTCAATTGTTGAAAACGTTAATAGAGAAATCAAAACAAGTCTGGTGAAAAAGCGCATGAACTTTTATGTACACGATTCACCCAACATAATTAGACCACAGAAAACAACTTTGACCATTGACAATTTACTGATAACATTTTACCCCGAATGGAAAAATATTAGTCTTAAAGACCGAGAAAATAAGCACCGCCTTCAAACTCATGCAAGATGACCTATCGCTTCTTTCAATACTGCAATAAAATAGACACATCAGTCGATATTTAGCAACAGGTATTTAATAAAGCTGGGTCTTGTTATATAATAAGATGTACTATTTCATTTTAAAGCAATGGATGCGTACAACTGTACACGTTTACTTATTTTGCTTTCTGATAGAAATAATAGGCCCTCCTCCAAGCATCCTCAGTATGTAAAGGATGAGGGTCATTTTATGTAAAGAGCCCGAGGCTCAAAAAGGGTATCATAAACCCGCCTTACTATGTGTTCTATTATGAATTTAATAGCCCAGCCTACATGTTGTAAGGTTGTCACAAACATTCTTTTAACGATGGTTAGGCACATGGAGCAAGTGTTTATACAAGACGAATGCCCAGGTAATACATACGTCATATGAATATTTTTAGACTCTTTGAAATAAGGCTCGAAAGAAAATGCTATTTGATACCCATTGCAGAGCCAAAAGGCGATATGTAATAGAATGTCCAATTTAGTTAATTCATTCTTTATTTCTTGCAGCTCATTAGATTATACAAATTGACACTAAAGAGCATAGTAAAGTACAGAAATGGGTGTTTTACAGGAGTCATTGTACATACATAAATATGAAATGTGACATAAGTAAAGGGGAAATGAATCAAAAAAACAACATCTATAGTTAGTTACAGACATTGGTTCTTAATTTCATATTTAAGTAGATATATTTGTTGAGTTTACATATATCTTTAAAATTTTCGTTTAATATTATACAATTGCAGCAGTTTGAACATCGATGGCTTCTATAAAAATACTTTTCAATATATTTTTACGGTATTCAATATATACTGGACACACTAAGATGAAATGGAATTCATCATCAACATATATTTTACATGAAAAGCAGTTCTTTTGGGTTCTGTGTACCTTAATAAGTTTTTGTCACTATTTTAATTAACCACCAATATAAGCCTTAAATTTTTATCCCTCTGTCATTGTCCCGTCGTGCTATTGTATAGCATGGGTCCTGTAAAATTCTTAACTAAACCATTATTTGAAACGGAACGCAGTTTAGAAGAACATTTCTTCTTCCAAGGTAGCTAAAAAGATCTAACTGGCAAATTTTTTTCTTCAATAGAAGTTACAGCAAATTGCAGATAACCGGTAGAGTTTTCAATACCTTGCTGAATTGTTTAATAGGGTATTCATTTGGTCTGCCAGGTAGCACATCAGGTGTCTGATTCTAGGTCATGTGGTTACATAAAAGGAGGTGTTTTGTTTTTTTGTTTTTTTTTTTACATCTAACACATTCATATTGCACAAAGAAAACATCTAAAACATAGTTTATTGCAAATACTGTTCACCTTGAAAGTACTGGGTACTAGAGCACAAGTTCTGCTTAGAGTAACTACAATCCAGTGGTGTCCTGAGGACCATCCTTTAAAAAAGACTAAACAAGTAAAAAAACCCACATCTACTCTTAAGAGGGATCAATGGACATGGGCATTTTTAGACTGAATTGATCTCCTTTAGAAAAACAGCTCTATGTAAAAATATAGGGAAATACCCAAATTCAAAAGGCAAATTATATGGACCTAATGGAACTCTTATATGACTAGAATATTGAAAGAAAATCAAGGTGGTTTTAGATCAAACTACTCTACTTAGACATTACATTTACTTCGCATTTCTTTGTTGACTGAATTATCTGCGACGTTAAACGAAAGTATACTGCACATTTATGGATTTTAAAACTGACAATGTTTTGATACAAAATGACCAATCGGATGGCCAGACTGATCACTGTATGACATGCGCAAAACGGAGTCCTAATTATATAAATAAACGTTTGTTTTTGTTCTATTTGATTTTAAGAAAGATGTCAACAGATAAAAGAATCAAGCAGATGACTGTGATGACGTCAACAATTTTACCGCAATTATACAGAAAATGATACTTGATTTTAAGAAAAACCTAAGAATAAAGATAAAGATGTCAGTGCGCACCCGAACACCTGTTTTTTTTTAACCTATTTGACTATTGTTGGAAACTATTTTGAATATTTTTATGCATGAATTTGAGCATATGTCAAGTAATGAAGATCCCATTTTGGTTCAAAACACAGGACAACTACAGAAATAAAGAGATCAATATATCAGAATAGCTTGACGCAAAACCTAGCCGTTTTTCGCAATGAGATGTGCTCCACTTAAAAGATGAAAACTTTCTAAAGATAACTACTTTTCCATATATGCTAACTCTTTGAAATTTTTTTAAGCTTTTTTATGCATTATTTTGTATACATTTGTTGAATGCTGTTAATGTCGTACTAAGAAAGTGGAGAGAGGGATGTTATAATGAATAAGGAATGACACAATTGTTTTTTTTCATGAAATGGCTTTGATTTAAGATAAAAATGACAGAATTATTCAAATTTATACCATAATTACCTAAAGCGCGTAGGGTCTCCACGATTTAAAAAAACGTTGATGTACACACATGACGTATATGAACTTAAAAAAAGATAAATGCGTTGATTCGGTCCCAAATTTACCACACTCTATTGCCTTCACATTTCGTTACTTTTTTCTATTCTAACAGTGCATTGTTGCAATGCCCTGTAATGTGTTCCACATTCATGCTAAAACCGTGAATGCGATGTAACTGTTTGTTACTATGACTCCCTTTTTTTTAATTGTTACTATGACTCCCGTGTATTTTGCTTGTTATTATGACTCCCCTGTATTTTGTAAGTTACTATGACCCCCGTGTATTTTGTTTGTTACTATGACTCCCCTATATTTTGTTTGTTACTATGATTCCCCTATATATTATTTGTAACTATATGACTCCCGTGTATTTTGTTTGTTACTATGACTCCCCTGTATTTTGTTTGTTACTATGACTCCCCTGTATTTTGTTTGTTACTATGACTCCCCTGTATTTTGTTTGTTACTATGACTCCCCTATATTTTGTTTGTTACTATGATTCCCCTATATTTTATTTGTAACTATATGACTCCCGTGTATTTTGTTTGTTACTATGACTCCCCTGTATTTTGTTTGTAACTATAATTATGACTCCCGTATATTTTGTTTGTTACTATAACTCCTGTGTATTTTGTTTGTTACTATAACTCCCCTGTATTTTGCTTGTTACTATGACTCCCCTGTACTTTGTTCGTTACTATGACTCCCGTGTATTTTGTTTGTTACTATGACTCCCGTGTATTTTGTTTGTTACTATGACTACCCTCTATTTTGTTTTTTATTTTGACTCCCGTGTATTTTGTTTGTTACTATGACTCCACTGTATTCTGTTTGTTACTATGACTACCCTCTATTTTGTTTTTTATTTTGACTCCCGTGTATTTTGTTTATTACTATAACTCCCGTGTATTTTGTTTGTTACTCTGACTCCCGTGTATTTTGGTTGTTACCCTGACTCCCCTGTATTTTGTTTGTTACTATGACTCTTGTGTATTTTGTTTGTTACTATGACTCTTGTGTATTTTTTTTGTTACTATGACTCCTGTGTATTTTGTTTGTTACTATGACTCCCGTGTATTTTGTTTGTTACTATGACTCCCCTCTATTTTGTTTGTTACTTTGACTCCCGTGTATTTTGTTTGTTACACCGACTCCCCTGTATTTTGCTTGTTTCTATGACTCCCCTGTATTTTGTTTGTTACTATGACTCCTGTGTATTTTGTTTGCTTTTTATGACACCTCTGTATTTTGTTAATCTGTACGTTGTTATTATGACTCCTTTTACCCGCTGTCGTGTATACTCCTTCTACGAACATGTAAAGTAGAGCAATTTGTTGAAATACCATTATACTACTATGATTTTGTTTCCTGTATTTCAGAGAAAAGGGGAAAAGTTTAATTAGTAATAGGTTCAACAAATACATGTATTTTGAAAACCCCCAAAAAACTTGAAAACACTTTAAAGCACTTAATACTTGTAAGACACTTAAAAGCAGAAACGCATTTAGAAATATATAATGTTTTGTACATATTTTTTTTTATATTTACACTTGCAAATGTTTTCCCTTATATAACTCTGTTTGCGCAATCCGATGAAAATCCATAACATCAGCGTGGTTCAAGAGGTCAAAGTAACGCATGAATAGGTAGAGGTTTTTGAAGGTATTCTCTACCTCATACAAGTTGTCTTCTGTGCGTTCTTGATAGCCTTCGGGTTTTATCAATCGCAACGTTTCGGGTCTTTCCCGCAGGCTCCGAAAAAAACACCTCGAATGTATTAACCTACATAGGCTTTTATGACAACACCCTTTTAAAAAAAAAAAAAAAACTTAATATAAATACAACACATTTTACGATCTATTGAGATGTGAGCTAAATTTCATTTAAGTAAATGATATACTAGTACCCTAAAATATACCACAAAAGCGACATACAGGGCTGTCTAGCCGATATTTATTTCAAAGAGATGTGACTCCATTTTGTATCTAATTCCAACGTCCGGTAATGTTAATTAATAGAGGTGTTTTCCAAGCCTGCGGAAAGGCCCGAGAAGTTGAAATTCGGGCTTTATGGGACTTCATCAGGTGACCACCCCGTATTTATATCCTGGTATACATCCAAATATAATAAATATGCTATGTAAGTCATCATGTCTACAAATTTCAAAATTATCAGTTGTGTTATCTATACTTCAATTTCAAAATTCATGTGAAGTATCTTTGGCACTAGCTAACTATTTTGAGCTTCATATAAACATCTTTTGTCGGTGTTGAATCGTATTTTTTAAGGATAATTACAGAAGGAAATTTATTATACGAAAAAAAAATTCTTAAAAGTATGGCACGTCATTAAAGTCTTTAAAGTAATTTACATATTTTTTCTAAGGTATAAAGAAATGGTTTTACATTTTACAATTTTGTAATTTTTCATTTTTATTTGTTGTACATTTGACCAATCTTTTGCATAACGGAAATTCCACGCAATAAAATATGACACCGTGTAACGTTTGTTGTGCATGGTTAGCTATCTGCCTGCACCACGCAGAATATCAGTAAAAATGTTAAATTTTGCATTTGAACAAGCCACAACGCGTCATTTCGCCCCCTTTAAGGATTTGCATCGTTATTCCGTACAAAACAAATCATTAGACAGAAATAAATAAATAAATCCAGCATTGTTGAAAACGTTAAACTCATACGTCAAACATACATTATATATATATATATATATATATATATATATATATATATATATATATATATATATATATATATATATATATACACACCCACTGTATTCAACCAACAGCAACATTAAAATTGCTATTTTATTTAGCAGTACTCTGTAGCATACATTTAATCTCTATAAATCAAAATCCAGAACTTTTTTCATGCCACGAGCACTGTCAAATCTTCTATCAAGATTGTTAAGCTCTATCAATCTCCTAATGACTGATTTCTCTAATTTTCTACATATACTAACTCTCAGTCACTGACTTCTCCCACGACAAACGCCCTCTGCTTACCTACTTTCTCTAGGTTTAGAAGTTAAAAAAAACCAAAACCGGATAAAACAGGAAACAGACTAGACATTTTTAAATAATCTGACATGATAAAACGGACATACATCAACTGACTGCAATCATAATTATCGTTTTGACAATTTAATATACTAGTAGTTATTTCACAGTTAATAAATATAATTGTAAATACTGAATGTTAAAATCATGCTACAATCACAACTTTATATTTACAGTTTTTTTAGAACGATATGATTGGTAACAAGAGCAGTGAATACGGCAACCTTAAAGGCAATTTGTGTTAGTCTCTGTAAATGTTTGCAATGCATACAATATATTTGTGATCAGAACCGATCGTGAACGGATTTCCTCCTTTAAAACATAGACCAACAGCTGCCTTACATTCTATTCTTTGTAGAAGTCAGCATTTGCAACATCAAAATCTGGGCGGAGGACATATAATTTTTGTCACGTTGTGTTTATGACGTCATAAGATCTATTTGTGGTAGGTATGTCTATCATCTCTATATCATATGTGGCCGTGCTCCTCCTGGTAGATAGAAAGAAATGCATTATAATAAATGTACATGTACTACTTTCAAAAGCACTCAAATTGATTATAATGAATCAATTGCATCCGTTGCCATAAACCTTGGCTAGGGGAGATGAATTTAACCGTTTCAGGAGACAGGTGGTTAACTAAGACACCATCGGATCTACTTTCAATATTTAGAAATGATTTTTTTGGCTATAAACGTTTATTTGGTAAAGAGCTATTCAATACACCTTAGCTTTAAATTTTAAAAAAATCATCTTGTCTTTAATATTTACACACAGCTTTTCTTTTAAAGGGAGATCAATATGGGCTGAAATTGCTCCGACCATCCAACCCTCCATCGTTTAAGGTGGCTCACTACACCGTGAAACATTTTCTCAAATCAGCAGAAAACTACTTGATTATGATAGATATCATAATGGATAAGAAGTATTTAAGTCCAATAGGCAAAAAATGTGCAATTTTGGATTAAAATTACATTTTCAAAAATTTAATTCAGTTAACATGAACAAAAGCTCTTGGCGGATTCTAACTCATTTAGAAGCCCAATACTTTAATCACTGAGCTACGACGATATACAACCCAACCGAACGATATAAACAGTTTAACAAAACATTTAAATCGCCATCTTGTGACGTAGTGTCTTAAAAAGTATAAGTGTAGGTGTAGTCAGGTACCTTAAACCAATTGTTTTAATTTCATTGTATACGGAATGTCTAACCTTTTTAAAATCGTGACAATGGTCACAAAAATGATGAGCAGAAGCCCTGCTGTAACACAGAGAACAACAACAAGGACCGGTAAGGATGTCGTACTTTCTCTGGGGTCTATAAAAATAAACACAGTCTATAGTTAAGGTACAATATCTCCTTGTTAAGAGAGAAAACTTTCATAAAAATATTCGTACTATACTATGTCCCAAAATATCATCGATTTACATTTTGCTTCATTACTTGATATTGGAATTCAAGCAATGTTTATTCAAAGGTATGAACAATTTCCAAGATTTCTGCTTTGAAACGCCTCCTCTTTATCAGGTTTCAATACATGGCTTAAAAATGTGATATCTACGGGCATTTCGAATCGCAGAAAACCCGGATGATAACGTTGAAAAACTGTGCGAGGTGTTCCGAGTGACTTCCCAACTGAGGAAAGACGTCAACATTCCCAATTATAAATCTCCGTTAGAAATCAGTTTTTGTACCTGTGGATTCTTTCGAGTAAAAAATGATAAAATGTGAAAAAAATTATCTTCGATATTTACCCTTTCATCTACATGTATTTTTATTGCACTTTTTTTCCACAGGTATATGTATTTTTATTAAAAATAGCCCAAATGTGATTCATAAAATCTTGGGAAGACTATAATACCGCTAATGTTCTTTAACAATGCTGTGAAATGTCCATTATCAAATTTTGACCTGCAAAGTATGTAAGAATTGTTTGAAGATTCTTTGTTACTAAGAAATAAGTCTATCCGATAAAGAACTCAAAAGTACACAAAAATACGTATATTGTAGCAGTTACAGTAAACATACGCAACTACTAGAGACATTCAATAATTTCTGAGTACGCTATGAAATTTGCTATATACTATGATACTACTTAGTATATAAATAATTTATGAAAATATTTGTGATCCAAGACGTTGTTTCGGTTGCTAAATAAATGTTACATTGACAGCCACATAACGAATGAGACCTCAGATGACCAATTCAATACCCAAAATCTCAACCATCTGCACAGATCCAACAATTTTTTTTTCAAAAGGTCCATCCCTAACCCCACTATCATCACTTATATGGTATTCATTTATCAACTTCTCTTGTATAATATTTTACAAAGATTCTTCTTCTTTATGACAGTCTAATTTTGAGCCTACATTCTTAGTCCGATTTACCTTGACTTTCATAAACCGTTTCTCCCCACACCATCCCTGAGGTTTTTCCATGGTCTACAATCGCCACTGCAAAATGTTGCTCAATTTCAGTGGCTGTTGTTAAATTGTATTTGTACTTGTCCAAATACCTCGTCACTTCGCCAATAGGGACTTCCTTCCAATTAATGTCGCCCTTAAAAAAAGCATGTTAATTAAGATATAGTTTCAAATCAGGTAAAAATTATAAATAATAAAAGAACAACGATGGAATTATAAAGCTTACCAGACACTTTACCACGAGCCCGCTTTGTTCCCCTTGACACCAAAAATACATAATTGTATTTACAGGGTGTCCTAAATCTGCATGGCTAAATGTTACATCAAACGTGAAGGGTCTTACTTGCATAGCGGAGACATATCGAGGTATATAACTGTCTAAAATAGAAAATATAGGTATTTAGAAACATAAGTATTAAATTAATACACAAAGTTCTAAAAATTTAAAAAAATATATTTTTACAGAAAAGTGAGAAAAAGATTTTGAAACTACCGGAAGTCTGGGTGTCAATCAACACTTGCAAAGGAGCGGAAGATCCGGCAGTATTTGTGGCTCGAATGGTTACGGCGTAGAAATGCTGCATTGGCAAATCCCGAAATGTTGCCATGGTAATGTCGGCATCGGTGACAGCTGTTGATGACGTTTGGGGAATACTGAGACTGTAACTAAGTATTTCCTCATCATGGTATCGGGTCATCTGTAAAATACTATAATATATATCAAAAAGACACAAACATATAAACATTATGGCATTTAAGTCTAGACTTGATATTTTTGACAAAATATTATATTCTAGTTAATGATTGGATTTTCTTTTTACTAGAATACGTCAACTAATTAATTATATTTACAAAGGTGTGGATGTCTTACAATAAAGTCTATAGAATTCATGAAAATACACGAAAAAATATTTAAATACACGGATATTTTTTTTTATTTGAAGTATGTTTTCTACTGTTTCAACAAATTAACCATCAGATCAACATGTACCTTAAATTCCGGTGCGTCTTTTTACCCCAATGAAACCCCAATGAACCCCAATGATACCCCAGTGAACCCCAATGTAACCCCAATGATACCCAAATACACCTAATGATACCCCTATGATACCAAATGATATCCCAATGAACCCCAATGATACCCTAATGAACTTTGAAATATTAATACCCCAATGAAACTAAATGTGTGCATAGTTAAAATATCTTCAATTTACTTGCTTAGTATCTATACATTAGACCCGACACGTTAAAGGTGCCTTGTGTTATTAATATTGGGGATATGTTTTGTATGATTTAATACATGTATACAATGTACTTTGATCATGTTTGGTTTTTTTACGAAACTTGAGATACTGCAAGCAAGCTCACAAATGAAAATATCAAAACTGAAGTCTTTCTCTAACGAAAAAGAATCGATATGTCTCTTTTTCTTAAAGTTATGTTGAACTAGCACAAATGAACAAAGCTCCCATCAGGACATAATTACAGGTCACAAACAATCTTTGAGTCAAATTTTAGCTTATTTCCCATTACACTGGCCCAATCAGTGAAAAATGGCACGTAGTTGAAATTTCATTTGTGTAATATGTTGTTTCATAAAATTCATTAAGTGTATCAATTATGAACATACTTAGTATCATTTGGGTATTTCAAAGTTCATTGGGGTATCATTGGGGTTCATTGGGGTATCATTGGGGTTCATTGGGGTATCATTGGGGTTCATTGGGGTAAAAAGACGCACCCCTTAAATTCTAAAATATGACTTTTATAAAAAAATCCAAATATTTCAGCTTCATGTTTCATTATTTTTCTATATATTTGTAAAATAATGCCCTTCTCATGAATGTTAATATTGTCTAAAAATAGCCATGAACTTTCGGTCCTCTTACTGTAAATATCAATTGTTTTCTATTCTCTTCTCAAGTTTTTATATTGATTTTGAGATTTTTACGCGAAGAAACAATGAAAATCATTTAAGACTCAAATCTCTTGATAGACTTTTGGTAAAAATTGTCTGAAAGTCTAGACGAGGTATATGATTAAATGATGATATAAATGTCACAGTGTTTATGCAATGCCATGCAATGCATTGTCCGACAACACTTATCACAACAGATCTTCAGCTCATTAAGGTACATGTACCAGTGGCGTCGGAAGCAAATTGAAAGGGGGGGGGGGGCTAGACTAATCATCAGAAATCTTTAAAGGCAAAAAACAAAAATAAAACCTATTTCCCAAAATCATGAAAATCCAAATTCGTGAAGGGGGGCTATACCTATAACTCCAAAAATTCTTTTTTCATTTTTCCTTTTCAATATTACTATCAATATTTCATTCTGTTTAAGGTAAATCTAGGAACAATATGTTTGCTGCGAGAAAAAGTTGGGGGGGGGGGGGCTAGCCCTCTATAATGGTTAGGTCTAACTTTGCAAAAAATATAGCCATTTGACATAAAATGCTTTTTAGGCATCATGCTATCTTTCATAATCAAGAACTGTTCTGATGATTTAAGAAACTACTAGTATTTCAAGGTGTATTGAGCCCCCTAATGAAATGTTCAGACACAACTTAATACAAGAGGCCCAGGGGCCTCATCGCTCACCTGAGCAACAATAGCCATAACTCTGATCAAATCAGCATTACAGTATCAAAATCGAAATATCTTGACAACAAGGTACAGTATATCTTGCCAAAAAAAATATGCCATTTTTTATCCATATGTTTATAAAGTAAATACCAAGCCTTTTTTGTTTTAGTATTTGTGAGAAGATTTTTCTCCATTTCTATATTAAATGATTTTTTTAATTACTTAATAAAATTCACCCTTTGTGGTCCCACCTTTTCTCCATGGTTTGGTCAAACTTTAATCTTCACAAACTGTGGTTTCACACAAGCTCCAGCTTTTTCTTCCAAAATATTTTTAAAGATTTTTTCTATATATTCCTATGTTAAAATTAATCCCCCCCCCTTTATGGCCCCGGGGATTATGATGTGAACAAACTTAAATCTACATGACATTAGGATGCTTCAATCCAACTTAAAGCGCCTCTGGCTTTGGTTTTTGAGAAAAAGATTTTTAAAGTTTTTCTCTAAATATTCTTATGTAAAACTTGATAACCCCATCGTGGCCCCACCTTACCCCTAGAGACAATAATTTGAATAAACTTGAATATACAAAACCTGAGGATGCTTCCACACAAATATGAGTTTTTCTAGCCAGATAGTTTATGAGAAATTGATTTTTAAAGGTTTTCTTTATATATTCTTATTTTAGGTATGTAAAAATTCATCCCCAAATTGTGGTACCACCCCACCAACGGGGACCATAATTTTAACAAACCTGAATCTACACTACCTCAAGATGCTTACATACACGTTCCAGATTCCAGGCCTAATGGTTTTTGAAAAGAAGATTTTTAAAGATTCTCTAAATATATTCCTTTGTAAAAATTCATTCTCCAATTGTAGGCCCGACCTATCCCCGGGAACAATGATTTGAACAAATCTGAATTTATACTACCCGAGGATGCTTCCGTAAAAGTACTAGCTCTTCTGCCCTAATACATGTAGTTTTTTTGAGAAGATGATTTTGAAAGATTTTCTCTATATATTCTTATCATAAACTTGAACTGTCATTGTGGCCCCACCCTTCCCCCGGCGACTATGATTTGAACAAACTTAAATCCACAATACCTGAGGATGCGTCCGAACAATTACCAGCATGTTTGGCCATATTATTTTTTAGAAGATTTTTGAAAAATATTAATAAATTTTCAATAACTCTAAATTATCTCCCCTTTAAATAGAACTTGGCCCTTCGTTTGAAGAAACTTGAATCCCTTCACCCACTGATGCCCTGTGAAAATTTTGGTTGAAAAGGGCACAGTGGTTCTTGAGAAGAAGATGAAAAAATAAAAAAGTTTGACGATGACAACGACAACAGCAACGACAGACAACAGAAAAATCTTGATCAGAAAAGCTCATCTGAGCCTTTGGCTCAGGTGAGCTAAAAAGAAGCAAAGAACAATTAATACCTTCCAGTAGAGGGTAAGGCAGTTGTTTAGTCCACATCTATAAAGGACATAGGAACCAGGTTTGCCGATTGGAACGCCCTGGGGTTCTATGAAAAGAAAACCGACTTCTTAATTGAAAAGAAAGATTATCATAGATTCCCTAACGTATCGATAAAAACCAACACAAAGGTATATCTAATTCGTTTTAAATGTAAATATCATTTTCGTTTGCAGTATCATTTCGTCTGTATTTAAACTTACTCGTTATATTTGTCCAGAAATAGCAGGTCGTCAGACCGCTCCAGAACACTGATCCCAGAGGACGACATTTTACTGACGCTTTGTACCTTGTAGATGGCTGGAGAGACGTAAATGTTAGAGACAAATCCGGCAGATTAAAACAACCCGATTCTGGTCTACTGATTGCTGTCCACTTTTCTTGATGTGTCCGCTGAATAACGAAGAAATGATACATTTATTTTATGTCATATTTTCCACAGTTATTAGATATAATTTTTAAATAAAGCGCGTTCATAAAAGCATCAGTACCTAGAATATGCATAAGGACAGGTGTTCTTAAAAGTACAACACTTATACATGTATGGATGTACAATATTACTCCTCCAAGATGCTAATAAAAGATTTTTAAGTATTTTATATTATTTAAGGATCTTCAACATTCAAATATCAAAGATTCGTGAGAGAATTGAAACTTTGAATATTAAAAGAAATGTTCTGCTTAGCAAGAAGTCAGAAGTTTCATTTAATAAAGCATTTTTTATTCATTTTAAATGTTTTTTGGTTTTTTATTACGTAGATTGTTCAACTTGTTTATTTCTCTTGCTTGACATAATTTGAATATAAAAAAACGAGTCAAAAGCACGATATTAACATGGAATTCAGAATTGGTTGTCATAATTTTGTTATCAAAAAGGTACTGTCAAGACGTGTCAATATTTTAAACAAAATGAATATCAAATAAGCGATTAATTATAATTATTTTAAAAAGTAGCAAAACTTTATACCAAATGCACACAAAAAGCGTATACACTTATTTTGGCGATTGATACACTCGTATTTGTTTTCAAGATGTTCCTGTTTTATACCTTAGGCAAAGGCTCTCCTGAACTTGTCGAAACATTGCTGGTGTGGGTAGAAACAGTAGCCGTGCAGTTGATTCCACCAGTGAAGTTATTTGTCATACAGGGGTACACCGGAAGTGGCCATGTTAGATTAACTTCCGTCTCCGAAGTCCGGACAGAATGAATGTACTTCACAGGAATCAGTTGTACTGCATAATCATAAAAAAAAAAAATGATATTTCAGGGTTAGTTTTCTTGGTTTTCAAATTCACTCATGAATTAAGCAGGCACGTAGCATCGTTTTTGAAAGGGGGCCAGACTCATCCAAAAAATCTTGACAAGCAAAAAAAAAAATAAAAATAAAAAGGGGGGGGGGGGGAATTAGGACTTTCCAAAAATCTTCAAAATCCTAATCGGGCGTAGTATATAACTTCAATGTCAATCCTAATTTCCTTATTTTCATATCAATTTTTTACATGCTCTCAAAAAAAGTGGGGGGGGGGGGGAGGCAACTCCATGATAATTCAATTTTTTATATGTAAATTTAAAAGAATTAGTTGCTGCGAGAAAAAAAGGGGGGGGGCAGCCATGCTACGTGCCTGTAATAAGAGATAAAAAGGAAGACTAGTTACCGTTTTTGTCCGTCTTCGTAGAAAAGACTTGCGTAAATGAAGCATTTTCACATGAATTCTTCAATAAAAAGCTATTTTCGCTTAAAGAGTCGTAGAAATGTTGTGAAATATTGCAAACTAAATTGTCTCCATTTTTTTGTATGTCACAAACATGAAAACTGGAATTTGAGGCTCTGAAAAATAAAACAAATTCATAGTTCTTGTATTTATGACACTTGTCGGCATTTGTATCAACACCAACCAATGACTGTCGGATTTTAATGAACTTTATGTCAGTGTCGTTTCCAAATGTTTAAGGTTTTCAATGTAAAATGAAGGGACATTGAACAATTTTAAATCATAACAATGAAAGTGAATTGAACCAAATTCACATGACTGACAACATATACATGTAAGAAGCCGGTCATTTTGTACTTTTAACTTTTTTAAAGGTTTATCTTCACTTGGTGAAAAAAATATTTTTAATATTGATTTTTAAATGATTCATTTTATGTCATATTCTAATAAGGAGAAAGTTTATGCATAATTATATTTATCAAGAGATTTTTATGAATTTCAATTACATTTTACAATATCTTACTAAAACATGCGTCTGTCTAGCCGTATTTTTATTCTAAATCAAGTATCAATAATCTTTCTTTTTTTATTTTGGTGTATTTTTGTATGTGAAAGAGTTATCTGCAATTATTTTGATTAAATAATACAAGTGTGACGTGTGACCAAATTCCTTCTGTTGTACAATGTTAAATATTAATGTAATGTACCATATTGTAAACCAATAAAATACTTTAAAAAAAACCATGCGTGGTCCATAGACTTCAACGTAATATTTAAGGTGCAAATAATTGGACAATGGTAAAAATTTGGAAAATTTCTTTAATGGTGTATTTTATTTAATCAAAATGATACCATGATTAGGAATATCGGACCATTCATTTATTAGGTACAAAATGTGATCGTTATAAATTAAATGCCTGAAAACCAAACTTTGTACATAATAGTTTATGAATTGTTATGTACAAATTCTGGTTTTAAAGAATCTAAATTTTGTAACGGACATCGGTTTGATATAAAGTGTTTTAACAGACTTTATGTACCAAAATAGACTCTCTTAGACAAATAAACAAAAACAAATTATTATATAAAATACAATCCTGGATTTTCTGAACTTGCCCTTTAAATTTGTCATTTAACGTTACTTTATTAAACGGGTTTTCCAACGGAAAAATCCGGTTATTAAAATGGTTAAAATGGTGAAAATGGCGGGCGGGTCGGCGGGCGGCTGTCAAAAGGGTACCCTCATTGTACGGATAACTCCTCCTACAGTTTTCATGATAGGAAGTTGTTCTATTGAAGATCAATTGTACATATATCAGAGGTGTGCATATTGCTAGGATTTTGATTTTCGATAATTTATGAAAAAGTACCAGCTTTTGAACTTAGTAATTTTTTGGCAAAATATTGCAAATAGGGTACCCTCATTGTACGGATAACTCCTCCTACAGTTTTCAAGATAGGAAGTTGTTCATTTGCAGATCAATTCTACATATATTAGAGGTGTGCATATTGCTAGGATTTTGACTTCCGATTATTTATGAAAAAAATACCAGCTTTTGAACTTAGTCATTTTTTGGCAAAATATTGCATATAGGGTTCCCTCATTGTACGGATAACTCCTCCTACAGTTTTCAAGATAAGAAGTTGTTCTTTTGAAGATCAATTGTACATATATAAGAGGTGTGCATATTGCTAGGATTTTGACTTCCAATAATTTATGAAAAAAATCCCGCTTTTGAACTTAAACATTTTTTGGCAAAATATTGCATATAGGGTACCCTCATTGTACGGATAACTCCTCCTACAGTTTTCAAGATAAGAAGTTGTTCTTTTGAAGATCAATTGTACATATATTAGAGGTGTGCATATTGCTAGGATTTTGATTGCTGATAATTTATGAAAAAATATACCAGCATTTGAACCTAGTCATTTTTTGGCAAAATATTGCATATAGGATACTCCATTTCACTGGATATGGGTTGATATGGATTATGGATACAGTTCATATAAAAGAAAACCCGGTTTGCTGTCACATTGACAGCTTTTCACTTGTATAAGATCTTATATAATTTTGTACAGATATACATCTGCAGCTTTTTTAAATGATTTAAAATTAAATTCACGTGTCCGTTATTTAAAAACATGACATTCCTAAGGAAACTTTTATCGCCCAACAGCATAAAATAAATCTTATCTCATTCTGATTGAGCTTAAAATAAATAGCTTTATATCAGACATATCAGACCCCAGTGTTTTCTAATAAATACGAAAATATCTTGCGTCAACGTTTCCAAAATCATCTATAAAAGAACGCGCGGACCAAAATTAACCACGTGTCCTACTTAACACATGTAACCTTTTTAAGTACTTCAAAATTCCTTCGATAAGAAAATAACGAAATATCAGAGATATTATAAGGTTAACAACTCAACAGACCAACAATTATCGGTCAGATGAATTCTGATATTTTGGGCTGAAACGATCTACTTTTATGTCATACGTTTCATGATAAAAAGATACGAAAATATTCATGATATACTTTTGATAAACAACAAAATACTTATGACATGTAATCGATATACCCACATGGATTTTGTCAAGGACCAACAAGAGACGTCACTAGAGGACTGCCACTGACAGCTCAGGTATTGGTAATTCTGCTCAATGCATCTAAAGTCTACAGATCCATCAACTGCAAAAATAAAGGCTTCATATATTAACCCCTGGTTACCCTTCTATAAGCCCGCGATAACAGCATACCGCCTTCTCGTCTCAGGTTATACCGGATAGGACTGTGATTTACAGAATGACATCATACGCAAATCTTGCTCCAACTCACCAGGGAAAAGAAAGCTCGAAGGGAGAAAGGCGAACAGGAGGAACGAGCAGAGCATATTCTGGAGGTCATGATGAGTACAGGCCAATGAAAGACATTCAAACAGACGGACATTGATCGCAGAATTGTAAACAAGTTATAATCATCGTTTTTTGTTTATCTTATCTTCTTTAAATACTGATAAACTGTAAAGCTGTTCCCAAATAATGATACAAATAAAATCACAGGGGGTCGAGGGGGATGATCCGTTCTTATTGGATAAAGGCTGATAGATTATTATTTTTCACGAGATGGGGAAAACTTAAATCTTGAAAATCAGTTTAATGGGTTAATGCTTTGCTTTACTTACTCTTTTTTTTATTTAAAAAATAAATAATATTGTATGGTGTTTGTTATTTATATTCATGTAGTAACTTACCATTTAGCCCGACATTGTCAACACATAACTTACCTTACTATTTTTAACTTCAAATTAAAAGTATTAAAAAAGGTAAAATCACTTTTGGCGTTACAATTATAGTGCAACATGCACTTGACAAACTATGTGCCGATTACAACTATATGACAGCACAAAAAATATGATTAGACAGTATGAAAAGTACCATCTTCATCCAAGGAGCCTGGAAACAACCGTACCCCCCCCCCCCCGTATTTTTGACATGAGTTTGAGTAAAAATATACATCATGCATATGTTTCTTATAATTAGACCGTTCACCAGTTCTAGGCCCGTAAAATATTATCTGTCTTTAGTTATTTGTTTCTAAACTTTGCTACAAGTCTGATGAATATTAATGTGATCCGCCGTTTATAACGCCACTGCGCATGAGTGCGGGAAACCCACCATCAAAAACACGATGAAAGAACAGTTTGTTTACAATTTAGAATCACGTTATACGTTTCTTAAATTAGATCATTCTTGTATTAGATGATACCCGAAGCATTATTATTCCGATATTCATTACTGTAGAACGATATAAATTTTTTATTTTGTGTAAAAAAGGCGAAATACAAAATTAGCGTCACAGACACGGTAAACGGAGTTAAATTAAAATATCCCCTCCCAGAGGGATGCATGTACTAAGAGTGTTTATCTAATCTTTATTCAAAAATTTCTCAAAATGAAAATCCACTTGTGGTTAGTAAAGACACGGAACACAAACCCGTACAACTTCATGATGGAAACTTAATTCTGATTCGGCTTTAATTCCTATTCCATCAATCTACATGGTCTCCGATTACGATCTTCCGTTTGTTCCTATCCTTGTCTGTCGGCCTCTTTTTTCTTTCCTTGCCAAATCTTTCAAACCATTTTTAAGCTTCATAATTACCTCCTTTAATTAAACGGAGAGACTTGTATAAAGATCAAGGAAAATGTTAGAAATGTAAATCTAAAAAAAACCCAATTGCTAATTTACTCATCAATACTTTATAACTAAAAAAATCTAGATTTAAAAGATTAGGGCTAATATGTTGGTTAATTTATTGACCATCTAGCCTTTCTTAATGTTATAACGCCTATACAAACTGTATCTCATTCTCATTAATTTAATTTTACAAAACCAAGGTGCAGTGATGATTCACACAGAATGATTATCAGTTCAGAGAGTAGGACGTGACTGTTTTCACAAACCATAAAAGGAAGAATGTCAGCAACTTTGTCACAATCAACCAATTTTCATTTGTAACTTTGTTTATGTTTTTGAGTTACATATACTTTGCACACAGAATACACGGAAGTTAGTTTTGTCTCGTGGTTTGTCTTGTGGGGAGGAACTATGCAAAATTAATCCATAAAAAAAGAACTTAATATACGCTTATTCCTTCTTTTGTTTCATTTATTTCCTATCTTTTTAAAAATAAAAAAATTATATTTTTCATTCTCAAATAGAGACATAAATGTTGTTGCAATGATTTATTTAGTTAGTTTTTGTTACATATCTGTTACCTAAACAAATCATTTTTTGTTATACCGTGTTTTTGTTACGTAAAAAAATGAAAAGCGGGGTATACTCTGTCCCATGATATTATCGATTCACAAGTTCCCTAATTTTTCGATATTTATGAATACTTTAGTATTTTAAAGTACTTGTAAGCGATGTCCATTCAAAAGAATATAAAATATCCCCGATTTGTTCTTAAAACGCCCTAAATTTTATCAGGTTTCAAATACACAGCTTATATATATCAAAAGCCGTCATGCGCATGTGGTTTCATATAAATATCAAGAAAAGTAACTACTAATATCCCATCATGATTTGCACGGATTCTACCCTGGGGACGAACAGTGTCTAGTCCCTTAACATCCAACGCCTACAGACTTCACACGTGGGGATGTTTCGAGTTACTGCCACTCGCATTGTAATTTGCTATCAAAGATAACACCAGTGAATTACAGTTACAGTTATAAGTACGTCTGTGTAGTTACTAGTAACTTCAGTAAAAATTGTTGTAATGAAGAAGGACTGAGAATTTTACCCCCGAGGTATATGTATAATAACAAAAGGTTCGGCGAAACCTGGCACAGGTAAGAACTTGAGCGGCAGGGTAGAGGAAATGACTGGAAACACAAAAAGGACCTGGATACAGGTACGTAGCATCAGGGCAGGGGGTGGACGGGGGGGGGGGGGGGTGCCCCCCCCCCCATTTTTGGGAGTATGTAAAAAATTGAAATGAAAATAAGGAAACGAAGAGGAAAATTGAAGTTATAGATATACTTCGCCAGCCCCCCCCCCCCCCCCGTAAGTGTACCAACAGTCAAAGACTCTAGTCGCATTGTACATGACCATGTTATAGAAAGAAAAACTGCGAGGAGGCACATGAAAGGAAAAATCTAAGTGTACAGAATTCTTGGAAGAGTGCAAAGGCAGAGAATGGTGCGATTGGGTATGGTAGTTGCTCACAAGATTAGAACTTTCAGAAAAGAACATGCAAGATAGAGACAAGAAGACTGTGAGAGGCAGCAATAAGGTCATTTAGGTCATGATGTTGAATATGGCACCATCGCAATGCTCTGTCGAGTAGTGGATTGGCCACCACTGCTGACCCACCAACCAGAGAATGTCATGGTCATCCGGGGAAGATAGAAGACCATCTGATGACGATGCTGATGATCGGAATAGACAGGCGAGCTCAAGAGGCGGACCATGCTATAATTACATTGTATCTATTATGTACCTAAAAGGAGTATGACATATACATGTATATAGCAAAAGGGGCGTAACATATATGATTTGGTTTAAATAAATCGCAACAGATGGTATGGCTAGCTCTTGCAATATTATTCATACACATTGACATCTAAAGGTGCCCCATATCACTATTGATATCCTGATACATATACTCATATTATCGAGCCTTGTACACCATACATACGAATAGAGATCTTTATTTTCTCATTCAAGAGTGTATAGCTGACCTATTCGGTGTATCTTATGAAAGCCGTTTACCTGTAATTCTAAACATCCGGCAGAACCGATTTGCAAAAGATCACATGGTAATTAACTAATTTTATAGATGTGTATTGCATGTTCGCTGGAAATAGAAGTATCTCAATCGTACAGTATCTTTAAAGAAATATAGCTTCCGTTGCCATGTTTATGTTGTTTTAAATATTTTGTGCAAAGTGTACGTAGCATCGTCTTTGAAATGTCGAAACATTCGCACCAATCGTTTAAAATTTCACATCAAACGCACGCTACTTACATCCTTAAAGTCCGATAAAATTCTTTAAACACTCTCCAAACTGAACTTTTATTCTGCAGCCACATCAACTTCTGACCAGACCCGCCATTGTGATAGCTAATGTTTAACTCAATTTCATTGGTTAATATTCCTGATGGTCCAATCAGAATCAGTCTTTCTCGAAGATGTCAAAATGGCTGGCCCTGTCAGAAGTCGATGTGGTTGCAGAATAAAAGTTCAGTATGGAGAGTATTTAAGGAATTTTATCGGAGTTTTTGTATGTAAGTAGCGTGCGTTTGATGTAAGATTTTAAAAGATTAGTGCGATTGTTTCTCGACTTGTTGCAATACTGCTGTTGTCATAGGCAAAATCCCATCGTGATCCCTGGACCGGTAAATGTCCGAGGAAAAATAAATTGGCGACTTCGAGAGAATAATGACGCTATTTTAAGACCCACCAACTAGAAATTCGGCATGAGTGTATCTCAGACATTACTTTTCTGAAAAATACACGCATATTGCGAGATTTAAAAAAAATCAATGATTTATAATTATTAGGCTTTTGAAGCGAGCTGGTTGTTTTTTATCTGGGTCAGAGTTCGACCCCTTTCTTTATTTAAGGTTACATTGAAATTCATGTTAAAACGGGCTTGGCCCCTATGGTAATAACGCGGGGTATTTGCGCATGTTATGACAAAAATTTCCTTATAAAGACAATAACATAACAATGGTTCTAACAACAGAAGTTATCTTTCCTGGGTTAACTCTGTTCGTCTCCATAAAGAAACCTAACATGTTATGTAATGAGTTAAGTCTATTTAACCGTCAGGTCTACCTTAAATTTTTAAAAATGGTTTATTTAGTTAACTTTTGTTAAGTAAAGAAAAATTCCATATAAGTTCGCTATGAAATTTGAATGATTTTCACAGGCGCCTGACGTTAAAAAAAATTCCTTTTAACAATAATATCTATTGTCCTACACGGGATTTTAATATCTTAACGTCAGGCACCTGTGAAGTTTGTCTATATCTTAATGCAGAGTTCTTTTTATTTAGTTTGAAATATTGTATGTTTCGGTCCTTACTTTTTAAATTGATTTTATTGTTCAATAAGCTGGATTAATCCAAAATAAAAAGTTTTCTCTCTCTCTTTCTTTAACAAAATAATTAATTTGTATGATTATCGATGGTATATTGATAAAAATAAATAATTTCTAATCAGACATCTTTTAGCTATTTGGTCCGATATTTGTTTTGGCTCTTACAGATCTAAAAATTTCAATACAAACCAAATATTTTATAAACTTTAACCCATTAGAACCATTTTAACAAGGCTTTGGACTTTCAGTAGGACGCATCTTCTCAAGTCATGGGTTTCTGATCCGCTCCGCTCAACACAAACTTAGAGCGGGGCGGATCAGAAGCCCCTGACTTGGGAAGATGAGAAGGACGTAGCTATCTATTTCTTTCGTCAAAACAAGTTTAAAATGACGCTGGTTTCAAGCGAAATATACACCGATTGTGTAGTCTTGGCTCAAAAGCCGGACAAATCTTGTTGATTTCAAAGAGCCATGGCTGAGTGGCCTACAATGATATAGACAGGCCTACTTCATATTGCTGTTTGACACAACTACCAAAGTCCAAGCTCCTGTTAAAATGGTTCTAACACGAGAAGAATCGGTAGTTTTTTTAAAAGATAGAAATATGAAATATTCGAAGTTAATAAAAAAAATAATTTCTGTATAGTTGCACAAAAATAATTGCGTCATAAGCTTGAGAAGGGAAACGTTTGGTTTCGTTCTTACATAGGTTTATAGAGCCCGCATTTATGCATCGATTGTAAAGACAACAAAGAAAGATTAGTTAATAGAACCATTTTAACAAGAGCTTGGACTTTAGGTAGTTTATAGGTAGATCGGGAAAACTACCGTTATATTTATCATTATACACATATAAAACAAAACCCTCGTTTTACGGCGTAACTAAAGTTATAAAATCGGACCAAAACGATGCGTTCTGTCGTAGTTTCGTCAATTTTGTTATGATTGTATATTTTACCAGTCAAAAAGAATGCACTTGTTTGTTGACACATTGTCATTCTATAAAAAAAATTGGCAAACTACATGAAGTATACAACAAGCAGTGAGATTTATGATTCGTGTATATTAATAGAAAAATTGTATAACAAACAACAAATTTTGATACATGTACTTTATACAGATATACCTTCGATTGACAAAGGTAACGTGCGATAAGCATTGCAATTTATGATACGTGTATAAATACATTATTTTTTTATAACAGACAAATATTCTATACAGTAAAATTGACAAAGCTATTGCACAATCATTGTGTATAATTAGCTGAATTTCATAACAAACAAATACCCTATAGATATGTTTATTGTAGTAAGATAGAACAAATTATTGATATGTTTAATTATCTATTTACATGTAAACAAAATGTCATTGAAAATTCTGTTGGCCAATGAGGACTTGGAATTCAAAGACTTCCATTGGCTTCTTAATTTTCACCTTTAAGCTAACAAGAGTATATAAGTCCACAAATCAGCTTCAGCCATGCCATTACTTTCAATCCAGGATGAATCAAAGTGAATCCATTACAACTTATGTTAAGGTGAACAAATTACCCTTCTCTACTTTTGGCTTGTCCTCTCGCACAAAATCTTGAACTGAATTCTTGATCTAAGAAGTGTATCATCTGTGCTAATTTTTTTCATTTTCTTCTGATTATCTAGGGCGATTCAGGAGAATGGCGCTACTTCTTTGGAGGCTTTATGCTCATGAGCTTTGTTTTCTCGGAAATGGGAAATCTATTCCTCATCATCGGGATATGCTCCAAAAAGCTCAACAGTGCAACGGGTAAGTTTTATTTTCATTCGAACAATCCCATTCTCTTAAAAGAAATGAATAGCACAAATAAATGTAGTGGATGGCAATATTCATTCTTTTTAATTCTGTTGATAAAAATTTATTTCACTGAATAGATCAATTCATTTTTTTAAATTAAAAAATATCATTAGTTTTACTCACGTTAAATTGAATTAAGAATTTCGTTGCTTTTTTTAGCGAAAGTGATAAAGGCCCTGACCCTGACAGATGCCGCATTGGGTGTGTTACTTGTCCTGCCCTCATGTATCGTTATGCTGAGCAATGAGTGGATATTCGGGGACGGGGGGTGCATTCTTCAGGGACTTCTCTCCAACACTTTGCTCTCCTCACACTGTTTTCTCATGCTCTGTTTGGCCATAGAGAGGTAAGAATTCAATTGGTTTTTTCTTATTTAAATTATATATGTCATGGAATGTAAAATGGGAACTGATAAAAGTATACTTAAATACTGGAGTTTTTTTTCTTTGTAGATTTTATATGTTAGTTACGAAACATCCGTCCAAAGCGTTGACAAGTTTTTGTAACGGCGGGATTGTCGGCATATTCCTTCTTTCTGGTAAATGTCAATTGTATTGATCTTTCTTAATTATTTGCAAATTTATTCTTTGCAAGAAATTATACTCGAAATAAGCAAAGAAATTGTGCTTTTAAAACTAGTTCTTGATAGGTGATACGTAATAAAAACAGTTTCAAAATTCCTAAAAATTCAACATCTTCTCTTTGAAGGTCTTCTTTCCGGATTTCCTCTGTTGCAAAGCCAGAGCTACCAGTACATGCCGGGGATTTATCACTGCGTCCTATCCGCCGAAACTTTCCCACTCTTCTCAAATCTCTTGACATACGTCATCCCACTGATGGCCGTAACGTTCTTCTCTATTCTGACTCTGATGAAGACAACGTCATGTCGTGGAGGTAACCGGATCTCTGTCAACCCGACGCTTGAGGAATCCGAAACGGTCAACCGGCTCCGGATGGACAGGATCGGGATGGCGCGGGCTTCGTTATTTCCAACGGCCACGGTCTTCCGTGAAATCGACGAAGCCATTATGCTTCCGAGAGTAGAAATACGAGCTACCATTGCTCTGTCTTACTTAAATTCGCCATTGTCTGTCTTGTATATCATTGCTTTTTGTTTGAAGACTCTGGCTTTCTTCTGGGTGGATAATCAGAGTCGAATTGCCGGAATAAGTCTTTTGTTTTACACTATAGCAGGTTTTATTCAACCTTTTATTCTTTTTGGAGTAAGTGGTGCTTTAAGAAAGTCGTTCATTAATTTCATCAGAAGAAGAAATGCCGAAACAACGCCGACGCATGTTTTCCGACTTATACGAAGATCGCCGCGACCTAGAGAGGAGAATGAGCTTTGTCGTGACATCCCGACTTTCCTGCGACAGTCATCTGCACTAACAATTCACGGACAAATATCCTCTCAGGTTAACCTTAGTAGTGATAATTGTTTAGAGGAAACTCGGATGTCGAGCTCGTCCTCTCTTGGAAGTGAAAGGTCGAAATCCTCCAAGAAAGAAAACACTATTCTAAAACACAATGTAAGCAAACGGCCTGGAATCGACATGGACCGTCGGTACTCCCTACAAAGTACCAATGCAGACAGTGTAGATTCTATGCTTGTCAATGTGGGTGCTTCCGTGGAATCGAACAGTAGGTGGTCAGTTTCTACAGCAAGCGTCATGACTCTAAACATTCCGGAATTACAAATGCCATGCTCTCGACCAAGATCTAGAATTGCACGTGTCATGTCTGAAACAACCCACGAATCATCCAGAGGGAACGTTTCTCCTACGAATAGTATATCAAGTGAACGTCTGCTAAAACCTTCTTTGTCTGCCGGTGTGACGCTTTCCCCAAAAAAGTTGTCTCTTGGGAGGGACAGGACCCAGTATCGTAGTTTTTTGTACGACGACGCCCGGTTGCCTCTGCCGCCAGTTGAAGACGTCAGTTCTTGCGAGTGTTCTCCGCGAGAGAGCAAGGAGATCCGCCAGTCCACCGTTCTTAAGGAAGTAAAACCATTCCTACCCCTCTCTCCTCGGATCTCCAAGCAGCGATCGAGAAGTTTTGTGATACGCATGGACAGCCAAACAGATTCGGTTTTTGGTGAAATTGACTAGTGTGTCTTGTACATGTATATCGACAATTACTTGTATTTGAATCTATATTCTTGGTAATTAATAAATGTTTAAATAAAGTTCCGTTCTTCTGTTGTATTAATTTCAGTTTAATAAAGGTATATACAAAGAAAATCCAAATGAAAACTTTCAATTTTAATATGTCTCATCAAATGCAATAAAACGTTTTTAAATAATTCTTTTGAATATACTAAAAAGCCATTGTAACGTGCTTGTTTGCAGCAATCCAATAGCATCATGATTTTAATAAACACCTTTGCCATAAATACACTTCAAACTTCGGTCTTCTTGTTGAACAGCATTGTGATAAATATATACTACATGTTCAAACACTCGTCCAATCATACCGACAATCTGTGGGTGTTAATTTTCAGTATAATATAGGATGGAAATAGTCTAGGATGAATTCCATTTCATACTTATCTGTCCATTTTATAAAAGTCTACGGGTATTGTATTTAAAAAAATATTACTGGTCTCGTCCTTCAATGTTTAAGTTAGTTCAACTCCTTGCCATTCATAATCGCAAACAATTGTGCCATCTCGCAATGTTTCTGCGTGAGGCAGGTAAAAAACGGGATGTCGGATAACTAGTACATCCAACTGATGTATTATTACTATCACTATTATTATTAATATTACTATTATTATCATTATTATCATTATTATAATCATTTGATTTATTGATTTATAGGGTCTCTCCTCCTATGAATGTACATGTATGAATAATATTTTTTTTAGAATATTGTTTAACGTCAATAGCGAACTGTTTGATTTTGATTGGATAGAGTGTAGCATTATATATTTATAATTATGTACATATGTTTCAACAGCTTATAATTCATTTGAATTTAGCCAATAAACAATACAATACAATACAATACAGTCTGCCACACGGTGTATGATGAAGCGATAATAAGGTTGGCCTCGATTTAGTAAAGATCGACAACCCCTATGTACAGCAACCCTAAAGTGGGTAACTTACATGTAAGTAGAATGTATTATCCGAATATAGTATTATTAGAATACATGTGCGATTGCTTAATTTAAAAACAAACATTACATTTAGGTAACTTATTTTAATATCAAATTCCAAACCTGACTTCGACATAACTGCACAGGGACCAAGCCCGTTTTAACATTAATTTCAATGTAACCATAAATAAAGAAAGGGGTCGAACTCTGACCCAGATAAAAAAAAACTACCAGCTCGCTTCAAAAGCCTTATAAATCAATTAATTTTTAAAACACTCGCAATATGCATGTATTTTTCATAAAAGTAATGTCTGAGATACACTCATGCCGAAATTCAAGTTGATGGGTCTTAAAATAGCGGAGATATACGTCATTATTCTCTCGAATTCGCCAGTTAATTTTTACTCGGACATTTACCGGCCCTGGGAGAGTCGAGGCTACTCCCGCCGCCTACCCGCGCTTACTCTAACACTTACACGAGGGGGAAGCCTGCGATGCCCGCGATGCCCTGCGACGTCCACTGCTGCTAGAACGGCCAGCTTTGCCTACCTTAAGAGAGTCGAGGCTACTCCCGCCGTTTACCCGCAAAGTTACGCCTTTTAGTGAAACGGACCTTAGTCCAAATATTTGACTTAACGACAGGCGTAAGGTTACGCCGGGCGTACGCCTTTTAGTGAAACGGGCCCCAGGGCTCACGATGGGATTTTGCCTATGACAACAGCAGTATTGCAACATGTCGAGAAACATTCGCACCAATCTTTCAAAATCTAACATCAAACGTATGCTACTTACATACAAAATCTCCGATAAAATTCCTTAAATACTCTCCATACTGAACTTTTATTCTGCAACCACATTGACTTCTGTCAGGGCCAGCCATTTTGACGTCTTCGAGAAAGACTAATTCTGATTGGACCATCAGGAATATTAACCAATTAAACTGAGTTTAACATTAGCTATCACAATGGCCGGTCTGGTCAGAAGTTGATGTGGCTGCAGAATAAAAGTTCAGTTTGGAGAGTATTTAAGGAATTTTATCGGAATTTAAAGGTGTAATTATAAGAAGCATACGTTTGATGTGAGATTTTGAAAGATTAGTGCGAATGTTTCTCGACATGTTGCAATACTGCTGTTGTCATAGGCAAAATCCCACCGTGAGACTAGGGGCCCGTTTCTCAAAAAGGCCTACGTCCAGGCGTAAGCTTGGTCCGAACTAAATCAGGGACTAAACCTCAAAACCAGACCAAGTTGCGTTTCACAAAAAGGCGGAAACTTAGTCGGGTCTAAATTTGGGTTTAAATCTACGCCTGTTAATGGGTAGGTGTAAGTCCTTAGTCTGTGCACAAAAATGGCGAGTGTTTTGTTTCTATGGCAAAATATACATAGAATTTTATTTTTTGCTTTGTTTTATGTGTTATTAAAGAAAACATTCACATTTATTTAAATATTTGTACATGTACATATAACTTTAAAAAATACCTATTGTTCGATAACTGTTTCTATTTCTAAATAAATTAAGATTAAATCAATTTGATAAAAAATGGGCTCACCTTAATAAACGTATGTAATATACATTACTACTCGTAATGAAATTTACCTAAAGTGTGAAGAATCAAAGATGGGTATACCCCGATAAATGATATACACACAATATTTAAAAAGATGCTTTATTTCTAAATTAAACATGTATTCCCCAACAAGATAGATGTATATAAGTACGAATAGATTATTGATTTTTTTAATCAATACTCAGTAAGCATGAACTAGAATTTAATGTTTCCAATCAAATTTGAACATGTGAAACGAAACTGATTTCAAAATTATGAATAGGAGCAACTCAAAACGTTAACATTTGTAATTTGTCCTTGTGTGTGTTTGTTTGTTCTTTCCCTATACATGTATTACTGAAAACTTTACAACACGTATGCATTCTCATTTTTATTTTTTTACTCCTAGTATCTTTACAAGACCGTATGAAAGCTACATGTATTATGGCATGTTTATGAACTCGCATTTAGATATAATCAATTTTTGTTTGTTAAAATATTACTTAAAAATATGTTTTAGAAGCGTGCAGAGTGTGCATCAATTTTAGATCTGTTGACAAGCGTTTGTCAAGGTTATGGAATATTATAAAATTTCACATGCACACCTTGAATTTTTGGAAATGAAATTCATTAATCTTATTAATTCTAGGATGAAGTGATCAATTGCGTTCATATTTAACATCGATCGTAATTCTTTTAAAATAGGTATGGGGCACATGTACTATCAATGATTTTCGTGCATATTCATATGCATTGTTTATTTGTACTCATTTAATCAAATTGATCTTTAATTACTTGAATTCATGATAGTTTTGTTTCATCATATTTAAGATGTACGTATATCAAGGGATTTTTTTATTTCGAAGTTGTCGACTTGCAATACAAAAGCGTTGTTTTAGCAGTTTTACAACAGTGTGCATTATTTACAAATTTAACTAGCTTGCATTTTTCATACTTATTATATAAACAATTGTATACACCCCCACCCCAATAACCCAAAGCAGATAGGGAATAAAGTAAAACTCACATGCACTTGTTAAAACCGCAAAGATGCAAAATGTCTTATCCGAAAGGGGATAGGGGATTTTTTTAGATGCCTTTTCCATTAAACTTGTAAAAACCTTTTATTTATAAAACTTTCTTTAAATAGGAAGGGTGTTCTTAGATAACTGCTTTTAAATTTTTATTTTAATCAAGATACTGAATACGGGGTTATTTTGGTCCCGTGTAATTTCCGTCCTTCTACACTTGCAAACAGTTTCACTCTGACGTGACCTCGTCCAGTCACAGCTGTTAAGTTACTTAATATTAGATATTGAAAATCAACATAAATTCGCCCGCTGACAACGAGGATAAAATGATTGAAAATTAAACAGGGCGAATTATTCCCTGTTTATGGTGTATATTACTTTCAACCCCCCCCCCCCACCGAAAAAACCCAAAACAAAACAATCGATCGATTAAACCAAAAAACAGGAAAGGGAGTTGGGGAGACCCCGGCGTCAAATGTTGATAACTCCTGTATTGTTAATTGTTGACTATTAATATCTTTCAAAACTATTATCATTTGAATCGCAGAAAATCAAGAATCGTTTCCATGTCATTGTCTACATTCTTTCAATATTGGAACAGATGATGGACAAGGTTCATGTAATATTATTTATACAGTAGATATTTTCGATTTCAGTTGGTTGCTGTTATACTCATGGCCATATTATTTTCTATAAATAATATAGTGAATTGATAAAAAAGAATCAAGCCTTATCCCAGCATCTGAAAATGTCTAAAGATCTACAGTGTCTATGAAGCATACTTCTCATTCTGCAGACGTATTGGGGCATATCCACTGTACCTTGTCCCTGTATTTCATAAATATTTGAAGTTTACACGAACATTGAAGTTAATTTCTATGTATTGTTTTGTTCAATTAATATGTAAGATTGTGCCTCAATATCATCTACAATGCATTTAATTGTCACATATTTGGTTTCTGAAACATCTTATATATGCCGCTTTCATATCAACTGTTTTTCTCTAAAATGTCATTATGTTAAGAAGTGTAAAATCATTTGTTCTACTTTTATTAACATAAAATGTCATGAACAGCTTGAACTATGCACATTCAGTGGTAAAGTATAACATGCGTACTGTCGGGTACTACATGTACTATGAATTGGAAAATTGATCCACCACATATAATCATAGCCTCAAAGCAAAACAAAATACGATATGCGCATGCTTAGTACTCAGCGGAGATGTCTAAGTTTTTCGACATTTAAATCCTAAATTACGCCTCTTTCAGAAACGCAACTTAGACCCGACTAAATATTGGCGTAACTTTGTTAGTCGGACTAACTTAGGCCCAAATTTACGCCTTTTTGAGAAACGGGCCCCTGGAACGGTAAATGTCCGAGTAAAAATAAAATGGCGAATTCGAGAGAATAATGACGTATATCTCAAGTTTACTTTAAATTTCAAGTTCACTGTTTATTCCTTATTTTCAATTCATTTTTTATTTTTTTTTACATGGTCCCATAAAAGTAAGGGGGGAGGCAACTCCGTGTTCATTCAATTTTTTGTTTGTAAATTTACGAAAAACCTTTGCTGCACAAACGAGTGGGGGGGGGGGGGGGGGGAGAGAGAGACCCCCCCCCCCCCCGGTTGCTACGTGCCTGATAATGGTTAATTAGTTGACCATCGAGCCTCCATAATTCAACGGTTTTATAAATATCCCGGAAGTAAGACGACTCCATAAGTACGAGCTAGAAAATACTGTTCTTAACAATGAATTTGTCTAAAGTTCGAACAGAGACTACTGAGTATAAATAAGAAGCTCATAAAGTATTCAACAACACAACTAAAAATACTGTCTAATTTTTGTTAGGATTTTGACTGAAGATGAACTGTATCTAAGATATTCAAATACCCGGTAGACTGTATCTGATCAGAAGGAAAATATTATGCAGAAAATTTGCAACACTTTTGTTTAGATGAATGAAGATTGGGGGGGGGGGGGGAGGGAGGGGGATAAAATAGCGAAAGTGTCCATTTGGTTAAGTCGTAAAATTCAATTTAAAAAAATAAATAAAATCTATTTAAAGGGACTTGGACACGATTTGACTGAAAATTTTCAAATCTTGTTTTTCCATTTTCAATGTTTATACTGATAAATATAGAAGTTTATAATACTATGTCAAAATTTGAAACTCGAATATCAAGTTATAAGCAAGATACAGAGTTCATAATTCTTTGTTTTGTAAACAAAGCTCGAATATAGTCATTTTTACATATGTGTTGTATTGGTATAAGATTCAATCAAATGTATCTTTCTTTTGTTGATAATAGTATTTATGAAGATATTGAATTAATTTAAATTGTTTTTTACATGTCATTTTGTCTAAGAAATGGTAAAATTCTACATTACATATTTTGTAAACAACTATAAGACTCGAGCTTTGTTTACATAACTATCAATTCTTACCTCTTTATCTCGCTTGTAACTTGACTTTAACATTTAATATTTTGGTCAATCATTTAAAATGTTCCAGTAAACCATTTTATACATAAAAAATAAAAATAAAATTTTTGATCTCAAATCGTGTCCAAGTCCCTTTAATAATGTTAAAATACGAATTGCAAAAGAGCACAATTTCTAACTACTCGTATACTTGTACTCAGTTTAGAATATTTTGAGAAACGATGAGAAAAAAAAAATATTTTCCTTGATCTATTCATTCCATTGTCTAGTGTTCTAACCACTGAGCCATTTCAGTTACAACTGCGTCACGAATTTATGGACTTGTGTTATTTTTCTAAAACGCCAATTCTTGGGATATAAAATGATATTTTTGATGTAAAGTGGGTCATCTTTCCAAGTTGTTGTTGTTTAAAATCGTTTTGCTCTCTATTAGGCATTATTAAGACAAGGACAAAAATATGAAGCACAGACCCATTGTACAAAAAAGGCATTAAAGTTTTGAAAAATGACACTATTTGGAGGTTTTGAAACGCATACACCAGTTTAAATCAACATATTCCAAGTATTGAACATACATGATCGATATATATGTGTATTTATGGATAAGAAACCGATGATTTGTTAAATAAAAATTGTATTGAATGATTTAAAAAAAATCAAATGTTGATAATTGATTTTTCAGTATGTTATCCAGGCAATTCACACGCCTTATCCAACCATCATCTTGCTATGTCATTGTGTATATAAAAGATATTAAAAATGCCTTTGTGAATTTTACTTGCAATGGCTACACATGCATGAAGTTCCAAACGCGAACGATTTTATAATAAAACTGACAGGATTCTTATCTTAGTTTGCAGTACATGTAATTGAAACAATTCTTAGATCGAAACAAATATAATATACAACTAAGCTTACGTTATTTCAATACTGAATTTTTAATTTTCGCGACAATTTTAACCTACATGTACATGTTAGATACTTTTTTCTATGCAATGTAAGCTCAAGTCGTCAGAGTTTTAGTTTCATAGTTTATTCAGTAAACTGTGTTGTTATTACATAATACTTCTTTATATTTTTCTCTATTGACTAAGCAATGAAATACAGATTCTGCTCAAACCTGATATCCAGAATTAATTAGAATATCAAGGCAAATTTTGAACAGGACTTTATACATGTAGAAGGGAAAAGGGAATCGTTTACATTTATATCTCCCAAATCAAAAGGTTGTTATTATAGTATATGTACATGTATGTATACAAGTTCAGTTTATTCGCTCAAACCAAATAATTTGGTACAAGAGGAACATATATATAATACATACAAATACAAATCGTCAGAGGTACAGACAAAGGGGTACATTTTCATACAGGGAAAAAATATAAGTAAAGAAGAACAGACTATAGAATCACTACTTATGTTAGATTTTAGTATAAAGGATACACAGTATACACACACAACATTACAAGGAATTTTTAATTATAATAAATGAGCTTATACTTTATTCATCTGGTTGGGGCAAGTTACTTCTTCCCACAGTGTTGGTTCTTTTTCCTGTGTAAGTGGGTTGAAGTACCATTAAAAATACAGTCTAAAGGTCAATATACGGGCATGACGACGAATTCCCTAGTGGGTAAAAAACATCAAAGTAATGACTTACTTAAGAGAGAGAGAGAGAGAGAGGGGGGGGGGGGGTCTCGAAGATTCACAGAAGGCATATGTCTGCCGAATCGATAATCCGATTACACAATCGATCGATGTCAGACAGGAAGCGAACCAGTCAAAGGTTACAGAAATCTTACGGTGCTTTTGTTTAATACCTAGACGAGTTGATTCAAGGTGCAGTCATTTTCCCGGTGTGTAGATTTGACAATTTTATGAATGAATTTCGGAAGTGCGTGGTTGAGTTCGGGGCCTGCAGGTGTGTGTGGGTTGTTGGTGTGTAGATAGAAAACAACGTGTGTTGATATTGGCTTGAGTGTTCAAAATCGATGACACACAGTTTTATAAAAACATGTGCTTGTAAATAAGGATCATCGCTGGCCTCGTACCAACTCGCTTTGTGGAACGGAAACGATATGCAATGTTGAACAGGAAAAGAATACTTTTTAATTCCAAAATTATCTGTACGATACCATAACTAGAAGTGAGTGATTCATAAATGGCTGGATTCTGGGAAGCAAAAGTCGTTAGTGTTGTGACCACAATCAATGGCTATAGACACACACGTGGTGGTCGTACTCGTTTTGCTGACAGTTATCAGATGCTCCGGTATGTACAATATCACGTTATCAGATTTAATCGATAATAGTTCCTTTTTCTTCTCATTGTCATTATTGCCATTGTTTATTTTAGCCGGACTGTTTATCTGTCGATTTTTTTTCTGAACAAAGGCTTCGAAGATCGATGATATTTTTTTTTGGGGGGGGGGGGTGTCCGTTGGGGTATCCACACAGACAGCTTTCATTACAAATGCTGATAACAATGCACACTATACGCCTATCCCATGCCCTGCAGATGGAAACTCATTATAACGCACAAATAAACATGCAGACAAACAATCGCAACAACTATAGAAAACCGAGCTCGTTCAGACCTATGCGGCTGTCACCTAAGAACAAAAGCTTCATTTAAAGAATTAAACGACCCATGTACGTTTAAGTTACGGGAAAAATTTAAAGGAGACTAGACAGAATGAGAGCAGGGCATTAAACATCATTATCTTAAATACTCCATGTAAATTCTATTTACCTTAAGATCGTCCCTTTCAAAATAAAACTTGTCTTTCAGGTATAATTGAACGACAGCTAGGCTCATTATGCGATAGAAAATTTAAGGAAGAGCTGCGTAATTTTAATTTGATGTGGGTAATGAAAAAAGGAGGAAATTCTTTTCATGAATTTCGAAATTTAGTTTAAAAAAATGAAATGATAAGAAAGTTTGACGTCGATGGTCCGTTGGTCTGCATTGGAAATCAGCTTGGTAGATAAGAAATATATATATTACTAGGTGCGCCAACAAGAAATATAAGACATGTACGCCTAAGGAGTTATTATCGTCATAAACACTGAATCATGAAGGATCGAAGCCAGTGTGCATAATATATCTACCCTTAAATATACGACACCTATTAGATACAGGTCTAGTGACAGTGCTATATGGCCAAAGAAAAAATATAGACCTACAAAGGTTATTATTCTAACACAAAAGATCGACAAAGAATTTACCTCTGTTGGATTTCATGAAACAGTTTCCTACAAAAACAGTTTCATCTATGTGAAATTTTTAACAGAAACTATTTATCAACAAAAGTTAATATATAGAACAGGTGCACAGCGCTTGAGTTGATCAAATTCGAAACAACCCGCTGTGGCTCATTGTTTCTGTGTGACTTGAACAGCATCACATTTCAGGCATTTTTCATTTTTCAATTACATCACCTCTTATGACATTATATTTCAAAAACACAACGCTGAAGTGTTTTTTAAATATAAAAGGATTGAGTCATAATTTTTAATGATTTTATGGATAATAAAAAATCATTTGACATTCTGGCGCCTCATAGACAGGACATAATATACATTAGAGGGCCCACCCATTCCGTAATATAGAGTTTGATCTCTAATCTATGTAGATGGCCGAGTGGTTAGTGCTGCGGCCGCTCACAGTTACGAGTACGGGTTCCAGAGGTCGTGAGTTCAAGCTCCGGCATTAGTGGAACCCCAATATAGAGAATTTCCTTTATATATATATATATATATATATATATATATATATATATATATATATATATATATATATATATATATATATATATATATATATATATATATATATATATATATATATATAATACAACATCTTTTTTATCTATAAAAAAAACAACAACATATAAGTCACCAACCAACCCTCAGTCTAAATCAACCCCCTTCCCAACAAACTCACAAACCAGGAAGCGATGTTGTGGATACTGGCATCCTGTTTAACTTTTTAAAGATATGTTAAACGGAATAAACAAACAAAAAGGCAATTTTTCCTGTTGATAACGCATCATATAAGCTAAATTTGATCCAACAGAAATGATTAAAAATACAGATAAAGATAGAAAGAAAGAACGATAGATAGTTTGACAAGCTGATGGACAGGCTGACAACCAAGCAAAGGAGAAGGACAAAGTCCCCTCTGGTTTCACTGGTGGGGTAATTAAAAATAAAACTATATGGCTACATGTGATTAAATAGAAATGGATGTAGTACCGGCTTGTTACACTTCGATGACTGGATTCCTGTTGATGTGTTACACGCCAGTACTAGATTTCATTTCATTTGATGTAAAAGAAATACTTTAAAAAATGAAATACTTTTAAAGTATTTCTTACAAATATGTAAACAGAGAACAACAAATACGTGGGGTGCAATAAAACTCTAATCTTAATACTGTGTGATCCAAAATAGTATAAATTTGCTCTGTTAAAAAAAATAACCCTTGATTTGAGCAATATAGAGAAAAATAAAACTTTTGAATCAATGCTTCATTTATATTTTTAAAAAAATGAAGGAATGTGACTTAAATTCAAACTTTAATTTTCAGAATCAGCATGTTCAGACCTTTGCAAGAACTGTGACGCGTCCACGGACGTTTGTATCTCGTGTTACGGTGGTTGGTACGGGGACCAGTGCAATGTGCAATGCAGTGGTGACTGTCTCTTCTACAGTCTGAACGGAGACTCCGCCAACCACTGCGATAGACAGACCGGAAGATGCACCGAATGCGATCCGGGAAAATATGGAGAGACGTGCAACTTGGATTGTGGGCGTGGCTGTATTTACGGTGAAAAAGACGGCAGGAATGGTAAACATTGTGACAGAGTAACAGGCGTCTGTTCGTTAGGATGTGACGCCGCTAAAGGATATTACAGCGATACGTGTGATAAGAAATGTAGCATCGGATGTGAAGAAGATTTTATAAAAGGTGTGAGACCCTGTGATCCAGATAACGGGGTCTGCTCTCTTGGATGTGAACCGGGATGGATTGGGAGAAATTGCGACGAAGGATGCGGAATAAACTGCGTGGAGATTTATGATGATTATTATCGCAAAAATATTAGACATTGTAATAATGTAACAGGCGCGTGTACTAAGGGATGCAATTCGGGATGGTATGGAAGTAATTGCTATTGTGATAACGAAGATTATCATTGCGATGAAACCGGGTGTAGTGATATAACAAAAAATTGTAAGAATTGTTTGAAAGGGTTTTATGGCGAGAAGTGTCTCACACAATGCCCATCTAGCTGTAGGGACGCAGCCTGCGACAGATTCACGGGGAAGTGCGTGCAGTGTAACGACGGTTGGTATGGAGATGAATGCTCATGTAAAGGTCACTGTCTGACCTCGGGTAGTGACGACGGATGTGACGTCAATGGCGTATGTACCACCTGTCAACAAGGCTTCTATGGTTCACTTTGCAATTGGAACTGTTCTACAAACTGTGTTGGTGGACAGTGTATTAGAGGTAGTGGAGCTTGCAGTAGTTGCAAACCTGGTTATTATGGACAACAGTGTGAGAAGAAATGTGGAGTAGGATGCAGTGACGCGGGCTGCGATGTAGATGATGGATCATGCCATAGCTGTGTACCTGGTTATTTTGGCTCCACCTGCAATGAACGCTGTTCTATAAATTGTCGGGTTCAGAACTGTTCGAAAGATACGGGACATTGTTTTTCGTGTAATGACGGTTGGACGGGAGATCGTTGTCAATGCAAAGGTCACTGCTTGGTAAATAATGGCTGTCAGGCTAATGGAATTTGTGATGCCTGTGTCGTGGGTATATACGGGGCGGATTGTAACCAAGACTGTCCAAGTAAATGTCTAAATGGCTGTAACAGAATTACCGGGGTCTGTCTTGGATGTCAGGCAGGATGGTATGGAGATCGTTGTTATTGTACTGGTGTATGTCTATCGAATGGCTGCGATAAAACCACAGGCCGGTGTGTTGAATGTGAAAATGGCTACTGGGAGGAAAAGTGCACCGAAAAATGTCCCGAGAACTGTGATGATTCAGGATGCAATCGATACGACAGTACTTGTAAAAAATGCAAACCTGGTCAGTTCGTAGAGAGAAGTCAGTGTTTATGCAGTGGCCACTGTAATGATCAAGGATGTGATTTGAAATCTGGACTGTGTACCCATTGCGATCGAGGATGGCATGGGTCGAACTGTACGAAAGCTTGCCCGAGCAACTGTTTAGATAGCGAATGTAACCGACAAACGGGAGCCTGCGTCAGCTGTAAGGATGGGTTTTATGGTACTTCATGTGGGAATTCTTGTCCACGGAATTGTAAAGATAACAAATGCAACATCAAAACGGGGGAATGTTTAGAATGCGAAGGAGAACGTTCTGGAAAGAACTGCACTTGTACGGGATTCTGCTACGAGGATAAATGTACTGCAGACGGAAGGTTGGTATTCATATTCTTGAAGTATGTGAAAACAATTTCTTTTATAGTGGTAGCGCAACCTACATTTAAATTTTGTCACTATTGTTTATTTGTTTCAGATGTGATAATTGTAAAATTGGATATCATGGAGAGGGTTGTTCATTCAAATGCCCAACAAGCTGCCCTAGTTCGTGCGACAGAACACAGGGAATTTGTGAATCTTGCCCGACGGGTTTCTATGGATTATTTTGCAATGAACGATGTTCAAATTATTGCAGTAATAACACATGTGATAAAAACACTGGAAGATGCTCGAGTTGTACTGAAGGAAGATACGGAGAAAAGTGCTTATGTATCGGCCAATGTGGGAAAACAGAATGTAATTTTAATACTGGTATTTGTCACGAATGTGCTGAGGGTTATCATGGAGATATTTGCATTATTGCATGCCCAGTAAATTGTAATTATTTGGGATGCGACCGTAACTCAGGTGAATGTTTTCAGTGCAGAGATGGGTGGTTTGGCTCGCAATGCACATGTACAGGTGAATGTGACAGTTCAGGGTGTGATAAAGACGGAAGATGTTCCAAATGTGAGGCTGGTTTATACGATGAAAAGTGTAATAAAAAATGTCCCCAAAACTGTGCAGATGTTTCCTGTAGCAGGCAAACTGGATTCTGTACAAAATGTAAGCCAGGCTGGTCTGGACCAATGTGCGATTGCATTGGTCATTGTGGTAATGACACTTGCAACTCTGAAAAAATCTGTTCAACTTGCAAAAACGGATGGTATGGAAGAGATTGCAGGTCTTCTTGCCCAGAAAATTGTAATTCCACAGGATGTCAGAGGGACACGGGCCTTTGTTTAGATTGTAAAACTGGCTACTATGGCAGTAGATGCTCGTGCACCGGGTTATGTGGTTCTGGTGGTTGCGATGAAAACGGTCGATGTTTGGAATGTAAGGATGGCTTGTATGGAGATATGTGTCAACAGACATGTCCTAAA
Source organism: Magallana gigas (assembly GCF_963853765.1). NCBI lineage: Eukaryota > Metazoa > Mollusca > Bivalvia > Ostreida > Ostreidae > Magallana > Magallana gigas. The sequence continues at coordinate 44,392,996 of NC_088859.1, read as the reverse complement.
AACTGTGGAGAATCTGCTTGTACTCGGGATGGTCATTGTCGGTCCTGTGAATCTGGCTGGAATGGACAGAATTGTGAATGCTATGGACACTGCAATAACAATATCTGCAATGAATTGGGCGTATGCGGTAGTTGTGTGGACGGTTGGTATGGGTCCTCTTGCAATAAGACATGTCCAGAACATTGTGGAAACGGCTGCGAGCGAAACACTGGAAAGTGCTTTCAGTGCGAAATAAACTGGTTTGGTGAGACTTGTTCTTGCACTGGATATTGCGGGCAATCTGGATGTAGCTATAATGGGACGTGTTTAGAGTGTGCATCTGGATATCATGGAAGTAACTGCTTGCTCACATGTCCAATTAATTGTGATGATTCTGGGTGTAATCGAGCAACTGGGTTCTGTAAAAGCTGTCCAAGCGGAAAATATGGTAATAAATGTAACTGCACTGGAAAATGTGATTCGGGAGGTTGCAACCTCAATGGAACTTGTTATGCTTGTGATGCTGGCTATACTGGTTCAAAATGCTTGGAAAAATGTCCTGATGAATGTAAAGAAAGCTTTTGTTTTAGAAACAAATCCTGCTTCTCTTGCATAGAAAACAGGTTCGGAAGTCAGTGTCACTGCTTGGGTCATTGTCAAGATGATAAATGCAATACAAACGGTTTATGTGATAACTGTAAGATTGGTTGGTATGGAGATATATGCAAAACCGAGTGTCCTGAACATTGTTCAAATGGATGTTATCGCAAAAATGGTACTTGTCTTGATTGTGTTTTATCGTGGTATGGAAATGAATGTGATTTTGAGTGTCCGAAAAATTGTGAAAATGGATGCGATAGAAAAAATGGTAAATGTGTATCTTGTAAGTCAAACTGGTTGGGTGAAAGATGTCTTTGCCGTGGCCATTGCACTGATGAACTTTGTCTAGATAATGGCATTTGTCAGAATTGTTCAATTGGATATTATGGCAAAATGTGTTTAGATACTTGTCCGAAAAATTGCGATGTGAACACTTGCAAAAGAGAAAGTGGAAACTGTTTGGTTTGCAAGAAGGATTGGTTTGGTGATTCCTGTACTTGTAAAGGACCATGTGGAGAGGACGGGTGCAATGATGCTGGTATATGTAAGACTTGTGTTCATGGTCGGTATGGAGAACTGTGTATACAGACATGTGCGCCATCCTGTGCTCAGTGTGATAGGGAGAGTGGTGAATGTAAAGTTTGTGTTCCAGGAAAATTTGGCGCGCTCTGTAGCAAAACGTGTCAGCCAAACTGCAAAGATTCTACATGTGATAAAACAACAGGTCTTTGTGTGGAGTGTGCCCCTGGAAAGTTTGACGAGATGTGTGATAAAAACTGTAGCCTGAACTGTCACGATGCTTTTTCATGTAGCAGGGACGGGCACTGCCATAACGGGTGTAAGCTGGGATACCAGCCCCCTGTCTGTGCAGAGCCTCTCCGTCAGATAGGAATGCAGATGATGGTCATCGTTACTGTGTTAGTCATCGGTTTCCTCTTTATGGTGGTCATCGTTGTCATTTGCATTTGCTATGTTCGGTAAGCCATTTCTATTGCTGTCTTTACTGTTTTGGATGTATTGTGTATGTTGCCTCATCCCTATTTTTTTATTTTACGTCATATTCATCTCTTTTCTGGAATCAACTAAAAAAGTCAGCAAAAATTTATTATTTTTTTTACAAGGCAAGTAAATTAAAAAAAATATAATATTTTATCAAGGAACTTAGACAGCATAACTTTAGTCCCTCTTATGTTGATTGTGGTTTGCAGTTTTCCGCATTCAGGGAAACAGAGAGTTCTGTGGGAAATAATTTTGATATAATTCTTCCCATAAGTAATTGGAACTAACAGGAAAACATTTACAAACTTTATGATATATTGTTACATTTTTAATTTTCTATGTTTTTACAGTATTATATCAGCAAAGCTCCATCTATATACTCAATCTGTTGGGGAAAATAGTCCTTATCGCATTATTTTTCAAGAGTGCTGAGGGGCGTTTCAAAATACACAAAACTCAACATATTTCAATGAAACAGGAATAAATATTTTATTTTTGCAGACGAAAAAAGAAGACGAACAAGGATTTGATTGTAAAGATATCAAAGACCAATGCGCCGCTCTCGGCCAATCCCCTCCTTGGGAACAAAGCGTCGGTGATCCGGAAGCCGGGTAACGCCATGTTCTCTAATGGTGTATACAATGCGTCGCAACCCCTTAACGTTACAGGTCTGTATATTTCAGAGGATTTTTATGGAACATATTTATATATTTTTTAAATCAGTACACACATTTTATAAATAATATACATGTATCATTACAAGATTCATATTGGACGAGTTTGTTGTCTGCTAGAAAAAGAAACCCCAACGAATAAACATTTAACATAGCAATTGGCGACAGATAAATGTATTTATTGACTGTTTCTAATGAGAGTTTTTCAAGACTTGTTGTTTATATTAAGCATTTAACAATGAGCGCAGATTTTGGTGTGGTCAATTATCGTGTTTATCGAATTTTTACTTTTAGATCGTTATGTATTAGAGGACTGACATCCCCCTCCCGAAGAAATCCATGCAGTAGCTGACCAATGGCTTCAGTGAATGACAATACTCAAGTGTTCATCAAGCGTAGTCAAATCAACTTATTTATTATACAGTTTGTTAAGTTACGATGTCCATGTGTTCACAATGAGTGCCATGAGTTTTTTGTTTTACTTAATTCCGTTTTATTTTTACGTGTATTTCTGTGTTTCCTTTTTTATTCCATTATTATATAATGTGGCTTTAATCTAACAAAATGTATTAACATGAAACTAAGATACAAACATGTATATTTTGCAATGTAAGAAACACTGTTTATTGCATAATGATAGTTTCTAGAACATTTCAAGGACTGGTTGCCTTTTCATAGGTATTATAATGGCGTATTCACTTTTGAAATTTAACTGAATTTGTGATTTTGTGTATAAATGTAACTGAGAGAGAGAGAGAGAGAGAGAGAGAGAGAGAGAGAGAGAGAGAGAGAGTCCATTCCTTGCCATCCTTGTTTTGATATTAAATTTCTTTTTCTGATAGTTTATCTAATATTTTATGCTATACATATAACTTATTTCTGATGAGATAAATGCAGAATTTAACAGGCACGTCAGCATATAATGAAATGGAACTTTTAAGCAAAGAAAATTGTTCAGTCAAATCTGGTATTTGCATTCGCAACTTAATGAGATATAATAACTGCACCTATTTCATGTATATAATATGTAATTTCCTACAGACAGTGGCGTAAGTTTGCCACTCATGATCTTGTCTATTAACACTCTGTAAATAGTAATTTAAACTCCTTATGAACCTTCTCCTTAAATCATATTGTGTCGATTGCATGCAATTTCGAAGCTGTTGAAATACTTGAAGAATGTTGCACACACCAGATGGTTGGAATTCGCAGCGGATCTATACTAATCCACGATATCAATTTCATATTTCAATTTGTGGGGACCAATTTTCGTCGTTTAGTAAATAGATTTGTGGCAAATTGAATAGATACACATTACATTAATTTTCGCGATGACCTTCATACAAATATGCATTAAGGGGTTTCTTTAAATATCCACAATTCCTTAACTGTCATTCGCGATCATTCTTTAGGCAAATTCAAATTTACTACTAGTGATATTCATTCTTAAACATCTTAAGAGGGGATGTTATACGCTGAGTTAGTTTTCATCTGTGCCTGTTTTAATTCATATTATACATACTAATCTTGAGCCGAACACTTCTGCTTGCATTGAAGCAGAACGGCTTTTGCATTGATACATCAGAAGAGACATTAATATACTTTCATTACAAACAGCAACTTTTAAATCACTTCTTACGATTGGTATTTTTTTTTTGTTACTCTTTGTACATAAAATTGAACAATTATTTATATATTTTGGTATGATGCTTTAATTTACGAATACTCTTTTTTTTAGTTATGATATTACTTGTTTGATTTGTGATAAACAGTTTCACTGCTTAATATGAGAAGAATTTATTAAGATTCACATCAAATTGTTGTTTTTTTTCCTTTAAAAAATGAAGGTCAGAAAGTGCTTGAATTATAAATTTGAAATAACAGTCTTTTAAAAGTACTGAGAAATGTGGTCAATGGGCCTCTTTGAATCATTGTTTAATTTCATTTACCTACTGGTATAAACAAAAGTGAATAACAATGAGAACGTCGAATTTATTTAAATTAAAGGAAAATCTAATAAGATTAGGGGTCTATTAATTTAAAGATCGACTGAAGGATTGGGTAAAATGTCAGTTGTAGAACAGATACAGATCGACTGAAGGATTGGGTAAAATGTCAGTTGTAGAACTGATATAAGTAGGAATCCGAAAAAGAAAATTTCCATCAAATCTGATACTCCTAGAGCTACTATAATAGCGCTTGTGTGTCTTGAAGCGGACGGGAAACTACATATTGTGCATGTTTGTCTAACGAAAATTTCTATTTTTCTCTTTTTAATTGGATTTATTTACTTTTAAACACCAAACTTCTATTTTTTGCGGGAACAATGTTTCAGTTTCAGAGAAGTTAAACAATTTATTTAAGTATTGTATTCAATGCCTCTCTTAATTGTAAGCTTAAAAGGCCAAATTTCTCAGAAAAAAGTAAGGATTCGGAATTTCCTGGTATTTTACATTTTGTGTCAGCTTACATGTACGTACAACGTAGCCCGACATTGCATGGGGTTTCAAGGAAGTTGTGCCGACGAATTGTTGATAAATAACCCCATTCCTGATTTATAGAGATACATGTACAATTCCTAGAATAGTAATGCAATCAAAATTTCCTCCTAATAAACACATCTACTCGCTGTATCCTTAATACCCACAAAGTTTTCCGTGAGTTGCCCAAAAAAATTATTCGTCACTTAATTTAAAAATGGTAAAAATTTTAAGTTAAAAGATACATTTTCAGAAGTAATACTGGAATCGGGATTTCCTGGTAATATCCATATCTACACATTTTACCGTATATACTTGCAACGAAATCGAAATTCTGTAAAGGGGTTTGAGAAGAGTGGTGATGACTAAAAACAAAACGGGGAAACAATAACCAAACGTGGGTTATGGATTTTTTCTAAAATGTCACTACCTCAATATCCTGCAATAATCACCTAAAAAGTATTCTTTCATATTTTTTCAGCTTTTTTACTCTCAGTTTTCAAGGTTTGTACTCATCGGAGCTGAATATATGCGTTATGTTGCACGTGTGTACAATGAAGAAGAAACAGTTTGCCTGTGATCATGCAACAATAACACAGTACTGTATTTATTATGTACACATTTTGAAGTCAAACTAGTCACCCAGGTGACCTATTGCCATTGGTATTCGTCCGTCGTCGTGCGGCGTGCGTCGTCCGTTAACAGTTTTACATTTTAACCTCTTCTTGAAAACTACACTTATAAGACCAATTGTTACAATTTTTGTAATGGGGGGGGGGGGGGGGTGATAAATATGGTCATATATTGAACAAGTATTTTTACTTAGGGTATATATGTGTTCTGTTTTAGGAAATCTACTTATATATCCTGTGCATCGTATACTTGTAGAAAATAGCTTTATGCATTTTGTGTGCATTATAAATGAAACTGTAAATATTATAAAAGACTGTCTATTTAAGGTCTGCAGCTCTCTTATTACCAAAAGTTTACAATTGTTGCCCCTCAAAGATAAGGTTTAGATAATCCGAGATACCTTCGACTTTTGAACCCTACCCCTGTACATCATCAAACATAACAAAAAAAAAGCGGGGTCACAGTCAGAATAGTCTCATATTTTAGGGTTTACACTTCAAAATGAAGATTTAAATGGAAACATGAGATTTTCTTACAGGTCCTCTTAATGGTTACGGTACTTAGTGAATGTCAAGGCCTGTGTGCCTCTTGTTTCCGATACAAATAAATGATTCCTTTGATTTGGAATATCAGCATGTAGATTGATCTATTTTTCATAATCCAGCAGGATTCGGATAAATAAAATCACACTTCAAAAAATCATGTTCTGTTGCTTCATACTCATAATGACAACATACATATGGAATCAAGTATTTATATTTTTTAATTTGAATGAGGAAGGAATGAATTTGTTTCAAATGCATTTTATTTAAATCACTCTAACTTACTGGCTTTTGTCTTTTTTTTTTAAGTTTGATGGATTACTGGTACATGTATTTCCCCTTTATTAAATTAAGCTCACTCCATTTTGTTTTAATTGCTGAGACAGTCTTTTCTTCTAAAGATTATGTACATATCAAAATAGTGTATATATAATCCAAAAATGTGTCTGAAATCTTTTATTTCTTTCGTAAACAGAGAATTTTCCAGGCATTTGCAACTTGGATAATACTATTATATTTTAAAATTTGAGTCTTATCTTTGGATAAATGTCACAGAAAGTAGAAAAACCCAGACAGCAATCGTGTTCATTAATCATAAGAGTATGACTAAGGTAATTAAAGAAGGGTTTACCAAGAAGTATATCAGTACATGTATGTGGGTTATAAAACAACGGATGCAGCAACATCAGACCGCTTGATAGTACGACTATGTAATAAATGTATCAGGCGGAACTTTTAGTCATTTTAACAAGAGCTTGGACTTTTGCTTGGATGTAACTATAAAGTTGTCAAATATTTACCTCTATTAATTCAATGCATTCATATTCATTAGTCAATGACTTTACTGTTAGCCATGAGTAGACCCCGCCCTCGAAACTCGGAGTTTGTCACGCACTGCCAAGTCCAAGCTCTTGTCAAAACACCTCTTAATACATTCATCTATAAGATCATTGGTTTTATAATTAAAAACGCATTGTATATTACAATAAAATTGAATAAATTATTAATTTTTAAATTCAAATTTAGAATTAAGTGTTTGAAAAAATATCAAAAAACCTTATCCATTATTATCTCCAAAGTTAAGTTTAAAAAGTCGCATCCTTTCCGTGTCTGATGACGCATAAGGCCGTTGCTTGTCCTCGGTTTCTATGGTGCTAAGCGGATGAGAGTCTTGTCTGAGACAATTTAGATAAGTGTGTAAGTGCACAACTCACAACATCAAGTGACCACAGCGGGGTTTGAACCAGCGATTTTCCGATTATTCGTGAACAATAATAGCTTTTATGATATCTTTTAAGTCTTTTAAATAAAAGAAAAAAAGCATTCTTTCCAATAAAATTTTCAGAGATTTGAAAATGTCATTAATAATTAAGAAATTGTTCAATAAGTGCTATCTTGATGTCTTTTTTTCCCAAAAAATTTGTTTTCTCGTGGAAGTTAAAACCATTTCTACAATTGTTTTTATAACGCTTCAAGCTGTACGTCAAGTTTGGATTGTATCATCTTTATGTAATTATAATGTATTCCTAGTAGTATGGAACGCCATGGCTGCCTTATAGCATAAAACTATAGGTACATTATGTCAAATTATCATTACATTAGGTCAAAGTCCATTACGTGGTGTGAATATATCTTTACGCTAGGTCAAATCGTTATTACGTGATGTCAAACGCACGTTAGGTGAAGTAAATATGTCTTTACATTATGTCAACTTTTTATGTTGTTATGTAAAATCATCCTTACGTTATGCCAACATTGTACAACCAAAGGTCAATACATCATGACATTATTTCGACACTGTATTACATGGGGCAAATGTATCTTTACATTATGTCATCATTTTATTACATGCTATCAATATATCCTTACATTATATCAACACCGCAGTACGTATCGCGATTCTATCCTTACATTATGTCAACATTTTATTACATGATATCAATGCATTTTTACATTTTATCAACACCTTAATACATGGTGTTTACACATCATTTCATTATGTCAACACTTTATTACTTTATGTCAAAAGTACATTACTTGATACGAAAATGTCTTGACTTTTTGTCTAAGCTTTATTGCGTGATGTGATTAAGTCTTTACATTAGGCAAATTCTCTATTCCGTGATGTATACGCTCTATTACTTTAAGTCGAAACATCATTACGTTATACAAACACGAAATCCTTGGCCTATATATTTTTCATCTTTTAAATTCAAAATTTACAACATAACATACATGTGTATATATATAGAAACGGTACGCCAATTTACCCAAATGGACCCATGCAGAAAAACCCCAACAGTAGATACTAGTAAGAAGCAGTGATTTAATCATACTAGAGTGAAAATATATATAGGTACATGTATATAGGTATATAGGCCTACGTATGCTCTTCTGGAATCTGTAAAAGACTTAGTTGCTGACAATTTAATTTAATGAGGCAAACCCTGAAGACAGTACCGATTCTACCAATAGTGTTTGCCTTTATTTACATGTATAATAAATTCTGAAATCGGCGAATACAGTTCCCCTCTCTTATTTTTGTGCGGTTTATTATGACATATTTCTGATTTATACCCTCTGTCTGAACAATTACCTAAAACAAACATTTCATAAAACATCTATATCAAGATGGAGAAGGTCTTTAAAGGGGTTAAAGATCTATTGTAATTTATTTGTAGATTTTATTTCATATTAAGTTATAAAGTGCCCTCTTGAATGAAAAGGAGAAAATTTATTCGTACGTGTAGGAACGCAGCGTACCCCCCCCCCCCCCCCCCCCCCCCCCACAAACACCATTCCCACCCCCTCTGCAGCAATAAGAAAAAAACCATTTTCATAGCATAATAATTTTGTAGCAGAACGGCCATAACTACATGTGTAGTTAGGGTCAATATCCATAACTTAAAAAAGCATTAGCAACGTTTATTTTTAACTACTAAGTACTTTATTTTAACTACTAAATACTTTGAGACTAAATTTTAGAAAATTAAATATGCACTGGGTGTCTGTGTCACGACATACAGGCTTTGGAACGATAAAGAACCCTGACTCCTAAATGACTGAGTGTGTAGTATCGAACGTAATTTGAATTCTCTTGAAGTAAAAAAGTATTAATCAAAAATAAAATTTTAAATCCCCCCCCCCCCAAAAAAAAAAACAATAAAGGGGTTAATTTTAGATTTTATATCAATTTCATTTTAAACATTCAAGGGCCGATGAGCACGAGAAAACTTCCATTTTTTAAAAGTCTTATTCTTATAACTTAGGTCTATCTAAACTATAAATTCAATGTTTAAATACGTAGATGTTCATTCACTCTCGGGAAATTAAATTGTCAGCAACTAAGTCTTTTACAGATTTCAGAAGAGCATACGTAGGCCTATATACCTATATACATGTACCTATATATATTTTCACTCTAGTATGATTAAATCACTGCTTCTTACTAGTATCTACTGTTGGGGTTTTTCTGCGTGGGTCCATTTGGGTAAATTGACGTACCGTTTCTATATATATGTTATGTTGTAAATTTTGAATTTAAAACATGTAAAATATATAGGCCAAGGATTTCGTGTTTGTATAACGTAATGATGTTTCGACTTAAAGTAATAGAGCGTATACATCACGGAATAGAGAATTTGCCTAATGTAAAGACTTAATCACATCACGCAATAAAGCTTAGACAAAAAGTCAAGACATTTTCGTATCAAGTAATGTACTTTTGACATAAAGTAATAAAGTGTTGACATAATGAAATGATGTGTAAACACCATGTATTAAGGTGTTGATAAAATGTAAAAATGCATTGATATCATGTAATAAAATGTTGACATAATGTAAGGATAGAATCGCGATACGTACTGCGGTGTTGATATAATGTAAGGATATATTGATAGCATGTAATAAAATGATGACATAATGTAAAGATACATTTGCCCCATGTAATACAGTGTCGAAATAATGTCATGATGTATTGACCTTTGGTTGTACAATGTTGGCATAACGTAAGGATGATTTTACATAACAACATAAAAAGTTGACATAATGTAAAGACATATTTACTTCACCTAACGTGCGTTTGACATCACGTAATAACGATTTGACCTAGCGTAAAGATATATTCACACCACGTAATGGACTTTGACCTAATGTAATGATAATTTGACATAATGTACCTATAGTTTTATGCTATAAGGCAGCCATGGCGTTCCATATATATATATATATATATATATATATATATATATATATATATATATATATATATATATATATATATATATATATATATATATATATATATATATATTTGCTGCCATCAAAAATAGGTATCACCAGAGAGTTGTATGATTTTTTTCAATGTTGTTTGCAGTTAAAGCTTTTGAAAATATTCTTTTTCATTTCGATCTTATTCAAACGGCTTATAAATGGCTGCTAATTCCAAAACATGTCGTAGAATTCATCTCAACTACTATCAGATCTCGGATATCTATTACAGGTCAATTTGAATCAAGAGTGTTTAAGGTCTTGACAATTGTAATTTTCCAGTCACACAAACCACAGTCTTTGAGAGTTTTTAATTCCCTGAAGATTCCAAATTCCTCATAACTAATCCAATCTTCAATATCGCCTAACTTGATGATTATTTTACTGGCTAAGCTGTTGGATTCTTGTACAGAATTACTACGATATTCTTCTCCTACTTCAACCAATTTGCTTAGCTGCAGGACTGTAGCTCCCGGTCTGAAAAATTCGGATGGACGACCCAGTAATTTGCTATGCTTCTTTTATAATGACACTTTTGTTTTATAATACTGTTTTTTACTCTTGTTTACGTTAATCAATATTTTGACTGATAAAATTTTCGTCCAATGTTTTGATATTTTATATTAATAAAAATCCTTGTCCTAATCATTTTTACAGGTTTATTTTCTACTATTTCTTTTAGATTCTACTCGGTAAAAGGAAATGTAAGTTTCTGATACCAGAGTTTAAATCAGGAAGACAAAGCATCTTAAACTCCATGAAAGAAATAAAATATTTTATTTCACCCAAAAAAGGACGGAACGGAAGATGGAGAATAGGTGGGGAAATTCATTGTGATATTTAAAAAGGTATAAAATGTAAGAATTTTCTAGAGGGATGTTATGTGAAGGTAAGTACATCAAATATACAGGAAAGGAGATTACTGATCCCATATGGATGACGTTGACATCACTGAGACAAAATCAATGAAATTAAACAAGAGTGCAGTGTTCAACAGTTCTTACGTTAACGATAATACACGAGAATCTCGAACGAACTTTCAACAGTTCTTACGTTAATCATAATACACAAGAATCTCGAACGAACTTTCTTGGCTTTCGTATTCGACCGCAACGAGTAAAAGTTTGGTATTAATTTCAGAATCCTTCACTGGTGATATTCAATATTCTAGCATAAAAATATGATACAAAGTCTTAAAATCAACATCAAGTTTTTTATATTAGCCGTCATTTATTCAAATTCGAATTAAATTCATCTTCTTTGAGATTTTTAATATTAACCTACAAGTAATATAACTGACATAGTACACTCTCGCAATACTGTGGAGAAATAATGTATCAAACCTATTAGTATTAAATGAAGAATTATTGTTGTAAATCCGTCATATAGGCCGAAGAAACACATCTATTAAGATATAAAACACAACAAATTGACAGAAAAGTCAAATCTTATGGAAAATTACTTTGACCACATAAGCATAGTGTCTAATTACCATAGAGACTGAAACTGGTGCAAATTGATTGTTTTTCGAATTTTTATTTTCAAGACACGAGTTCTTGTCTAGGCATGGTAAATAATTCCTTGCGGCGAAAGAATCTTTCTTTTCAAATGTTTTTTATTTCCTTGATAAATTAAACACTTGATCATATACAATGTAAGTTACACAAGGCATATTCTCAAATACTATACTCTTAGCTTTATTGTTCGTTGAATTTTAAATCAATCACTCGCACCGGAAGTGATGTAGACCTGTTACTTTTTACATTGATGAATCCGCAGCATAAAATAATTCTATTGAAAAATATAGAGTGTTTCCGTTATTCATTGAACGCATACTATTGATTCAAAGAATAATTACAAAGGAGAGGGGATGAAGAGGTTTATATATCTTAATAAGATCAATTTTTCTGCGAGATGACAATTCTTTTACAGTAGTTTTAAATTTAAAGATTTCTCGGCACCCCAACAGTTTATTTGATAAATTAATAAAGATTCTTTTTCATATATGATTTCACAAAAAGAGACTTATTCAATCATTTTATATGGGTATTTTTTCAGTGAAATGGGAAAATTAATTTGAATATATACAAGCAGAGTGTTCGACAGCCTCAAACTTCATATGATGTTGTTCGGGATCAGTTTTATTACAATTGGGATCGGTTCGAATTTACGATTTTCCCCTTTTCCTGAATTTCAGTTTCGTTTTAATTTCTTGTTGAAATATGATGGTATAACAATATTGCTAAATGCAAGCGACACTTGATTTGTATACTCTATAGGTTTTCAATAAGGCTGAGGGTCCAGTGAGTCCCGGGCAAACTTAGGTTTGGGGAGTTTGAATTTCTGTGTGTGGATATTCTAGATATATTTGACATATTAAAGATCAATGAATAACAATAAAAACTAATTTACTGTAGTACTACTAGAATTTTATTTTGATCACAAAGGATGTCCGGGCTGCCCTCAAAATGAGCCTGTGATTCTTGACTTTATTTTTTTTATAACTATTATACATAAAAAAATTCAAAATAACATAAAATTTATTTCACCGCCTTTGTCATGTATTTATTGATAATGTAATTGAATTGTGCATCAATTGTTACGGAATTTTTAGCTCTAAAATATCCTGTTCGCAGCCAAACAATGTTTCTCGTTTCTATTAAATCGTTTAAAAATCATTAAAAAAAATTGAAAGCCGATATTGGTCTTATTTTATATATTTTTGTAGAATCCAATTTCAAGTACGATTTGTTATCGATCCATCAAATAATGCTCTAGTGTGTCGAGCCACTTTAAAAAACACAGGTTGAATTAGAATGTAATATTTTCCAGAGACTTCTCCTTTAGTTGAAGGGAGTAAACAATCGACACTGGTCAGCAATGTTCAGAAATTCCTACAAAAATCAACTCCCTTTTTAAGTTTTGACATTTCGTTTTTTTTCGTCTATTTTGTATTTTATATCAAATGTATAGCCTATCCATGGTTAATGATTTAGGCCCAACTGACAATTGTTTAAAGAAGCAGGACAATATCAATCAAAAGAAAACCATCTAGGACTACTTTTTGTTTTCTATTCCATAAATAGTTCTCCACCCAGTTAATAATTGGATTTGAAATTCCATACTGTTTTAACTTATAAATCATACCTTAATGCCAAACCCTATCAAATGCTTTAGATATATCACAAAATATGAACCTAATATCTTTGCCTTTATCCAAATTAGAAATAATTGTATTGTAGATTTTAGCAAGTTGGTTAGTGGTTGAATCCCCACTCTTGACCTGATTGTGTAAAATGTTATTTTCAATAATAAAGTTATTCAATTGCTTAAAAACAATTTTTTCTAATAATTTACAAACAGCAGATGTCACTAAAATGGGTCTGTAATTATTCACATCATTTGCAGAACCTATGTTCTGAAAAACAGATGTAACATTTGCAGTTTTCCATATGTGAGGAAGTACTCCTTTACTAAGTGATATTTTGAATAACTTAGCCAGAGGTTTTTAAATAAATATGTTTCAAAATTCTTGGTGATATTGAGTCAGGGCCTGATGGTTTAGAAATATTGATAGTCTGTAGTTGGTCTAAAACCTCAGTGTCTTTAATAAAAAGTGTGTTCATTTGTTGTAGTGGTGGGTCTGGTACATTGTGTACTAAATTTTGTGATACATCTATGGTAGAAATATTTGTAAAGAATTTATTAAGTGCATTAGCTTTATCCATAGGATGAAACAATGTCTGACCATTTACTTTCAACGTAGGTGATGGTTTGTGCTTGTTATTTTTAAAATTTGCAAAAAGACTTTATTATTTACAATATTGCTGCATTGTGCCCAGTTTGAATGAATCTAGTTTTGTTTTTATTATCAAAACGGATTTGGTGTGCTTTTTTCCGATAGCGCCACGATCAACTTTGTCAGTTACATCACGCATAAACAATACACACCGCCGGTATTAAAACTTCATGATTGGTCAGCTCGTTTTCATTCATTCATTCATTCATTCCAGATTATGGATTTCACAGAACAGTTCATTTTTCCCCCAACATCGACTCTCCCCTTTTATTTAAATTATATGCAAAACTCACGTACATGTTGACCGTGGGTTGCGACAATGGTGTTAAATAAAAATTAATTTGTATGTACTCCGCGTTTATTTCATGTACATTGAAATAAATGTATAATGTACATGTATTACCTACTTACTTACCAGAAATAATAGACATGAATTTCTCGATTTCTACACCTTTCCATCGGCAATCAACAGTCAATAAACGAATTAAACGATGATGTGATAATACAGTAGTGGAAAGTGCAAGGGGGTATACCGGTATGTACATATGTGTATGTAGAACTGACACATCTTCGCTAGGCAAGTGTCCGAATCGTTTATTCTCCTTTTACCCCACCACATCCCGTGTATATAATCAATACTAAAATATCCTCATACATTTTACCGCAAATGTCATTTCTTCACTTGTCGCTGAAATTCTTTTAAACGCCATCATCAGTCCCAGATACAGTGGCGTGGTTTGTTTTCATATAAAATGACAACTCTTGATCCGCTTTCCGAAGTCGATTAGCCAAAGATTGTTTATTGGAGAAAGTTTGGGGCAACTAAAGCGACAACTATGAACAGAAGGAAGTTCTACATGGATTATATGCACTGATTGTGGTATGATATATAATGTAAATTTGTTCAAAACTAGCGTATATTTTGTGCCGTAAATTGCAATTTTTTCGTAAGTATGGTATGCACTGTAGCTACATGTAAATATAGTCTAACTCACATTTTCTTCATAGAGCTATGTATACTGTATGTATGTTTTGCCACAAGTATACACTTTCGAAAAATACCCCAATTCCGACAGTCACGAGTAACACAGTGAATTTTTCATTCTTTGATAAGTTGTTCTGTCCGTTATGGTGTTCCGATGGGGCCACTTCGACCTTCTTCCGTGCATAATTTGGTATGCACCAACAGCAATTCAGCGGTAAGCTGATAAAGAAGCGAGTATTGTTTATGCATGACGTAGCTGACAGAATTGAACGTGACGCTTTTGGAAAAAGCACACCAAATCCGTTTTGATAATAAAGGATAAATTTAATAATTGTAACTATCAATAGCTGCAATTATAAAATTAATCCTTCAAAACAAAACTGTTTATTGATTGGTCGAAACTTACAACGACCTATTAAAAATCACGGACTGCACGAAAAAAAGCATGACGATGTCAGACTCAAAGTCTCACAGGAGCTTTGTCAGTCGCTATTTGTTTCCAAGATTATCGATCTTATCCAACATTATCGAGTATATAAAAAAATAAGTTCCTCGCTTCAAGACAGATTCACAGACCATTTTCTGTCACAAGTGGATGTCCTGCTTGGCGGCGCTGTTGGTATGTAATGCCATGTCATGTCATATTTTGTCATAGAGTTTATGCAATTTTTGAATGCATCCCATTTTTTTTTAATGAAAGTTATGTATTGTTTAGTTTTTAAAAGAAAAAACAAAAATACTCTGTCTGAAATTTGTCAGTGGTTAATTTTTTGTGCAGTAATTAGCTTATGTGCAGGTTATTTGATTTGAACATACAAGGAGATAATTATGCGTGGCAATAAATTTATAATTATAGCAATAACTATACAATGCAATAATATTTATTTTAAGAGCAATATAGGATCTGAATTTGTACATTTTGGTACATTACAAATTGTATCAATTCAATAAAAATAATACATAAAGAAGACAATACTTTAATTTGAAGGTGTAAACTTAAAATTGATAAAATATTAATTTCATTGAATAAATTTATGAAATTCCGACGTTAATATAGATTAATTTCCACAGTGTTTCACGATTCCTTGATGCAATGAAAATTTTTTATGAATCATTGCCATCATTTTAAATGCATTCTAAAAGTATTGTTGAAATGAAGGATTAACTGACATCAGTATTCTTAATTTAATTGTCTGCACTCTATTCCGTGTAGCGAAGTATTGATTTCTGTCTTTTTGGGGGGATAATTACATAAACATGATAAAAAATGATGTAGACATATTACAAACTCCATTATCACAACTTAAAAGGGAGCAACCGGGAGTTAAAAAGCAAAGCTGTTTTGGATTAAGTTGCATTGTATGTGTGTTAGTTAAACCGACAACCCCTATAATTGTTCAAACGGCAACGACAGTAAAAATCCACCTATAATAAATGATACATTACTAGCAGTCCGTTACTGGCGCTAACGATGGTCATACAAGAACTATCCCATTTCTCCACGTATCCGTCCATTATCTCTCATATCATTTGTTTCTCCTTCTTTTTAAACACAAGGTCACTCAATTCGCCCAATTTTTTTAAAAATTAAACGGGCATGGAAAAAATTACTTGACGGGGATTTGAATTTATGAATTAAGATGTATAGAAAATATTTGTATTTCGTAAAGCTAGTTGACAACTTGGGTCAAAGTTAGTTTAGAAATTGATAATGTTGCCCACGTGGGCGATATGGATAATGTGTCTATTGTTTTATTCCTGACAAAATGAACTCTGGAAAAGATGATTTATATTACACAGCTTTCTTAAGGGTATGCAGATGAAGTGCAGATTTATGCTTTTTCAAATGCCATTTACAAAAGATGAAATACTGCAAACACAAATTATGTAAGTACGAAACTATCGACAGTTCTGAAGGTGTCCAACATAACATCTTGCTTTGCAACAAGTCAGCCTGCTTTGACAAAAAGTGCTTTGCAATGACGCCATGGACTTTTCTGACAGCCAGTAATATCATCATTTAATTAACTGATAGAGTGTAGGCTATCTGAGGAGGACATTTAAGAATGTCTTAACTCTATCAGCGGTGAGGATAAATCAGGCAGATTGTTACATTTAGCGACATAACGCCGGACCAGCACGCAGTGAAGAACCTAAGCTTACATAGCTATCATTTCCAGTTTATGTTGGGTATTGACTTTTTCAATGGTTAGTTTGTGTTCTTACTTCATTAAGAACAATTGCTCGTAAAAATAAAAGAGCAGTTTGCGAGTTCATTAAAATTCGCCTCGTCATTTTTGTCTCTGTCGCAGAGTGGAATTCAGAACAATCTCGTTCAGGATGAGGAGCAACCAGAGCAATGAAACGGAGCCTACTGAACAGATAACAGACGAGGAGTGGTACCAAGAAATTCTGGAATTCGTCGCACCTGGACTGGAGCACTGGATTTTGATTGGGCTGTTTGTGGTCGTTTTTCTGTTGGGTATTAGTGGAAACCTGTTGGTCTGTCTGGCCGTCTGGCGGAACCGGAACCTTAGAACTCTAACGAATGTCCATCTCGTTAACTTGGCTGTGGCGGACTTTATGGTCATCGCTGTGTGCCTGCCTCCCACCCTACTTCACGATGCACTGGAATCTTGGTTTTTAGGAACTGTTGGTTGTAAAATTGTGACATACTTACAGGTAGGTTTCTTCCTGAACGTAAATCATATCTTGTTTACAGTTTTATTTTTTCGCAATTCATCTCGCATTTTCAATATGTGTGGTCACTTAATGCCAAGTTTTAAATATATTGTAAAGTTAAGAATTGCAAGCAAACAGAAAAACAGTATCTAAAAATCATCTTGACAAGAGAAATAAATAAAATATCATTCTTCAAAGTAGTTCTCTATTTGTTTACCGTGTTTAGATTCCGGTTAGATAGTATAAGAATTGATTGAGAAATCACAAATTTATCACACATAGAAAACCTGATATATATTTATGTCGCCTCATTGAAATAACAAAAAAGTTTTATGCCTTTTTTATTGGATGTTTGAATTGATCGTTGTTTTATATATAATATCGACAACAATCATACCGCTCACTGCCTACTCAATATTCGAGAGGCAGACATAAAATGTACAGAACGCAATCTCTGTGTTATGGTTTTTATCCTGAGCTTAGAGCACTTCATTCAAATTATCCAGGACAACAGATACTAGTAAGGTGTGAAAAACTCAATTTTAAGTTTCGATTTTACCCCGCAATCAAACTATCCCTTCCCAAATGGACCCGAAATTAAAATGTTTCATATAGGATGACAAGCAAATTTTCCCGTTGGAGTGGATTAATTTATGAAAAAACAGCCAACAGAAACCCTCGATATTTGATCACGGTCCGGCAATTAATATGGCTCCGTGCATTCCTGGTACAGACTTAAATTGTAGCTAGTCAGTAATGAGCATGTCTTCTTCCTCTTTCTGAGAGGTTAAGTCATCTGTTTCAGCTTGAGCTCACATTGAGCAGCAATTCATTTCAGAAATAAATCCGGTAGTGCCTGATTTTGTTGAAGTGTTATGGTTGTAGTTTTGAATTTTCTAAGAGGAACTAACTACAAGCCCAGTAAATTTAGAACCAAGAACTGAAGAGGAGAATCGTCGTTTTATGTCTGGCTCTTGATTTTCCAAAAACCACGGATCTAAGACAGTGTGAATATTATTGCCTCTTAATCGAAAACTAAAAGCATCTTGTTTGTCATTCTTAATGAGGCCAGAATCGCTGCATGGTAAACAAACTTTAAGAGGAAATGCACATAGTTCTATTCTATTTGATTTTTTTTGGGGGGGGGGGGGACTTAAAATTCACATGTGCAGTTATGCGCCTGAGAGCATTGATATGATGTACGATGTTAATATATGTTAAATTTATGAGTAAATTAAAGATCCACTAAAATCTACTGTTTCTGTTTCAACTACAAAGTCTTTTTTTTAAATGCAAGTGTACGTTGTTCTAGAATACAAAAAAAGAACATAGAAAAATACTGACAATCAGTAAGTCTACGATCAGCTTGTGGTCTGTGAGTGCTTTTGATGAAAATAGGATTTTCAGGAATCTGCAGGATATGTTTCCTGAGTAAAGTAATTAACGAGGCTGAGGTTTTTAGTAAACGTTTGTCTCCAAACAAGACAAAACTTGATAAACCTGACTAAATAAGGAAGTTGAGTGAATTTACAATTGTTACCTTAGATGAAATATAGAGTCAGTTCCTACAAAATAATTGCTACAAAATTATTAATGTGTTTCATACGGAAGTGAATTATTTTCAATATTATAATTAGATGCAGGGAGAATGAAAGGACTTGTATATTAACACAGAGAGAATAGAAAATGCTAGTACCTCAATATGACATTGCTGATAGTTCATATTGTGTCAGTTTCTACGTATAGGGTTCGCACGAGTAATACTTTTTTTTTTCATTTTAGTCCATAATTTAACATACACACGGCTCTTTTGGTGAAGGTATAAGAACGTGTTATTGTCTATCTGCTGCAATTAACAGGTTATGCGAGGACAGGTAATGAAAGGGTCTCAGATTTCCAATTGCCAGTCTATTGATTTGACAATTTAACCATCTACTACAGATGGTGCAGTAGGCAATCTTGTTTGAGCAAATGAGAATTGACTATTGATACATGTAGGCCTACATGTACAGAAACGGCCTCTACTTCTTATTTTCTTTATCGAATTGATCCTCCTACATTCCTTGTTTAGGCAGTAGGATTGCAACACTTTTATGTAACATAATTCTAAACCTAAAAGTCACCAGTTAGGCAGAAAGATGACAACACTCTTATGTAACATAATTCTAAACCTAAAAGTCACCAGTTCAGGCAGTAGGATTGCAACACTTTTATGTAACATAATTCTAAACCTAAAAGTCACCAGTTAGGCAGAAAGGTGACAACACTCTTATGTAACATAATTCTAAACCTAAAAGTCACCAGTTAGGCAGAAAGGTGACAACACTCTTATGTAACATAATTCTAAACCTAAAAGTCACCAGTTCAGGCAGTAGGACGGCAACACGTTTATGTAACATAATTCTAAACCTAAAAGTCACCAGTTTAGTTTTTCCCTATAGTCGTTCGTTATTGATTTATGTAACAATTCCGGCTGATTTCCCCCTTGTGTTAGGAAAAACTAATGATAAGAATAATTTATTTAGACAGAAAATCAAACTTTTACCATCGTTATCAATACATATTTTCAAATGATTCAGTATAGTTATTGAGTCGATAAAAAATATACAACCTTCATGTAACGTAGAATGTTGATAGCTTAATCTTTTTGTAGAAAGTATCTGTACTAGTATCAGTACTGACTCTCACCACCATCGGCATCGAGCGATACCTTGGAATATGTCATCCAATGTCGGATTTTCTCCCACGGATAAAGACACGGGTCGCTCTATTGGGCATATGGGTTGTCGCCATGGTTACAGCTATTCCGGATGCGTACTACATGACGGTGATTCCTGATAACGTCATACCTCCCACGATCAATTTACTGAAGAGCTGTCGCCCGTCCGACAGTCAGGTGGAAGTTACACAGCAACTGGTCATCTTTTTTGTGTTCTTCATTATCCCTCTCGCCATAATGGGATTTGCCTACACAAACATTTTCCTTTGCCTATGGAGGAGTACTCAGAGCTTACCAAACATCAGTAAGAATTATCCTTAAAACAAAACGTTTTAATTATACAACGTCCAATGCAGATTCCCATTTCCGACACATTATGCTTACTATTTCAGTATTAATTAAAAGTCAAGTTTTGAAACGTATCCTCTATTGACACATCTAAAACTTTAAAAACTTAGCATAAGACACCCGGGTGATGAATTAAAATGCTGTGAAAATGTAAGAAAGGTGTAAAAAATTTAATTCCTGTAAACTACATTTATTGGTATTATTTTGAAAATATAAACGTATTTATACTCTAAATGCAATACCTTTCAATTCCATTGCTTGGATCTTTTATTAGTATTTTTTCAGTCAATTTCTCAATATATCATTTATAAAATACACAATTAAAATACCAGACCCTCGAGTTGATATCTCTCTTGGGCTGATACATGGAACGGTAAGAAAAAGATTTGAAATGTAATATGTATTACTAGATATGAATGAAGTGTATAAGTATAATATAAGTATAAAGTCAAATTTTACTGCAATTTTTTTAAAACAAAGTCTATGTAATATATTATATGATATCAAAATATGCATATTAATTGTATTATGATTGTGTTGATTTTATTGTAATTCCGCATTCAATTAACTTTATATTGACAAATATTTGTAAAGAGCTTAAATTAAATACCGGTATTCTTGAAGAATCTTTCAATTTATCCAAATCTTCGGTAGAAATAGAGATACGTTGAAACTAACCAGGAGTATCGTTTAATGTTGTTCTGAGTATCGATTAATGTTGTACCGAGTATCGTTTAATGTTATTCCGAGTATCGTTTAATGTTGTTCCAATTTATCAATAAAATATTTGAAAATGAAGACGTTAACCTTTCTGTACCGGATGTTTTTCAGACAACGAACACGCTGCTAATACCGTCATTCAGAACCGCAAGATCACCGCCAAGATGCTAATTGTGGTGGTGGCGGCGTTCTTTGCCTGCAACCTTCCTGTCTATATACTTAACATTCTAAGGTACTTGAAAGTTTTCACTTAAATCCTGTTCATCATTCTTGGTTGAATTATTACCTCGAGCTGTGATCATAGACACCTGACGTTAAATAATTTTCTGTTTATTGTAAGATAACATTATTGGTTGATAATTTTTTATGCAATATAAGGTGACAGTGTTGTCAACAAAGTTTTGAATTTCGGTGATGATTTTATCAAGAAATTTCAGAAAAAGACAACCAATAACTTCTGGGTTGATGTTTTAAAATCATGGTTATATGTACTGGCATCATCTTTTAATTATTAATACAAAACTCTCACAAGGTTACTTTATATTCTGTATGGTAAGATAAGATATGATAAGATAAGATGTTTATTTGGTACTTAAAGGTCATTGCCCACTGTACATCTAGGCATCATATTGATATGCAACATAAACATGTTATATACATAATGCATATGTAACAATACTGTATTGTTTTAACATAGATTGTCATAGAGTTAGCATTTCTTGTCTTATTGACAGACCTCTTTTGATAAAAATTGCTGTATGGTACAATTCTAAGATAACGGTCGGGAAGAAAAGTTTGTTTATAAAATATTGGTATGACAAGGATGTAAATGAAATTGGATGATAATTGAACATTATTAAACGTGATGTTTGAAAACAATTAAAACATTTAATCATGTATGTACAATGCAACATAATAGCATTGTATGTACAATGCAACATAATAGCATTATAACTGCCATTAAGTTTCACTACAGAACTATATTATTATACATTTGGTCCAGTTCAACCATTGTAGTACA
This sequence comes from Magallana gigas, assembly GCF_963853765.1. NCBI lineage: Eukaryota > Metazoa > Mollusca > Bivalvia > Ostreida > Ostreidae > Magallana > Magallana gigas. Next base: position 44,370,546 of record NC_088859.1, on the reverse strand, counting down.
AGCCATTGTTCTTTTTTTTCAAAAATGTACAATGATTATTTTTAAAAATATTAACACTAAAGACAAAACACCAATTTCTACTGTCAGATGGAACTCTGAAGTATCTCTCAATGGTTAGTTAGAAAAAAAAAACTACCAAGGATATGTTCAAACTATGTTTTATTTGACCACATATTCTGCTGCTCAATGGTTTTAGTACATGATTGTACACGGAATTCTCCCAGTTAAAAATATTTGAAAAAGATGAAAGCTATTGATTATATTAATTTCACCTTCTGCGGAAATTCTACAGAAACTATTGAACTTTTTTTTTACTAGTTCCCATTCATTAGCCATGCGGAATCAGTTTAGTACTCACATAAATTAATAATACTTCAGAAAAAATAGGTTTTTATATATATCCAAGGTTATCTGGTCTATTATGTTACCTGAAAGATAATATCCTGTAGTATTTGTCTTAATACAGGAAATCATCTTACTATCAAAAGAAATGTTTATAACGTCAGGTGTCTGGCTCTCTTGTGACTTATTAAGTAGCTAACTTTATTGGTACTAGAATAAGCAGTCTTTTAATTCACCGGGAAAGAAAAATACTTAAAGCATTATCTTATTTCTTACTTTGCTTTCACTGGCGTCGGAAGCAAATTGAAAGTGGGGGGGCTAGACTAATCCTCAGAAATATTGAGAAAAAAGTAATTCCCAAAAATCATGGAAATCCTAATCCGTGGGAGGGGGGGGGGGGCTAGTATGCTTCTAAATCCAACTTCTCAGTCTTTCAAGGTAAATTTAGGTACAAAAATCTTTCCTGCGAAAAAAAGTGGGGGGCTGAACCCTCTATCATGCTATGTTTTTAAGGCATATGGTTAGGTATAACTTTGCAAAAAAAGTGGGGGGGGGGGGGCTAAGCCTCCCCTAGCCCCTCCCCCCCCCCACCCCGGTTTCGACGCCTATGGCTTTATCAAAATATTTTTTTCTTCAACTTATATTTTTGATGAGATTTTAAATTTCTGCACGATCTAAATTCCCTTTTATGGTCTTGATTTGAATACACCTGTGTTAATTACGTAATATTTTTACACAGGTATGTAGGAGTGTTGTTTACCGTAGATCATGCGAAAATTAAGTCGTTTGCCCTGTCGTCACATCTCCTCCTGTACACAAGTTCGGCCATTAACCCGGTCATCTACACTATCATGAGCGGTCAGTGTCTTGCAAAGATGGAGAAATAAAAATCATATAAAGCAGCCATGTTGATCCTTTTCAGTGACGTCATTCACTAAAACAAAAACATGTTGATTTTATTTCAGGAAAATTCAGAACGGCATTCCGTCAGATGATCTGTAAAGATGTCACCATTTGCAAGTGTAGGAGAATGGTCAAAAACCGAAGTAAGTTGACGTCGCTTATTGGTCGAGTATGCTGAGAACTCTTAAATCCTGATACATTTTGTATATGCAGAACTAAAATATAAAAACCCAACCTATATACAATCTTCTATTCATAGTGCTTGCATAAAAAAAATGCCCGGTCTTACTTTAATTGGCATTTAAATTTTGGTTCGTTTTATGTATGAAAATGTGTGTGTTAGAATGAGATCACACCGTGTTTTGTTATGAATAGATTCATGCAAACAAGCTTCCTATTGATTAGTTCTTTAGAGTTAAACCAAACCTGCTACATGACATTTGTAAGCGTCACTTCTGACGTCTTTTGATGTAATATAACACATGAAAATGTACAATGTACATTTAGATAAAACTGAAATCTCATCTATTTCAGGCCATTCCCAGACAACAGACAGGTATATCATGTTTCTGTTATGGTGCACTTTTTTATACACTCCCCTTACTTATTTAATTGGTCACCCACACTGCCCGTTTAATTTTTGTCTGACGACCAATAGGAGACAATTTTTTTAAAATGATTTTCCAAAGCGTACTGTTTTTTGTTTTAGATGATTTTGGTTTTATTACGCTGTATTGTAGTTTACCGTGCAGACTTCTGTTTATGATGTATTGAAGAAGAAAATTATATATCACACGTTATTGGTTACTCTTGAATCTTTTTAGTATTTAATTTGCTAATCCCAGGGTTTTTATTATGCATTTTACTGCCTTGAAAACCTTGGTAGACAATGTAAATAGTAAGTAAAACGAACGTTACAATTGGAAATGGTGTATGCTGCGCGAAATAAGATTTAAAAAACCCTTCTTAATTTATCTGCTGTATCGTGTCCATCTCATAAATCGGAACATTATATACCCAATTCAATATTAATTTTTTTCTCAAAAAAGGGTTCGGTGCAAAATATCTAAGGCAGGTGCATATAAAAAGTGCAAAATAAGTTTATTTGCTTTTTTTAAATTTTGTAATCAGAATTGAATGTTGTTACTCACAAAGCGATTTGGGGATTGCATCATTATGCGATTATATAAAAAATATATATGCCTCATGGCCGGGGAATAAGCTAAGGAAACTTTAAAACATAATTCTATTATATGGCATTTTATGTTCAATGATTTATCACTGGTGCAATTATTGGGGAAAAATCTAGTCAGTTCTCTTATCAAAACAATTTTTAAAAAACACGCATGTACATATAAAACCAAATGAAAAAAATTGATGTTGAAAAAAGTCATTAGCGATGATTAATAATTCAAAATAAATATACCAATGTGGTTTCAATTATAAAACAGCACAACGACAGGGGCCACGAAAAATCCACCGGAGGAGATTTGTCTGATGACGACGTACGTCGCAAAAGGTCTACATGACGCATGACAGTGCAGCCTAAATACGCAGAACCTTACAAACCCGTGAAGCGCTGTGAAGAAACGGACGAATCGACTCCAATAAATTCTACCGACAGAGACAAACTACTGACATTGTTAAATATCAATATGTACACGTTGTCACTTACCGTACTATGTCAAATTATTTATCTGGGTTATGATTTTTTAAGATTTGTTTTCCGTTAATAGATGTATGCATAAACAAAACTTCATTTGCTAACATATGTGTTTGTGAATCTTAAGGCTTTTGATTTAAACCACTAAAAGTGCAATATTCCCAGAACACGTGTTTGTGTTATTATTACCATTTGTTTTTAGGGTCCATGTATGACAATATCAATACCCGGTATCAACTTTACGTTTTGATTGTTATGTTCTGAATTTTACATAATCGGCGGGTGGCAGAAAATAAAAAAAATCGTCGTCATGTCGCAAATTTTGTATTTACTTTCACCCGGTAAATTTGACACATGACATAACTGTGTCCAGAAGATTTTGGTTACTGCTTGGCAAAATATAGATCAGGTTTATCAGTAGATAAACTAGGTGCACGTGCACCTGGGTAGTTCCATTACTTCATGAATACCGACATTTAAAATTAAGCGTTGCATCTCCTTGTAAGCTGTCCTGAACATCTCTTAAGTCTTTTGGTGTCTCTCATCACCAGGGTAACGGATGCATTTTCCACCCAAAGAGTGTCAAATATAGTGTACCCGCTAATGTGGTCGCTAATGTTTATCTTTAAGCATTTTCTTAATCACCTGAAAAAAATTAGTTTTTCGATCACGGATAGAGCAAATTTAGATATAGAAGAGCGTTTATGGTATTTTATTGGTGAAGGAGGCGGTAACATCCTTACAAATATGTATGTAATATTCAACGGTTATGATTAACAGCCATACAACGAATGGAAGTGCATGATTTTTTTGTTTTGTTTTTACAATTAAAAATAACCGTTCCTACAAGCTTTTCTTGTTGTCGTTAAAGAAAGAAATTGGTAAAAATATAAGTTTCATGTTATTCGAATTTTACGAATTACTGGTATATTAAAGAAAATCTATAGGTCTTTTAAGAAGTATGTTGTGTCAGAGTTTTGTATTTTATTGTTAAATAAACATTTGTGGGAAGCCGCTGTTTTCATATATGTATGTGTTTCAGTGACGGCAATTAATCATGGACATCTAATGAGTTACACGAATGTTTATGCTATCTTACATTTTTTGTTGCTACTTAAGATTATGTAATGATCTTATGGCTACTTTGTAAACACAAAATGCACGCCTGAAATAAGACACCCAGATAGTTGTAGTAATACCCATATATGGAAGGACTTGCCCTTTCTTCTATGTAACGAACTGATAATCACTTTACGTGAATGATTCTGGATATATTAAAGTTAAAAGAAATGGCAAAGTAAATACGCAATGATTTATTTCGTTTTCATACGGGCTGTGATCGTAGCGATCATTGCGAAAAAAAATATTTTTTCATTGCAGATAGGCGGGATCTAGCGTCTTAAGCATTAAATGAAATTTAGAATAACCTTACCAAAATACATGTAAATATAACTGAAATATTCCAATCAATAGTAAAAAATGTGTTGAAGTATATGACATTTGACCTGGTGATGTGAATTTTTTACGTTAAAAATCATATAAATAACATAACTTATTTTAAATATTAAACAATAAAAATAATAATCCTGATAAAAAGTAACGTAATAATTTATTCATGATCTAATAATAAATAAAATACAAATAAATAATAATTAAAATAAAATAAATATTCATGAAAATAGGAGATTCAAATGAAAGACATGAGTCACGTGTTCCACATAAATTTCAGCTCCTCTGTCCAGTTGTTGCCGGGGGAATTGGCGCCATAGGGCTGTTTATTGTAAAATCGGGAGAAAGCGTCCCGCAGTTTTTTCTTCGTGTCTTTGTCCGGATGGGCGGTAAAACGTACCCTGCAAAATAGTTTTAATTTTCATTAATCTTAATTAATTTTAATGAAACATGAGTAGTATTAATTATTATGTTTTTCTAATTTCATGTTTTTCGACACAATTTATGGCAAAATAATATTAATGTTTGATTAACATCATTATATAACATCTAACGAGTTTTGTAAAATCACTCAAAAATTTGTACTTTTTAGATATAAAATATCATGTTTTTAAATTAAAATGCAAAAACATGTCAAGCCTAGCAGTTTTACTTTTTGCTAAAAAAAAATGTCGGAATTTAGAACGTTTTCAAACTGATACGCTGCCCATTAAAAACGGGCACGATAAAAAAAAGTCTTGTTAAACATAGTTTAGAGAAGATCGCATGCTATACATTTAAACACTCAGGAACAACAAATACTCTCGCATACACTTTTTTACTCTGACGCAAAACAAAACAAAAATCGCAATCCAAAAAAACATACACAGACTAGTCAAACAAAATGTGCTCATTAGAGTGTTAATTAGTAGGCAGATGATGAGTAGAATGGTTCAGTCATGTGAAGTATAAACGTTTACAGGGGAATTTTGTAATCAATTTAGTCAAACATTCTCTTTGTTCTATGATTGCCTTTAAGTTCCATTGAGCGGCGGTAATCCTTATGCCAAAAACCAATTCTACGGCGACCAGGCGATATTTGGCTGCAAGAAAAACGATTATGTCTATTACCTGGAGATTAATTCGAGAGGACAGGTTTATTATGGTCCGGGCACTGACCAGAAACCTAATAATATATTCCAAGGTTGTATTCCTGGCATTAGACATCCAGACGTCTTAACTTGAAATTAAAGAGCGATGCTTTATATCTTCTTTTAGCTTTGTTCGCGACAAAAATCGGTAATGAAGAAAAAAATTGTGTACACCATGCGGTATAAGGGACGTTGGTAAATCAGACTCGAATGAAAGTAAAACCCAAGATCCTTGCTCAAGCAGATCTCGACACAGTATAATTTTTCCCAAGGGTTTGGTGTTCCATCGACAGTACTTATCGATGACGTCATAATGCCACTGAAATACTTTCAAGATATTTTACAATGAAATTCCTTTCTGATAGTGCTGTTGCATATTATTATTAAAATGCATAATGACCGTTCCATACTTTAAGTCAGTGTAATATGTGACTCCTCTGTCACTTGCGCTTAGTTTTATAATATATGAAATGAACCTCCCATTTTTTATCATTAATATTAGATCAATGCATATATTTTCAAAATAATTAAAACATATTTACAATATTTTATTGTAAAATTATAGCCTTAATGGCGTTCATCCTATGAATAAAATAGCAATAGCACAAAGGGGGGGGGGGGTCAAAACCGAAAAGTTATCTATTTTTTCTTGCTTATTACTTCCTAGCTTTATAAAACAAAGAGTGTCAGCACTTTTCGTAGAATACATCAAAACATTCAATCATCGTATGTCTTTAGCATGAAATATATTCTCTTTACAAAAAATTGAAATCTCCAATTCCTTAACATATTTTACCTTTTACTAATATAAAAAAACTAAAAAAACTAATGATAAGAGAGGAAAAATTGAGGAAGCATGCAAACTAAAATTGAGTTTTATAAACCCAGCTACTCAAGCAGATACATAACATTGAAAGCACCAGAGTCTACCACCATAGCGGACAGTACCAGCAGATGCATTGCAATCTTACTTCCCGATGGCCTTCAAGTTTTTATCAATAATCCCGTGTTTTATTTCGATATCAATTCCCGACATGCTAAGCGCTAGAGACGGGACCCTAATTTAGTCAAAAAATAAAAACAGTCGGTTTGTGCAGGCAAAACGTGAGTATCTATACCATGTAGTTAATGGTTAAATCATCTACAAAAGCATTTTCATGAAATAAACAACCATATTAACAAATTAAACGTGAAGTGGTCTGTTGGAGCAAACAAAGCACCCAAGCATTGAGATCATGATGTGTTCCATTTTTTTAACTTAACTTAAATGTGTTCTGTACGGTCAACGCTGGCCATTGTGGTAAATATGACTGATATTGAACTTACTGATTGTCCCAACAGACACAAACGTTTACAAACTACCTACCCCTCCCGCTGCTTGCTGGGGGTGTTCGATGTGGCTGGGGTTGGTTTCGCTTTGTTTTCCTCTCTTGACGTCGATAGCGAGGACACGGATGCAAAATCGTCCTTCAAGAACCAAACAAAAAACATCATGAATTCGTCGACATCAGACAACGAGAAATATGTTTGTACTTGTTTCGACTTGATACAGCTATGCATTGAAAATACATTACAGGCACGCAGCATCACTTTCGAATGTGGGGTGGCCAGACATAATTAATCTAGGCAAGCGAAAAAACCCCAAAACAAAACCCCCAAAACAACCCTATTTGCCGATTTCCTAAATGCAAATCCGGGGGGGGGGGGGGGGGGGGGGTTAGTCCGTAGGACCTTTAACTACTTTAATAATGTTTATTTCTTTATAAATTTAACAGGCTTTCAGAAAGTGGTTGGGGGAGAAAGCTCCTTCAAAATTCATTATTTTATATGTAAATTTTAGGAAAATGTATGTTGCAAGTATTTATGTAACAGACATCTTATAAATGTATTTTGTTTTATCATACTTGTGTTCCATAGAAAATTTTATCATCTTTAAACATTTAAAGCAATATGAGCTGCAATTTTCATGATGATTTTTTTTAAGGAAAATGTTATTTTCTACTAAAATGACAAAATCACGAAATTGAATTATTGTCATCCTGTACAAAAATTGATTTGCTATTATGTTCATTAGAAGAAATATCTATCCTCTGACAAAAATTAATGATTTTTTCCATCCTTATTTATCATAAAAGTTTAAGTTACGTGCAAACAAGCAGGTTTTTACAGCAAAATAACATTCTAAAAAATACAGCTCATATTGCTTCAAGATATAGCGCGGGGACTTACGAGGCTGATTCTAGATGGCGTTGTGTTCTGAGGTTTCACTGGTTTTTCCAACATTGGTTTAACGTTGGTAGTGGGCTCTGTGTTTGTTGTGGCATTTGAATTTCGAAATGGTGGCGATACAATTCCCTAAATAAAAATGAAGAAACATATTCATCTTACTTTCATAAACTCATTTTAAGGGAATGTATTTAAACCTCAGGTAGACTGGATGCATCCTGTTATTTTCCCCGTACCTTTCCGTGTTTGTTCATGATATACTCCAGCCCTGCCTGCTGGACCTCGTCGTAAGATTTCCGGACGGACAATATGGAACTAAGTGATTCTGGCATGGACTGTGATACCTGAGATGACTGGTTCTGTTTGGACTTTGAAGCGCTTACTTTTTTCAGACTTCGATCGACTGCTGGTAGCAGATCTCCTAACGGCATACAGACACTAGTGTGGGCCCTAAACAATTCAAAACTAGGGGTCCTACGTTTCTTGGCGGATTCTGTCAAACCTTTCCTCGTACTGCTGGAAGGGTTTGCATCTCTCTGCTGTTTTTTCGACGTTGGCCGTTGTGGTAAGTGTGCAAATTTAAACTCTGGGCTCGTGCAATTCACCGGGTATTGCGGCCTGTCACTTTGACTTTGAGCAAATGCATTTTGTTTCACTACAGTTTTGTGCGGTTCGTAAAACGTTTTCTTTTCTAAGGGGGCGGCGGGTTGTTCGCCTCTCGGTGTTGTCTCATCCTCCTGCGCGTTTTGAATGGTGATTTTTCTGGGAACAATGGCAGGTTTCATGTCCTCAATATTGTGAAATGAAGAACTCTCATACTGACCTACACTCGTGTGTGATCTAGTTAACATTCTCCTCACAAACAAACTCTCTTTTTCCTCTACATATCCTGTCTTGTAATACTTCAGACTCTGTCTACCAAATCTATTGGTTCTGTCGTCCTCTGACTCTTCAAACAATGACGTTGCTCTAGGAATTTGATGCGTATATAAGAATTTTGCAAATTTCTTACCCTTCTCCATATGTCCATTATTGTCTAAAGAAGCTTCTCGAAAACCTTGGGCCGAGAAACCCTCAAAAAGACTAGTGACATCTTTATCCTCTGCGCTCGGGGTTTTGGACCCATAACCTTCGTCTTCCTCTTCCACTGGACCGTCTTTTGATCCGTATTTTCGCGCGTAATACAATAACCGCCGGAAGGACGGGCCTTGCTCCGATCGGTCCGGTATAAAAGGCACCGGAACACTCCGACTCCGCTTAGGAACAGTTTCATTTTTGCTTTCCAACTCTTTTTCTACAACTCTAGTAAGTACATCAATATCGTCTCTTGATTTTGTTGTTTCCTTGTAGCTCTCCTCCGTCACATCGACGACTTTCTGCAGTACAGTACTTTGATTGGTTCGGACTGTGGTCAGTGATAGGGTTGTTTTGGACCGCTTTATCGGTCTAACTTGTGACTGTTCTGTTGCTGTTGCTTCTTTTACAAAGAGCCTTCGGTGCAGGCTATTCCGCTCGAACTCTGTTGGTTCCTCTAATGCTGAACAACGGTAGTTTGGAACATGTTTGTGGGTTAAATCCTCTGCAGGAGATTTTGATTTTTTTCGGTCTGAAAAAAAAATTGGGAATATTTAGGACCTTTTTCTACGTATAAGTTCTATTACATGATGCAAATACCCCCCCCCCCCCCAAAAAAAAAAATTAAATAAGTTTTTTAATAACAATAACTTCTCTCGTTAATACCAAAAATGATTTTTTATTATTTCCCACCTTTCTTTGAGTGAAGAGCAGTTTGAAGACTCGTCCATGCAACTATGTCTGAAACAAGACGCATATTTAGATCAAAAGATAAGATAAAATCCATGGTATTCTTTAGATTTTGATTTATTGAAGATTAATAACGTTACACAAATTATCACTAAATACCTAGAGGGTCATTTCCAACAGGAAGATCCCAGCCATTTAGTCGCTGAAATTTGGGAGTTTTCCTATTTAGAAAAAAAAGCTGTAAGTCTAAGAAGTAATGATAAACTAGTAAGTTGCAAAATTTATGTATATATTGTATATAGTATTTTATTGTAAATACAATCTATACAATAAAATATGCTCAAACCAACTGTACACATATATAGCATATTACATATGTAATAAAATGTACTCAAACCAACTAGAAATACAATTTCTTGATATCCTATTAATCCATTATGGCCTTCTTAATATCATCTTTTATCGGTTGCTGCATTAATCCCAAACCTTTTCCCTTTCAAACAAAAATTTCATCACTTTCAACATAAACATGGCGTTATAATTGTGGGCTTATTAATCTGATGCAAATTTATCGCGGTGTAACGTAGTTTTGACTGCAACTGGATTAAGAATAAAATTACAATCAGTTTATTATATAGAGCATATATCCACAACCCCTAGTGACAGAGACAGTGAGTAGTTATGTAAAGAGGACAAGACATGTTAGTTCGAACACTCCAAAGACAGAATACGTGATACAAGTCATAACACAAAATTTAAAATGGTTAACACAAACCAAGATATTACCAAAATCCAAACAAGAACGTATTGCAAAGTATTCATTTCGACAGAATGAAACCAACACCCTGCATATAAACTCACAAAATGCCAATATCAACAATATTTTAACTAAAACCATCCACTTCATCATACAACCAAAAATTCGTCACGTGGTCTGACCACGTGACTCTCAGAAACACAATACTCACATAGACTCCCTCTGTCTTGCCGAGAACATTCTTCTGAATGGAATAACTATTTACGGAAAAGTTTACTTAATTCAGTTAAATATTATACTTATTTTGTAGCAACTTGTTTAAAGCAATGTGAGTAACCTAATGAATAAAATCATCAACTTAAGTTTTTTTCTTACACGTCCGAAAAGGAGCTTAATTAAGGAGACATATTGCGAGGATTAAAGATCTAATCATTTGTCACTCAAAATAGATTTATTGGCATGTTAATGGATTTAAAATCTAACTCCTTGTTTGTTTAGAACTTCACTAGTTGTCGTCGGTAAATTTTATTGATCAAAGCAGTCAATTCTTTTTGTTATTACATACATGTGTGTGTATATGTGTGTGAAAATACGGCAAACAGATGTACAGAAGAAAGTTAACACTTAGATTAAATCGAAAAAGCCTGTTCATAAATCTTTGCACGTTAAAACTCCATTAAATTGGCTTCTTTGGGACTATTTTGGATCCACTTACGTATTTGAGTTGCTGAGATACACCCAAATTGTATTTCTAGTGGAAAGCTAATCACGAGAATTCACCGATCTCTACAGAGAGAGATCACAGGGATTTTTAATGAAAGTTTCGATCTGACTGATATACCATGGAGTTGAAAAGGTATTTCTCGCAGCGGGAAAAGAACAACACTTTAATTTATGGTGTTAAATGTAAAACAGAAGAGATCTATATTACACAATAGCTCAATGTTTATAGAATTGCGAATGTTATTGGCAAAATATCTAAATAGCTACATATATTTTCTGATGAATTAAGGGTCTTAAAACTGCAAGGGTAACTACACTATAATAACTGAATTAAAAGCACCTTGTTCAAAATTAATGTTTAAATGCTAGAATAAGAAAAAGTCAGAGTAAAAGATTTTCTTTAAAAACATCAAATGATATAGTGAAAGGTGAAATTGAATGGCCCTATATTTTTTTTTATTATTTTCTTTTTTTAGTAGAGCAATTATCTACAATCTCACTTCAAACAATACACAACATTATCGATTTTCTCCTCGAAAAGTCAATTAATCAGAGTTTGTCAAATCTGGTTTTATTATTGCGGAGATTTGTCTAAATGACCAGCTTTAAGAGCCATCTCAAGTACGCTGTTCGAGGACCCTAACGGAGCTGAAGAGTTCTCCAGACAGTAGCGATCCAACGGGCACCGAAATCGGCACGCTAATCTGAAGTCTGGGGCCCTTCTAAATTCCGTCAACAATTTGTGTTGATTTATAAATAATGACACTTAATCATGCAAAAAAGTCGGTAAACAATTTAGCATGTTCGAAAACATATATCAATGAACCTATATCATTTTCTTCATATTTTTGGCTTTTTAAAAACATTTTTTTTGGTTTAATATTTAACGGTTCGTCAAATCTCGGATCAACTACGTGCCAAAATCTGAACAATGTTGGATCATTTAAAGCAGACATAACAAATGTCTCTAACGTCGTTCCAGCGCTCAGTTGCCACATTTGTGTTAAAATATTCAATGCTAAAAGAACATTTCACGAACACTTACTAAAAGTACACTTAAGGCCTCCAGATAGATATAACACAGTTAAATTTTATCAAATCAAAAAATCGTTGTAATGTATATCCTTTTCTGTCTGTGAAAAGGTAAGGGAGAGGCATTTAATGAAACACATGAACGAGTTTGGCATAAATTGATATACAACATTTTTGAATAGTGAAAATTTTGACAAAAAAAAGGAAAACAGATGAGGAATTACCACCTACCGTTTTCTTCGCATCTCATTGTAGAAATACACGGAAACCCCAGCAACAATATGATTTAATCACTTCCGATAAGACAGAGCTTAATGAAATATTTAAAGGTATGACAATGCATCAAATCTGGCCGTACACACTGGAGAGTAAACATCGTAATTCATCGCTCCCTTCTCACGTACCCAGATAAAGAAATCACTTACCGAGCTATTGCCAATGGTCTCTCTCTTCGCCCTAACACCCGTTTTTCAAGGGTCTGTCTGGCCATAATTTAAAGAGCATCCTGCTCGTTGCTGAGATAAAGATCTCCTCTCATATTGAGACAAAACAAAAGGTTTAAACTGCCAAGTGATAGAAACACAATTCTGTCGTGTTAATCGCCCTTGCCTATTGTTTTAAGTTCAATGCACTGATCAAAAAAATCAAATCCAACGACAGATATTAAATATCAATTCACACGGTTTCATCTTTCCATGGGAAATACTGGGCCCTCATATTCAATTTTCTTCTTAAGAGTTGGAGTAACTTTTTAGTGCCATATTGTAGAATTGGAACAAGACGTGGGGTCAAGTAATGAAGTCTTCCAGCGGGATTAACCAAATCACACCTCACACAATCCAGTCGGTTTTAACAATAATGACCGCTGCATTCAGAATAAGTGTTTTAATGCGCCCTTTGCTCTGAACACCGATTTGGTTTTAGGTCTTTTGTATTGTTGTAAGCTAAAAACTTTATTTTAATTCTACTCGTATCCATTATCTTTGATTCATATGCAGCAGAATTTTAAAACCCCAAACCCGTGTCAAGAATTTAAGTATCACGTATACCTGTGTTGTTTTCGATTGTATGTTTTATGTTACCTTAAATCTCTGTGCGATTCGGTGCGATTTGGACGTAAATAAAATCTACAGATGATCACCCAACAAAATATGGGCCCAATATACCCCGTTAAATATTGAATATTTGCAATTATATCTCAAGGCATTTAACTTTAGTAATTACTTCTTTCAGAGGAAAATCTGACGGACCCATTGAAATAAAGACCAATACATCTAGAAAGGAAAATCAATTAAATATACATGTATAGCTCCAATATGAATCGACGCGACATTTTGCATTCTCAAAGCAGCCAGAAAGGTGTATTTATAAAACGCTTTTTTGTAACCCAATTTCAAAGATAAAAAATAAAAGGCTGGCATAATTGTATAATCAATCTGAGGATTAAAATATTAATGATGTAGAGTTATTCCAGTAATAGGTCGGCCTGACCGTCCTTCAGGAGCTGATATTTACCACCGGGTTTAATTATATAGTGTTGATCATAGGATCAATAGACACAGAAGTTACTCCATCGTCGATAACCTGCGACCAGTCTCGCAAACGCTAACTGACCGTCGATCAGAATGGTACTAATGCGCATGCAAGACTGGCCATCGGTGGGGCAACAGGTCATATGGTTGGTCCCGAGTTATATGTTGTCTTCATACATTTAGCCTGATACTTGGAGATTTACTTTGAATGAAACCGAGAGAATTGTTCGGAATAATATATGGAGACTTATTTCATAGAGCCTTATACAGGAACTATTCATTGAACCTGAAGCTGGGGCAACTACACTGAACTGGATACGGGGCAAATTACATTTAATTTTCAAAGATCTAAAAAAAAAAAAAATACATTAAACCTGACACTGGGACAATGAACTTGTCGCTTGATTGATTGATATACTGCTACCTTTCCTGTTCAGGATATTTAACTCGTACGGATTGAATTAATTCCCTGTACGACCGGTATTAAATATCTATCAGAACGGCCCTTCCTATTGGACAAGAGAAACGCTGTATGTATATTTTGTTGTGGTCGGGAATCGAGCCCACAACTAGGAACAATTTTACTAAAAGCATTTTACATCAGACTGTCATCATTCAGTGTATAAGGTTTTAGTAGCCCAGTGGTTAGAGCGCTAACACGATGCCTCACGGGCCAGACTTCTGGTTGAACTCGAGGTTTCAGACCCCGTTACATATACCAGTAAAAAGGGCATCCTATAGAATTGTGACTGGAACAATATTCTGAAAACTAATACATGAATATCATGCGGATCTAGAGGGAGGTTGGAAGTCCGTAACCCCCACCCCCACCCTCCAATTGGAAAATTCAAACTCAAATATCCATATGCATCATACCCTCCCCTCCTCATGGAAAAAACTTCTGGATCCGCGCATTAATGTTACCATAAAAGTTCACATAACAACGATTTTATATTTAATAAAATTTTTACCAAAAATAAAATAATTAGAGTAAGCATTGCTGCAACAACGTTCAAAGTGAAAAGATTTGTAGCTTGCGTCAAAAAATTGCTTATTTTTTTTTTTTTTTTTTTTAAATGATAGTGTTAAGTCACATGGCGATATCATACATGAACGGTTTTGCCCCCGAAATACAGCCTTGGTGCGATAGAAAGTTTCAGAAAACCTTGAATCTAGTTATTCAACAGTTGCAACAAGTGTTCAACAATGTGAAAACTCATGGTTCAAAGCTCTTTCATATACTGCCACCAGTGGCTGCTATTTCTGTTCAGTCAATGATCCTCAACACAATCAGCTGCTCATCTTTGTAACAACTCGCATCTAATGCTGGGAACGAACTGATAATGGCATTAGATGCACACATTAAGAGTGATTTCCAATGATTTTACAGACTCTAACAAGTTGTTTTGAGGTTAAATTTGTTATTTCTTCGTGGTGTCATCTGCAGCAACGTCAGCAGTGCGTCACCACGTGTTTATGTCGGAAATTATTAATTGTAATTACAGTCATGCAATGAAAAACGGATTGGATTCATCGCAAAGTCAAATGATGTTTCATCCCTCTACAGAATTAAAAATTCCCGTGTAGATTTCGTAGATTGTAAATCAATGGTGTCTTCATTTAGAGGGATTACTGAAGACTTGAATCTGACACTCCTTAAATACACCTTCTGATTGCACGGACACTCGGCTTAAATTGGCTTCAGTCGTCACAATTACCGCAGGAAACGTTCCTCTTCATTGTCAGATCAAACTTGATACGTCTTACTTTGGGGACTGTTTTATAACTAATTACCATAAATCTCATTGTTTTGCAAGTACAAGGTGGTATAGATAAATGAATGATCCTATACACATACATGTATCAACTCTGTTATCAGAGAAGATCGGGCAATAAGATGGTGCAAATGTCCACTGGTTTAATTGTAAAATACAATATATAATATAATGTATTTTAAAAAATCAAAATCTTTTGATATAAATAAAAACAATATTGCAAATTCAAAGCATTTGTTAATATTTTTCATCTATCCTAATATTGGCATTTTACCTGCCTTATTTCCCCCATCTTCTTAACTGCAACAAACCTTGTTGTCTACCTGGAACTTGGATTGTATTCTACCTGGAACTTGGATTGTATTCTACCTGGAACTTGGATTGTAGTCTACCTGGAACTTGGATTGTAGTCTACCTGGAACTTGGGTTGTATTCTACCTGGAACTTGGATTGTAGTCTACCTGGAACTTGGATTGTAGTCTACCTGGAACTTGGGTTGTAGTCTACCTGGAACTTGGATTGTAGTCTACCTGGAACTTGGATTGTAGTCTACCTGGAACTTGGATTGTAGTCTACCTGGAACTTGGATTGTAGTCTACCTGGAAGTTGGGTTGTAGTCTACCTGGAACTTGGATTGTAGTCTACCTGGAACTTGGATTGTAGTCTACCTGGAACTTGGATTGTAGTCTACCTGGAACTTGGGTTGTAACCAGTCTCTTATTATCTACTTAGTAACCCCACCAGTCACAGGTTATTGTTAGCGGGTATAAGATTTCTAAAAGATACAATATCCTCCTTAATTTTGGAAAATATTTCATTTTGCTTTTAACTTTTTGTAAGAAGAACCTGAAAACTAATAGATTCTAATTGCAAGTAATGAAGTTTCCTTTTACCTTTCCATCATACTAGGAACCAATTCCTGTTATTGCTACATGCACAAGTCATCAAGTTTCTCATAAGACAAAATTTCCAGACCTTCATGTTAATGACCTTGACCCAAAAATTGGTGTGACTCCTAACTACATGTACTGGAGCAAGTTTGTATCTACAGTAAGATTTATAAAGTTCCAAAAATAGGCCGTAATAAAGAGCATTCAGAAACTCGTAAAATCATGGCGACAACACAGATTGAACTGGTACATGTATGTGCTCTTTTCAAGGTTAGTGTGTAATAATGAATGCAAAACACATTGTGCTAGTTTGATAAAACTTTATCTATGACCATAACAGCTGAACTGCTTAATATATCATGCATAAGAATACAACATTGACTCCAGGCAACTTAAAAACACAGTATATATCACACTTTTCCAGTATAATGATGATATTTCATGTAGTCAGCATACAGCATTTTGAACACCTCTTTCACACCTTGGTTCAAAACCACATGTAATTGAGAAACAGCATGGGTGTCACATATGTCTAGAACAGCATAGACAGCAGGAAGCAAGGCACGCTGAAAAACAGGACAATCACATGTCAATGCAGCAACCAACTAATGATACAACAGTTACAATAGGTCTTTAGTTGACAGAATGACCATGACGCTGAAACTGTCTTACAATAATGAAAATTCAAAAGTTCTATGTGTAATAAGGCAAATTCATTAGATTAAATGTACAATTTATTTTGATAATATCATTGCTGCTATAGGACACTATAAATTCTAAACAGATGTTAAACATTTAGATACTGTAGATTCCTAATTTTTCATGAGTATTTAATTCTGCAATTTTACCATTTTGTTTCAAATACTAGTATCCAGAGCATAAAATCACGAATTTGGATCTTTTATCCTAATTTCTTATAGTTCTTGACTCTAACAAAATAAAAGCAAGATTTAAAAACATATGGGGGTGTTTTTTGTGATTTTACACAAATGTTAATTCCTTGTGTTTAATCAGGAATCTACAGTATATTGTAAAAACCTATAAAGCAAAATTTATGTACTATCCATTTGACTTTTGAATGAAATATTTGTACAACTATTAAAATCTAAAAGACATAGATAGAAAAGGAGATTCTAGGGATTGCCTCATTAAGATCTTATTTTCTGAGATTTTTTCCCAAGGCATTAACTAATTCCCCGTTACCTTGACGACTGGATGTAAGGTGACTTTCTGAATCTCTGTCACATAATTGGCCACCATGTACACAGCTACCTTTGAGAATTCTGGTTTGTGAGAAGCCATCAGTGCATACAACCTTACGAATACAACCTTCATGTTATTTTTGAGTTGTTTGTTTAACAGTTTCTTGGTGCTAAAGATTACCATTTATGGTACACAAACATGATTCATGTGTGGAAGATGTATGAGGATGCTATATTCAGCAGAAGGAAAAAGGACATTTCATTATTTTCATTTAATTAAATAAAAATCCAATTAGAGAACTAGGAAGTATTCAATAATAAGAAAAGTAAAATTCATCTTAAAGACTGCAAGAATGATTTAAAGTACAGACATTAATTATTAAGTTTACCTCCAAATGACAAAAACAAGTTTAGGTCTCTTTAATACACAATAAATAAAGTGTTCAAATGAAACAACTACACAGTACACTGTATCATCTACTTACTTGTTCAACAGATGTGCACACTGTTTGGCATCATTGATGCTGTCTTTATCAATTAAGGTGTCCTGGTTGCCAAAGGTAATCAAAGATTTCATCAAACGTACTCGTGTTAAGAAAAAAATCTGTTATTTTTGGGAGTTGATTTTAATCAACTGTCCTATGCAGTTACTCTGGCAAACCAAAAGTGAAACAGTGTTTGGACCCAAGCACAAATCATCACCGCT
Organism: Magallana gigas; assembly: GCF_963853765.1. Classification (NCBI taxonomy): domain Eukaryota; kingdom Metazoa; phylum Mollusca; class Bivalvia; order Ostreida; family Ostreidae; genus Magallana; species Magallana gigas. Next base: position 44,352,452 of record NC_088859.1, on the reverse strand, counting down.
GACAAGACTTAGATCTTGAAAATAACAGATAAATTTGGTGTACTGTATGCTGAACCATTAATTTTCAAAGAAATGTATTTATAAATACCTTGAAAATAGTCAGATTTTAAATAGTACAAACAATTTAGATATTTTTCTAGTCGAACGTATTCCTACGCCTGAGTTCAATTTAGTCTCGTTCAACCAGACGCTCGCCTGTATTCGTAAATTTCCAACAGAGAGTCTCTCTTGGTAGTCGGAGATTAACGGAGAAGGCCGAGCGTCTGGTTGAACGAGACAATATCATATAATTATTAATATCTAATATTCACAATATTATCTAATATTCAATATTGATTGGATCCAGACATGTGTACAACTTTTAGAGTATTTTGATACATGATTTATATGGGGTTTTCTCGAAATTCTTGTCAGAGAAAAGTTTGAGAATTCATATTATAAAAATGTGCGTAATTCAAATACAGATTAGAAACTACTTGCCATGCAAAATAACATATCGCTGATTTTAAAATTAATAATAATCGATAAAATCAACTCCCATCAGTACTTCAGTACTTTGATTATAAGTTATACTCTCCTCCCCACTATCAAATAATGGATACATTTGTAATCTCTATATTTTTTCTCAAGACTTTTTATAATGCTTTCATACCTACAATGATTGCAGCATCAAAAGAATCAAGTCTTTTGATAATACATGCAGATAATTTTTGATTAAACAGTCTATGTAAGTAAGAGAGCCTTTTGCCAACAAGAAATATCATATCTGAGCTAGTACTTCTACTAAGCTGCATTAGATCATTCATCATAGTAATTAATGTTTAACAAATTGGATAAAGTAGACTCTCAAATCACATTTTTTCTTACACAATGCCCACTGACTATTAAGATTCTATCGAATACATTTGTGGTGAAAAGGATATGATTTGCACAGCTAATGAAGGTCGGAATGACCTTGAAGATGGTCTCTGTGTGATGAACAATCAAAGATGTCAACACGCCACACACAGCAAGGAATGCTGGGTAATGAGACAAGATGCATGATGGGATATAACCACAACTCTGAAGAGCCATTGTTGCACACTGAGAAGACATCAATGCCTGAAAAAAATATGTATACATACATTTAATTAAAAGTACATGTGTAATCCCACTATAAAATACAATCATTCTTTTACATGTATTGAATTGGCCTTCTATTCTGGTCTGTTCCATAAGTATATACTTATTGTTTATACACATTACACAGCAAACAAACTAAGTTATTCTGGTTCTAGACCAGTTATCAGCTAACTCAATTTACAGTATTTGTTTCATGAATATTCTTTTCCTGTCAATATTTCTGTTTAAAATTCGTCAAGAGTTAAATTCATTACCCTCTAATCTTTCTTTCTCTCAAGCTATATTCAATGACATTTTGAATGTAAAATACAGAACAACTTTTATTGAATCTAGTGTCTTTGAAAACACTCCCAATGGAGAGTTTTGTGACCAACCACAGAACAAGTTATAAGTTTTACATGCATGTATACAGTAACAACGCGAAATTAACTTAATGTTTAAATCTTTATTTATTTATGCATCAATATATTTATGCTGTGTAATAAATTGTTGTACTCTATACAGTAACAGTACTGTATCAGTCAACTGCAGTTAAGGGGGCTGGTTAATTGTGGCCATTGTTAGACTATATTGATCTCTTTCAGAATAAGAGCTCACTAGAAAGATCAGGGGCGTAGCTAGGGTTTGCTTATTGTGGAAGCAAATTAAGGCAAGGTGGTTTGGTGGCTACCTTGAGCCCCCCCCCCCCCCCCCCCCCCAATGGGTACAGAGAAAAGACCTGGTAGGGGACCAGGGGGCGAAGCCCCCGGAAGCTGCCTAGTTCTCAGCAATTCGACAATAAATTTTGAATATCCAGAAAAAAGGAGTTTCATCAAAATCACCCCAATTTTTAATGTGTAAAATGCTAACTTCATCATCATCATAAAATTAACGATTAATAAGAAAAAGTAGTGCCTGATTTATAATGAGATTACTTTAATTCATATATAATAAGTTTTGTGCTTTCTCTTCTAATGGTCTATAACATTTTTGTCTACAAAAATACTTTTATAATACAAAAGATAATTACATATCTAAAATTTTAGATTTCGTTATTTCGATCTCGATAATATATTCATAATCATTGTTAACCTCTCACTCGGGTTATGGAACTGTATGCAAATAATAATAGAAAATATCAGAAGAGCAATTTATTATTTTTTTTCTTTATTGAACTGAAAGAAAGGCAAGCTGTCAAGTGAAAGGCATGTGATATCTTTAAGGAAATTCTGAGATAACAGCAGCTTGGTTTAATTTGTATTCCTTAAAAAGTTTTCATTAATCAGCATTATTTAAGTTTTATCTTATATATTGTTTTGGTGAAAATGATGTGGAAGCACTTGCGTACTTGCGTACGCCTAGCTACGCGCCTGAAGATATAGGAAAATGTTCCAATTTTAAAAAATGTTGAATTTTTTGTTTCTAGATAATAGTTACAAGTAGTTTATGGCTAAAGGAATCATGTCTAATAATTAAAGGAAGATCTGACGGTTAACTGGTAAATTATTGACCATCCAGCCTCCTTAAAGTATTCATGAAATCAATTTGGTGCTGTACTATATACATGTACTGTATATACCAGTAATACATTCTACACACACAATTTGGTGCTGTACTATATACATGTAATGTATATACCAGTAATACAGTCTACACACACAATTTGGTGCTGTACTATATATATGTACTGTATATACCAGTAATACATTCTACACACACAATTTGGTGCTGTACTATATATATGTACTGTATATACCAGTAATACATTCTACACACACAATTTGGTGCTGTACTATATACATGTACTGTATATACCAGTAATACAGTCTACACACACAATTTGGTGCTGTACAATATATATGTAATGTATATACCAGTAATACATTCTACACACACAATTTGGTGCTGTACTATATATATGTACTGTATATACCAGTAATACATTCTACACACACAATGGTATGTAACTTAACCATTCAATTATAACATAATGTATTAGCATTCTGTAGATTTTAGAGGATTTTCATAGTTCAAACCCCATATTGAAATTTTATTTTGGGATACTATGAAGTTTAAATTCAAATATTACGAACAGTCCTACAATCTGATTAAAATACATATCTCCACATAGTCCACAGCTCACTGAGTGCTATGTGGAGATATGTATTTTAATAAGATTGACAGTACTGTACATCATTTATAAACATCTGCCTGAAAGTTAAAGGAAGTAAATCAACAGGTAACAAATTATTATTTACTTTCATATTCCAAGTAACCGCTAATGTACTTGGATATTTTCGCCGTTTTTGGGGAATTCATTTACATTTATTAATTTGTTGAGGATTTTTAATTTTGCAAATCTTGTATTTTAATTATCACATTTGAAAACTCAAAACTCTTGGTTTAAAACAGACAACTTGTTCCTGCCAAAAAAAACCTGGTCCACAACTAGTATATAAGTATAAATTAACAAGACTATTTCTCTGAACACAAAAAAAATTGTTTTAATTCTTACATACACATAAATAAAATCTTATCTTAAACCCACAACTTATATAATTAACAATCAACCTTATCAATAATTACTAATTAGGTATTGATAAGTAATTGCTGACTTCATGCATGTTCAGAGAAGAGATTATTTGAATTAAATCATCACCTCACCCACTTACGACATTGTAAAGTACATGTACCAATGAGCGGTAGAATCTTAATATCAAGTTTTACTAAAATGTCAAATGAAAGTCTCTGAGTGTTAATCAAGATGCTTTTTGTTTTACAAACTGTCTGGCATTTTCTGTGATGGCAGACTGTTATAACTCATCCAACTTAATTTTTACCTATATAAAGTAACTTGACATTCGTCTCATTTATTCTTGATTGGCGTTTTTTGTTAACATTGTGAAACAGCACAAGTTTTCATGCACCTACACAAGATTTAAATAATTTAATTAAAATGTATTCTTTGATGATTCATGTTGCCAGTTTGTATAAAGCAAGTGCTTTTGGGATGGCCTAGCTCTACAAGAATCTCTACCTTCTTACTCAATATAAACCACTGAAGAAATTAAGCTTTAAACTGTCTAATAAGTTTTCTTTTTCCTAATTCATTGTATCTTCAATTATCCATGCAAATTAATCAAAATTATTGTTACTGTTGATCAGCATGTTGTATTGTAGGAACAGCCAATTCTTCCATATATGGTATATGTTCACTCAGCCCGCCCCCATTTATTGTACCTAATGCTGTAGCTAGGTGACAGAATCAGTTGAGGTTTGTAAAATTTAAGAAGATCAAAAATCACAGCAATGTTAAGATGTAGTATGAAAATATCAACAGATTTCACAGTTAGGGGACTAATAAAAAAAGCTTAATAATTCTTACAGGACCAAAATTCAGCATGTCTGATTGACAACTTAGTAGTGGGACTATAAGATGATGAAAGATGCCCTCCTCTTTGATGTCCTTCAGTTGTATGATGGCAGACTGAAAGTTGATCATCATCTGAAAGAAAAAAATCAACACAAAATATGGCAACTTTATTAAAAAATTGAAAAGGGTAATTAAACCAGAAATCTTATCTCTTAATACCCTTTTTCTTTAAACCCATTTAAAACAGTTAACTTAATGTTACTATACACTCTAGTGCAACACTTTAATATTCAAGGAGTTTCTATGGTTAACTATCGTAATTACCTATCAGACTCTGATTTCATTTTGAATAGAATTTTTTTAGCCATAAACATCTTGTTTCACATATGTTAAGTGAATAACTGCTAAATGGCAGTAATGAATTAGGCAAAATCCATCCAGAGCAAAATTAGAATAATCAAATAGGATCCTTAGCTAGCTAAGTTGCGCAGGCTCTCTTTCATAATGGTTGCAGCTTTCATTAAACAGACATCAGAATGATATTTACCTCATCTACCGCCCGTACAACCACTGATCCTTTTTCTTCTGTTAATTCATTCTGTATCACTTGATTCCACAAGTGGAGAGAGGCTAGCACACGGCAGAAGTCATCGCCTACGAGTTCTCTCAGACTCTACAAGGTAAAATGATAACAAAACTGTTAGGCAAAGTGAAATGTGTTTTTTCACAGCAAACAGTCTCCAAAACTTTCTTAGCTTCTATGGAGAAAAATACTGCCATCTAATAATAGGTAAACTAGATGTCAAGGGACAAGTCAACAAACCAGTAGATACATACGCAATCAGAGAGCAGTGTTTCAATAACTATCTGAAACTGATCGGTGCCCAGAGAGAAAACCAAGGCTCCAATAGTACTCTGGATCTGCTTGAAAACCAGTTTCCTGCCATCACCTGACAAACATCCATCAAAAATCATTTTCTTCTTCATCCAATGCCAACTTTGTTCTTTCTCTCTATCCTGCAATGGTGACACAATGTGGTCGTCTGTAAAGTACAGAAGCTTTTCCACTGCTTCTCTTCCAAGATGGTTGTTCTTTAGAGTTTTCTTCTGTCTGTTGCCATTGATAAAGAAATCATAGAAAAGCTTCTTCAAAGTCCTCCACAAAATAATTTTTTGTTCCGAGCTAAGAAGATCTTTTTTGGTGTCTATGCACAAACACAAACTTTCCAAAAAGCCCAAGGACGCGCTTGTAACCAGAACATCTTCCTGTAAACAGTAAGTCACTCATCATTTGTATGCTTTTAGAATAACTTTTAAGATATAAGAGTCAAATAGTTTTTTAAAAATTCATTCCAAACTAATCCATGTTAGCAGTGCTATATGTTATGAATTGTATCAAGAATTCAGTATCTACTAGGCCATCCTTAAAAAAATGTTCGTTTGGAATTGCCGCCTAGGGGTTTCTAGACCCAGGAGGAAGGGAGATTTTATCAGCAGGGGGTATTTCAATGAGGAGGGAGGCAATTCCAAACAAACATTAATTCTGTTTTGAGTTGTGATGTGAATTTCACTTGAATAGCCTTATTCCCTGGTAGTCAAATACTTTAGGGATGTAGGTTGAAAGAAAATCAGATTCTCCTTGAATTAATTTTACTTACACAAAATTGTGCTTTTGTCTCATATAACTAATTTCAAATTATGAATTTTTATTATTTGTAATATACGGTATATCAGTTCTGAATGTATTTGATTTCAAAACCATCTTTTAGCTAATATTATTCTATATGGGTAAATACCCTTGGTTAAAAACTGTAAATGTATAACAATTGGCGTCTATATAGGGTTTTTTTCTATTCTCGGAAGGCAATTTTCTCTAAATTAAGTGTAATTACCTTGCATATTTGTATGAGATGGGTACTTTTAGAAATATGCTAGTTCAAATCGACACTAACTTGTTGAAAAATTGATTTCCACCTAATAAAGTTTATAATGTACTTTGGCTCCTTCTTTCTTCACCCAAGCCATTGCATGTTAATAGATTGTCACACACAGTACATGTATACCACCTTCTGCCATAAATAATTGACAACTCACTTATAGTAAAAAAACCTTTTATCGATAAACAGATTGAGATAAATTAAAATTAATTTTCTTTTAGAATTTTGGTACAACCAATATTATAATGACTGGAATTATTATTTACATAAAAAAATGAATAGGTCATAGATCTCTCTTCCTAATTACATTCATGTACATGCAAGTATTTGTTTTTGTTAAGTAAATATGGCATGGACATCACCCAACTATGGGTCTTTTCATAGACAAGATTTTGGGAAGTAAACAAATTTAATTTCAAGTAATTGATGCATTGAGAATATTGAAGCAGTTTCTTGTTTTATTCACTTTGTAAAATGAAACTATACATACATATACCATATGAAATAGAAAATTTAGGTCAATGATTGGCATGACTGTGATCATACATGTAGTTTGGTACTTGAACAGTCCCAAACACCCCTGTTCTTCAGTTCTTACTTCTGGATTGTCCAAGACTTTCAGACAGAATTGGTAGACACAATTGATATTCCCCTGGAGTATCTGGTCTTTCGGTAGGATTCCCACTATGGCAGACATCACATGCACGTGACTGACTGTTAATGTCTCCGCTGACTTCCTGTCGGTGGCATAAAGAGGCTGCAGGTTTAGGTACACCTGTGAGACAGCTGTCTGACACAGGCTGATTACATCCCCTTTTAGATATGACCTATTTGAAAGCTGAAATATACAAATAACAATTACAAGAGGTTCATGGGCCAAATTGCTAACCTGAGAAACAATGTCAAATTTTGACCAAATATTTTTTATGATCCTACTAGTTTGACTAGATCCAATACAATGATTTGCAAAAATGTCTTGATCCACATGAATTTCATGTCAGTTTAATATTATATTATTCATTTAAATACTATAAATGTAACTATTTATTTTTAGTGGGATTCTGCAGAATGACAATTTTGGTTTTATTTGAGTTATTGAAATTAAATGTGATTGTCTTACATGCATGAGTGCTAAACCTTAATTATTTAAGCATCAACTTTTTTTTGCTTGGTGTATCAATTGATATTATCTCACAGTTATTTTTCAATGCAGACTGCACATAAAAAGTTTAGGCTTCCTTTTTGAAACAATCAGGGTTCTTCAGAATATGTGTTTTCAGTTACATATATTTCAATATTAAAATTTAATTGTCTTTAAAAAGTTGATAATAAATTTATGAACACAATTTAAAGATCCAAGTAGTTTCCAAGTATTTTCATGAATATAAAAAATCCTACAATTTTCTTCAAATGAGATTTTCTATCCTTTTTATTTCTCAGTGAAATAAGCATTAACACTAACGTTGATGCCAAGGGTATTGCATAAGCTTCCCAGACTAGTCTTGGTTAGCTAAAAAAGTGGAAATTTAATGCAAACCTCAATAAAACAGACAATGGACCAGGTAAGCAGAAAAGAGATAAATGATATCGGAAATCAGATGTCAAAATGCAGAATGTAAATAGCAAATTATATTGATTTAGAGATATTGGTATTCATAGAACCAATTTCAACAGTAAATGTCAAGAATAGTATAGAAAGATATGAATCATATAGGTCATTATCTGTCAGTAGCCTGTCAGGTTAGCAGACAAACTGAATTTTGTTTAAGCAAATTTGTCTGTTCTCTTGACTGCCCAAACATCTTCTGATGTTTATACATTTATAAATGCATTCCAGTTTCATTCTTTAAAGTCATTAAATAGTATCAATTATAATAACAGATTTGTAGCTGAATGCATAAAACACCAGACTCAAGACCGTAAGATTCAAGTTTAACTATGATAGAGACTTTTGTTCTATTATAAATATGAACTGCAATAAATTTCAGAAAATCTCATTTAAAAACCCCACCAAACTTTTGTTTCAAAACTGTCATTTCAATATTAAGCAGTTTTTGAAATATTCTTCTTCAAGAATTAAATTGCCACCTTCAAATCCCATATGAAACCCCAATCAAAGCATTTTACTATAACATTTACATCTCACTTTGAATCTCTTTCATCAATTTTTCATACAGTAATTTTCATATATTAAATGAGTTTTGCTGTACATGAAACCCACAGATGATCTAACTGTATTGTGAAATAACAGATGTATGCAACAAACAGAAACAGATTCAAAGAAACGCTGTACCTGTGAAATTTCCTTCAGAATTGGTGCCAAAAAACATGGAACTTCCTGTGAATCCTGCAATTCCTGGAAAATAATAATATGCCCTTAAAACCTTGGGCCACCATTCCCTAACATTTGACATTTACTGCAATTCATAAAAGGAACCCTAACACAATTTTCGTTTTAAACCTTTTATCAATAAACCTTGGCTGAAATATTGAGATGATTTGTAATGAATAACATATTTTTGGATTTTAGCTTGATCTGAAAGATATGTATCAAAATGGTGACACAACTTTAGATCTCAAGACACCCCCCCCCCCCAAATGCATTAAATAGCAGCAAAGTTTGATGGCCTCACTATTGCACACAAAAAAGCTTACAGGTGTACAGACCTAAAGCATATACCCGGTAAATGGAAGACAAGGCAAGAAATTATTTTCGAAGAAAAATTTGAACAGCATAAACTTGGTGCACATCCCAAGTTAACCTGAAAGTGTAGAACATGTTGAATATTTAACATACATTATAGTACTTTCATAGTAGATCAGGTGTATATTCCCAGTTTGGCAGTCAGTGTGAACATATGTTTATATCAGTGAATATATCATGAGAAAAGCTGTGTCAAAGTTCCCTTCAACTTTATGATCAAAATTTTGTTTACACACCTTGGTGATGATATTCAACAGTTTTGGGAGTATCTGAAAATCTGTCACCATCACTCTACAGGACATCTCCAGGAAGAGCTCAAACTTGCGGCAAAGACCCCAGGAGAACTGAAAAGGAAATCAATTAATGAAAGGTAAGTTACAGTTTGGATATATTATTTTGTAACTAAAAAACTGTAAAATCTGCAGAAAAAGAAATATATAGGGCAATATATGGCTTTAATTTGTGTTATACACTGGAATAACTGTCTTTATATATAATATTTAATATACTGATAAATAAATAAAAAGCATTACTTCAATATCATAATATGTCTGATTTCTCTGTGTAGACATTTTCAGAGTACTTGTGTCTTGTGGGAGTTGTGAAAAACACAACATTTTCATTAACTTTTGACATCAAAATTCTTTTCATATATAAAATACGAGGAAATCATCCAAAATTCCACATTTGGTAAATCGTGGGATTGTGAGTCACCATGCATCTCTTTAATTCCCACGAGAAGAATCTGTAACTTGGTCAGAGTCTATCCTCATTGGCTGAATTTACAAGCATTAAAACTATGCGTCTGGCTTCTTCATTTACAAATTAAAAGGAAAAAAACCAGCAAATCAACCAACCGTTTTGTTCTTTCCGTGTATTATGGAGTTTAACCAACAGATATAGCTGTTGATGTCGAGCAGGTGAAAAACAGGCACCTGTCCCACTTTCTCCACAATCTGTATGAGTAATGTTATAATCTTATCCAACATCTCTTCCTTGGTCTTTCCCTCTGAGGATATTCCCTGTGACAACAGAGCCAATCCTCCCAAGAACCCACGAAGCTTCTCTTCTGGGGAGTGGTCACTTTGCTGGATGACCGCAATAATCTAAAGTACAATGCTAAATGTGAACATGCAAGTATGTGTACAATCATACAAAAAGTTCTTTAAAATTCATGTTATATGTTATCTATACCAGTAATCAAATTTAACCTACTTGATAAATTTTAACATTTCTAAATTCAATTTCAGTCAAAAATTGGAATAACAAGAAGTAGTGTTGCTTTGTTATCACTTACATGTTATATTTAGTTTTTATGAAAATTTGCTTAGCCTAAGAATGTTCATTTCAGTCTATATTGAATGACTCATAAGGACTCATAAGGGCCCCACTAACCTGTATACAATTCACCAATGAAGAAGTCTCCACTTCCTGTAGACATTTCCCCTCAACACTGAGCATTCCTTCATTGACCAGATTAGATATGTGCTGCAGTTTCTTCATTTGTTCACTGCAACAGCAAGCTCAATTACAAATCTTAATTAACACATTCAACTATTACTTCCATGTGCAGATAAACAAATTGGATTCATTGCAAGACCATAGAATACAATTCTGAAACATATACTTTATAAAGAGAAATTTTGGCCCTTGTTTTATTTTCGCCCCTTTCGCACTTGTTGTCAGTTGGCAAATTTAAGATTGGGCAAATTCCAATTTCTTAGATTATCTCTCTTTATACAAAACTGTGTCTGGGCGAATTGCACACTGGGCAAACTGTTTGCAAGTGTAGAAGGGCGAGAATTACATGGGGCGAAAATAACCCTGTATACAGTATTTATCTTTTATATCTGTTTTTAACAACAAGACCTACATGTAGTTTGAAAGCTGGAATAACATTTCTGTAGGCCATGTGAGCAACAGGAAGGGATATACAGTAATGTGACCATAACAATGCATCATAACTGCATTTGTGATATACAATTTCTTAATATACATTTTAACATCAATTTTGTAAAACAAAAGGACAATAAAAAAAAAATTAGGACATCTATAAAAAAAAGAGTATCAAAAGAAAGGCTGCAAAGCATTTGTTTTTCTAACCAAAAAAGTTTCAAAAATGAAATGAAATGATCAGGTTTTGCATTACATTAACTATGTGTCCCAACGCCATGAATGTTCCCGCAGGTGGCCAAAACTTCAAATACCAAATTTAGTATTTAACATTTACTTGATTACAGAAGAAGTTATAAATCGTTGAAAATTCCTCATATTCTTTTAAGTTCAAAAGGCATAAGTCTGTCAGAAATCACTGGACCTGAACCAAATTCGAACTCAACCTGTTTTTTCTAGTAAATAACCTATATATAAAATTATCAGCTGTATATATTTTACTGTTAAAATGCATCGTTGGGGCTGGCTGACATTTCAGGGGGCTATTTTTCTTTTTCCCAGTAAAGGTTGACATTTTTTCGTTTTCAGCCACTCAAGCTTCAGTTTACTCTTGCTACATTTGACAATTTTTTTTATCAATTAAACTTAATTGATTCATAGACAAATAAATGGAAAAAAACCAGGACATGAAGTAAGTCAATGTAAAAGTACAGGGTTAAATGAGAAACCCCTAACCTTTTATCAGCTGTTGTGAACACAGAATCACACAGACCATTCATCACAGCCTCTAAACTGCTGGGGTTGGGTCTTCTCTTCTTACGAGGTGTGCTGTCAAGAGATGAAAATCATTGTATTTAAAGTGTGTATAAAACATCACTAAAATCCTTTAGCTCAAAAACAGGCATTAGATTTGAAATTATACTGAATCATTTTAAAAATACTGTAAAAGTACATGTGATACATATTATCTTATAATATAATATATTGTTATATTCAGTAGTATATTCTCACTATATAACTCTATATAGACGAATAGTCAATAATTGTAATATCAGCTCGTCCGAAAAATATTGACCGGTCAATATTTTTTAGATATTGACCGGCTAGGAATAATATCTAGAGAACATTCCCTCTATTTCAAATAATCGCCTCTGATTTGTTGATTCGTAAACGGTGACGTAAATAATTCTTTGCGACTCCAAAACAAGGTGACGTCATAATAGACAGTCAGTCAAGGCAAGTAAACAACGAACGCGCAATGCAACGGTTTGCTATCATAACGGATATAAGGATTTGCGAATTACTGTGAAGTAAAATCAGGTAGAACACCTGTCTGATAATTCTTACGGTCGGCGGAATATCACAAGTGACGGCGCCGTTTGATGCTGAGGATATTTTTGAAATGAACTTTGCACAAAATTGAATTCGTGAATTCTTTGTTGAGCTGAGAAAATTACGGCGAACTGTTTTCAATTAATTTCTTAAATTTTGGTTTGTTTCTTCATATAACAAAACAAATGTTGACTGTGTTTTCGGGCAACATTGATTATATTAGCCCCCTTTGGACGAAAATATTGCCCTCCGCTTCGCGTCGGGCAATATTTCGTCCCTCGGGGGCTAATATAATCACTGTTGCCCTCAACCCCAGTCAATATTTGTATAATATAAATATAATACATATTATTATATAATATTATATTAATATAATATTATATATAATGTACTATTTTTAGGTTTATATAAAAACTTGTTTTAGAACATATTTGTGTTTCATATATTTATCTTGGCATCGATCCTTTTAAAAGAGTGAAATAAACAAGATATTTTCTAAATAATTCATACAGTTTTAGCTTACTCACTTTTGATTTTCTCGGATTAAGTGAGGAAGGGCTTGCAGAGCTGATGTCATCATACATGAGAGCCAGGACCAGCTCTCCTGTATCTCGGGGCTCTGACATTTATCCAGTAACTGACTGTGAACATCACATCTGAAACAGCCATAAACAACAAACACATTCAGTTATTCAATGTTTACCAGGTCATAATTTATCCTATTTAATTGGGGATCAGAAATTGAGGTTAAAATTACTTTGTGTTTTAAATCTTTGATTTTGCTAAAATGGATAAAAACATGTTGACATTACATCATATGAAAAGGATGGGTTTGAACAACGAGAGCAAAGAACTTCAAGAGAGATTTGCACCACAAGACACCAACTAACATCATTCTTTGATATCTGTAGAGAACATGACAAAATGTCTGATACACTGGTCCTTTATTGTCATTTTTGGTTTCCATCACCCTTTGTTTTATAGTGTGAAATTCGCTGTATTCCCTATGTCCTACCCTGTCTGGGCTCTATATTTAAAACTCATACATACACATGTATTTTAAAGTTATGATTGAATCTTATATATTGTAACTAAGACTTACAAGGTATCTAACACTGACAAGTAACATTTTTTATTATTACCTAATCAATGGGATCTTGTTGTTTTATTACAGTTTAAATATTTTCGTCTATTTTGTATGTGTATTCAGGTTTGAAAATGATCTATTGAACTGCCGGTCTATAGACTGTGATTTATTGGACCCGCAACTTATTTTAGAAAAAGTTTAATTGCTACACGATTAAAAGAAAACTTTATTATGTTTATTTTACTACCGTTCTTAAAATTTATCTGTTAGGTCATCTTGGTATTGATTAACAATGACCTTAATGCATAATGGTATGAAAACCTCCTGTAATTTATAATTGTTAACACAAACTACATGTACTAAAAAAGGAATTAGGTAATAAAACAATTATTTAATGCCTGAACAGTCAATAGACCCAAATTTTTTCCCCTGGTGCAGGGAACAGCTCAGTATGATCTATTGCCCGAGGCCGTTGCCTCAGGCAATAGATCATTCTGAGCTGTTTCTTTCACCAAGGGAATAATATTTGGGTCTATCAACTGCTCAAGCATTAAATAATTGTATAATGTAACAAAATGTACTTTTTTTTCATTTTGAAAGAAATAATTAGATATTTAGTTAAGTATACAAATCACATGACCCCCTAATTAATTAATCCTTTCTGCAAACAAAAGGTCTCTGATCAAATAAATCTTGGACTAATACCCTAGTATATACCTTCCAAATCCTAGTCTTCTTTTGCTTACCAGTATATACTCACCTACTCTTTGTCTTTCCATGTACCATAATGTGTACCACTAGATCTGTTATCTGTTGGGTGGTTTTATGGGCCAACAAAGTACCACAGAGGGGCACCATACTTAGACCAAGATCCAAACTTGCCATATTGTAGTTCTGAGCTGAAATTTCCCATAGCTGAAATGGAAAGAAAACGAAAATGGGTTACAAAAGCGTTTAAAAACAAAAATTAGAATCAAAATTATCAATCTTTTTTCAAACAAAGATGAAAACTAAGTGTTTACCATTCCATAAGACACACATTCGTCTTCTCCAAAACTTTTGTCTACATCTGAGAACAGTCTTAAAAGAATCTCGCTGACATAAACACTGCTCTGTTCTATCCCTTTGTTAACAGCCTTCAAAACTAGTGTAGTCAACAGTTTCTGAAATCATATTGTTAAGTTATTATCAGAAGGACAGTACATGTACATGAATTTTTCAAAAGCTAAAAATTCTTCTATTTAAGTATCAAAGAAAAGTACTTACCCATAAGTACAGGTCTCGTTTCTGGTTTGTACTTGTTGCTATGGTATGCAGCTCCTTCCAAGTGTTGCTGCTAATGGTGAAGAGGGCCTCAAGGTCTTTGTAAACATTCTGTTGATGACATCCTGACCTCTTACTTTCAGGAACAAATTCCTCCAAAAGTAGGCAGAGCTCTCCCCAGGAGTAGGCCAGAAGCAGGGTGGAGAACACAATGGGCTCAGAGCAAACAGCCTGAAACAATTCAATAGCATACAACAAAGTGGAAACAGCCTGAAACAATTCAATAGCATACAACAAAGTGGAAACAGCCTGAAACAATTCAATAGCATACAACAGAGTGGAAACAGCCTGAAACAATCCAATACCACCCAACAAAGTGGAAACAGCCTAAAACAATTCAATATTATACAACAAAGTGGAAATAGTCTGAAACAATTCAATACCATACAACAAAAAGGAAACAGCCTATAACTATTCAATATCATACAACAAAGAAGAAAACAGCCTAAAACAATTCAATACCATACATAAAAAGTGGATACAGCCTATAACTATTTAATAAAATACAACAAAGTGGAAACAACTTAAAACAATTCAATACGTATTACCATACAACAAAGTGGAAACAGCCTAAAACAATTTAATACCAAAAAACAAAGTGGAAATAGACTGAATCAATTCAATACCACAAAACAAAGTGGAAACAGCTTATAACTATTCAATACCATACAACAAAGTGGAAATAGCCTGAAACAATTCAATACCATACAACAAAGTGGAAACAGCCTATATCTATCCAATACCATACAACAAAGTGGAAATAGTCTGAATCAATTCAATACCATAAAACAAAGTGGAAACAGTCTATAACTATTCAATACCATACAACAAAGTGGAAACAGCCTATAACTATTCAATACCATACAACAAAGTGGAAATATCCTAAAACAATTCAGTATCATACAACAAAGAAGAAACACCTTACAACTATCCAATACCATACAACGAAGTGGAAAGAGCCTGAAACGATTCAATACTAACTAACAATCAAAGTACTGAAAGTACTGAGAAGCGCTAAGCATTCGCTGTAATTGTTACTGTATTAAGGAACATCTGTTAAATCTAATAATAAGCAATGTACATGAGATATACTTTCTCTGTTTTAGAATTTTGAAATTGAACACTATTTGAAAAAGAAATGGGATAAGGCAAAAATTTAGTTTAGCAAATTTTTAGTTATTGCTGAACCACATTTTCTACGCTGTTGAACAACAATTAAAGGAAAGAGAAAATCTATAAAGTATGTCAAAGAATGAAGGTGTACCATTTTTTGTTGAATTTGACAGCCTTACCATGTTTACTGGAAAATGAAAGGTTTCAATTTTTGAAATATTTGCAAAAAGGTAATTATTGGTTTCATAAACAATGTTCTAGGTTATCTCAGATTAACATTGATGTTTTGTGCAGATGAAAACATTTATATTCATTTTATTAGCCATGCATTTATAATTTCGTTTATATCTTAATTTAAATTGTAAAGGGAATTAAGAGTAATTTGCACAATGCATACAGGTCTTAAGTTATTTGTAGAGGTAAAAGTGGAAAGAAATTTAAGAGATTTAACAAGTTTTATTGCAAAGAATTTCACAATGAATACAAAGTTAGAAATGCTTACAATGGTAATGTAAAACATTATTTGACACTGAAAAAAGAATTGAAAAAAAATAAACAATAGAGGTTCTTTAGGATGAAGGAAAACATATTTTCTTCAATAAAAGAATGTAGTTAAGTGTGATAAATATTACAAAAATCTGTTTGCTGGCCTAGAAAATTAAATATGAAATTCAATGGTGCTGGAGATTGGTTTCAACATGTAATAAGATAAAAAACAAAACAAACTAAAAACCAACACATGTACATCAGGTATGAATTAAATACAAGCACAATCCAATCTGCAAGATGCTAATAACCATAACAATACTTCTTTAATAGTAATCATGTCACAAAATTGTTCATCGATAACAATACCGGTAATGGACAAACAAGTGTATAAAAAAATTGCAGATAAGGTTTAACCATGTCTTAATTTGTAACAAATGGAAAATGTTTGCAAAATTCATATAATATACATGTACACACAACAAGCAATATTGCTGCACAACAAAAGCTTAAATGTTCTTTCACATTTTGAATATATCTTTGTTTAAATCCTTTACGATAAAAATCAAAAAAAAAAAATGTTTTTTTCTAAAAATTGGAATGATATTTGTTATAACCATATATAAAAAGGAGGGAGAGTGTATACTTCGAAAACATTTTTTTTCCTCAGAATTTTACATAACTATTGGGAATAATTAATTTTCAGAAGTATACAAAAAATTTTGAGTTGATAAATAGAGCTGAAATTACAGTATGAAATCCATCTCCTTCTCATTTGAGATTGGTGTTGTGGTTGTTGTCATTAAATGCAATGTTCAGACTGAGAATTTCAGATCCTTGTTGTGTGGTAATAATGTTAATTGGGATTTTACTCCAAGAGATAATCTTTTGGTTCATTGAAGGAGAGACTGGAGGCATGGTTGTCACTTTCTGATAATGTTGTTTCATTACTGATTATAGTTGAACTGTAATGTCCCTGTAGTTTGAATCCAGTGATTGTTCTTTAATGGCCCTATTGCAATTGTAGACCTAAGTGCTTCCATGTGTCCACTAATTTGAATTTGAAGTGGCTGTATTTTCTGCAAAGAAAGAAAATTGCAAATATATATTAAAAAATGTCAGATTGACTTTCTTTATCAGTATATCTTTTAAAAATATGGTAGTTGAGTGTGACAAAAACAATTTAAATTTGAAAATGACAGTTATAATATTGTTGTAATTTGCAATACATATATACATTCATGTAGTCAATGAACAAATAATTGACCTAAACAATAGTGTTCCTACTTGAATTGAGAGTTCCATATCTTGCAACTCATTCAACAGACAATGGGAGATTTTGATTTGAATTCCCTATCTGTTGTTCTTGTTCTGCAAGTTCTGTCTAAAGAGTGACATCAATGTACATGGGTTATCTTCTTGAAGAGTTATTGATCTAATAAATGTGTTGTTCCATTAACCGTAACAGTTTTTGAGGCTTCATTCTATAATAAACAAATGGAGAAATTCAGATGTACATGAATAAAATACCAACATGTTGTAAATGTATGTTGTTTTCTACTATCAATGTCAAATATTGAGATTTTACTATAGTCTTACTTTGATTATTTGTCTCTTAACAGAGAAAATGGATCTCCATGGAGAAGTCTTTGTTTCAGAAACCTTCTTTATTGGTGATGTGGGCATGATCATTTAAACTGCAGATTCCTCTATGGCATTTGGTACATCTATTCTTGCCTTCACCCATTCTTGTTGTTTTTGGTGATGTGTTCCTTTTGTAAACACTTTGACAGTTATACCATTCGAGTATGGTATAGCTCGAGGTTTTTTCCTCTTTGAGGTCAAGAATGCTTTTGAATGGCATTCTACAAAGAAATAACAATATTGTCACTGTTTTGATGGCACAAAAAAATATTATATTGATAATACAGTTTATCTCACAAAATTAACAGGGAATAAAGTGTTTCTTTTGCAAATGTATATTTTTTCGAATTAACTAATATACACCTGATTGTAACTCAGATTTTTCGTATTAATGGAATAACTGAAATTTAAATTTATGTCAAGTTCAAGTCTGATACGGTATGAAAAATTATTTCTAAACCACAAGAGGAATGTTATATTGACAACTGAGTTTATGTTACATTGACAACTGAAAAAATGCTTAAATATCATCATGATTATTTCAAGGTTTTTTGTTTTTGTTTTGATTCAAGTTCATCAGTATGATCATCATGATATGGCAAATAAGCCACCATTGGCTTGTGGTCAGAGTAATATGACTCCAATGTTGCACTTGATATTTGAGAAGGACACATCATATTGGTATAAATGTGGTCCAAACATGAGTCATAATCACTTGTAACAGAGTGAACAACCTGGCTTACTTTATGGTCTATGAGAAATTCTGATAAACAAGTCTGTGTAAAAAAGTCAACATTTGCATCTCCCATAATAACAAAATGATGTTCTGTTCCAAGCAATTCAAACAAATTCTGAAGGTACTGACACAAATACCCCTGTGAAGCTTTTTGAGGAGAGCAATAAAAGAAGACAAGTTGCAATATTCTTTCCCGGTGAATTATATGACAAAGCACTGTTTCAGTTGCCATAATATGGAGTCTTCTTATATTCTGGAAAGGGATCTTTGAATAAATAACTATTCCGTGATATGGCCTTCCACTTATGTATTTCTCATCATCAAATCTAAAGGTGCTATATCCTTGTAATTCATAACATGTAGCATCATCTGATGGTTTTAGTCTGCTTTCGGCTATAGCAATGATATCAGCTGATATCAAGTTTTTCTCCAACTTCATATCATTGATATGCAAATGCAGTGATCTGCAATTATGATACAGTAGTTTTAAATCCTCGTTCAGATTTTGTAAAAGTGGCAAACATGGGTGTAGAGTAGCCTCTGAGTACAAACGATCCATTTCATCAGCAACACTCTTTGATACAGAAATCTTACTTTCATTTAGTTCTAATAAAAACACATCTTCTAATTTTCTAACTCGGCTTAAACCTACATAATGCATGTGTTCTTGCTTCCTTTTTCCAAAATGCAAAACGGCTTTATTCATGGTTGACCCCTGAGATTTGTGTATGGTTTTAGCACAGGCTAAACGCAAAGGAAACTGTCTTCTGATCACATATGCAGAGCGAAACATGCCTACATTAAAATTTCTTGTAATTTCTAAGACAGGAGTCCAAGATTTACTGCAATATGGAGCAAAAAGGTGTGCATACTTTGTACGTGCTTTTGAACCAACAGCTTCATTTTCAAATGCAACCCAAATAATACTGCACCTCTGTGAATTTTCCACTCGAAAGTCTAATTTTTTAACCAAACATGTTGTTCCATTAGTGAGACCACCCTCGACATCGATATTGATACAAATTTCAGCCGGCATATCTTCAACTATTAGCAAATTTTTGAATAACCCCATTGTTTTTGATGGATCATCAGAAACTTTTGACAAAATTTTCTGTTTAATGTCTTTAGTTACATCTCCACTAACAGTATCTATGGCTGAAATTGTACATTTTTTACTGGTTTCTGCATTTGTGTATGCTAGCATGTTATGCTCATCTACTTGTGCATTAATAGTGTACAAGTAAGGCAAAGAAGATGGGATGGAATCAAGTGACTTTAACCTTGTTTTCAGAGTGGCAATATCAGCAGAAGAATGCAATCCCTTGCGCATTCTATTGAGTAGTTCAGCAAAACTTTTATCATCCTTTTGACGCATGATATCTGTCAATTCAAATACCCTGAAATGGTCTTGCCAAAGATTTGCTGCCAAAGGTCCATAATCATCTACCAAATTCTGAAAGATCCACCCATCAAATACCGGTTTCAACTGAAACAAATCTCCAATAGCAATAATGCTTACTCCACCAAATGGTTTCTCTGTAGCAAATATTTCTTGAAGTCTTAGATTTATGTAATTGAAAAGTTTGTTTCCAACCATAGATATTTCATCAATGAAAATAACTTTCAAACTACGGAATTTGACTCTGAAGGAATCTAACTGCTTCATATCTAATGGTTTGTACTTCAAAGATTGATTTGCAGGAATACAGAAAAGAGAATGAATTGTTTGTCCACCTATATTGTAAGCTGCCTTTCCTGTTGGGGCACACAAAAGAGTTTTCACATCATCTGGATTTTCATGGATTTTTTTTGCAAAATACCTTGTCACAGCCTGGTAAATAGCAGTAGTTACAATGCTTTTTCCAACACCTGCTCCACCAGTCAAGAAACAGTAAATTGGTCCTTCATTCATCTTCATTTTATGTAATACATGATAGAAAAATATTTTCTGTTTTTCATTCAAAGTTCTGACCAAATTCATATAATCATTATGACTAAGTGAGTTCACAGGTGTATCACAAATGCTGATTTGTTTCCTTGTTATGCCTAAATCAAGGCCAATGTCATAGTCGAGACCAATATCTTTTGGGTTGAAACACCCATGAAATATGTTTTCATCATCTGTTTTTTCATATTGGTCAACTTCTTCATTGTGCTGCACTTCTGCTGCAATCACGTGGAATTCTTCATCACAATCTGTCATATTCTTTTCAACAATGTCAATAATGCCTTCATCTACCTCATATTTATGTTTATTGGCATTTATGATTTCAACTTTTCTTTTGTAGTGTTCCTCATATGTTCCATAGTTTCCTTGCAAATCCTTTGTCTCATTTCTCCAAGGGTAAAACAACATAAGTTGTTCTCTATAAAAGTTCTCAGGATCTTGGTCTTTGTTAAATCTTACATATCGAATTATTTTATTTGTCTTGCGTTTCCTAAGAATTGTTCCATTTCTCATGTGATACTCCATTTGCAATGAATCTACAGTTTCATCCTGTTCTGCAAGCATGTCCTCGTCTTCTTCATTTCTTTCATCCTCCGGTAAATCACCATCTTTGTTCTGATTACCTTCATTTTTTTTCTCTGAAATAACATCGAATTGTGACACAAAATCAGCCAAACAGATATTTTTTAAAGCATTTGGTCGTCTCTGGTAACGATTAAAAGCATTATCTGACTGTATATCTGTTGAACTCTCGGGTAGTTCTGACAGAACATCCAATGGTTTTAAAAGGAATGTTCTGTTTTCATCATGATTGGTGTTAATAAATGCGAATGACCTAGTGCTAACACGCAGTGGTAACTGTAATATCAAATATGCTGCCTCCTGAGCTGATACTTCTACATGAGTCAAAAATTTGTTCCCTATATGTCTCACTTGCTGCTTCAAAGTTTTATTTCCTTGCCTTGCTTCTTTACAAGCTTCGTACATCAAGTTCGACATTCCTCTTTGCGATTTTGAAATATATGAAACAATGTAAGCAGCACAGGCATATGCGTCAAGAATAAACTGAACATCAATGTTTGCTTGCCAACATTTCAATATCATTTCATTGTAAGAATTGACTCTGATTTCAGATACATCTCTTTTTAGGAAAACCTTTGGTGATTTCAATGAAGATCTCAGAGCCATTATGTACATTTCCTCTGAAATTTGAAGTTTACAAAGAAATTCTGAAAAAGACATGTCAAAGCCAGTTTTCATTTCATTCAAAAGAGAAGCAATTCTTTCATATTCATCAACAATTTTTGGATATTTTTCCTTTTCAGCATCCTGTAATGGTTCAAGAATTTGTGTTCTTGACACAGGAGGTAGGGGGAAATTGAACCGGCAAATATTTTTCCCCTTCTTTCTACATGTGCGAGCATGTCTATGAGTTTGGTAATTGATGAGATCTGGGATATCATTTCTCTTTTGACATGAAGAATGGGTGTCAATGAAATTCTCCAAATCTTGTTTGTCAGATTTTCCATACAGGGGTGCATTTTCAATCCATACAAGCATGTGAATGTGAGGGGATCCTCTTTGTTGGAATTCAACCCTATGGAAATGGTCCACAACTCTTCCCAATGGAAAATTAGATGATTTCAAAACATCACTAATGAAAACTTGCACTCTGTGATTGAAAAATCGTGTACATGTTACAGGATCACTTTGTACAAGCTCACACTTCTCTTTCCATGTTAAATTGGCAATTTCTTCATCGGTGTATTCAACATGTTTAACCTGTTGTCCAAGAATTTTGAGAAGAGATGGCCATCTGGTTTCAGCAGCTGATAGAGAACAAAACCAGGTAGGTACACCTAACTGCCTTATCATTGCAAAAACATCCCTTTTCGCACTTTCCCAGTAAGCTGGAGATCCACGCAACTGCCGTAATACACGATAACCCTCATCAAGTCTCACAATATTATCAAAAGTTGATTGATTCAGAACTTGTCCTACTGTAACTTTTTGCCCATTCAGTTGACACTTTCTCATAGCCAAATTTACTCGATCTTGAATTTGCTTGATTTGCAATTTTTTTAGTTTAAAGAAAATATTTGGAACTGAACAAGCTGCACGTCTGTCAACACTTCTCAATTCCCATTTGCAGATAGTGCTATAATGCACGGGCATTTGCCTGTCTTTGTTCTCGGGACGTTTCTGACCACAGTAAATACTTGGAAATGCTAAATATTCTGCATTATTGTCTTGATAAAGACCAAGTGGTACCTGACCTTCTCCAGGGGCAAATGAAAAGGTTTTACACAAGGACCTTACATCAACGGGATGAAGCAATGTACAGTGGAGCCTCAGATATCCGGACGCCAGATAACCGGACGCTTCACTTTCCGGTCGATTTTTATTGGGAACGGAATTTTTACACAATAATCTGTCTCGTTTATCCGGAATTCCGCGTTCCGGATCCGGACGGTCAAATTTTACCACATAATACAGTTTTCCTTTAAATTTTTCCTCATTTAACCGGACGGTCACATTTTAGTATTCGGGGGCACAAAAGTTTTTCATGCGCAAGTGAAAATTGGTGTAAAAACATCTGACACTGGTTGTTGGTTTTAAACAATGCCTTCGTCCGGTAATCGGGGTCACCTGTGTCACGCTATGTACTCGCCCAAGGATATTACGATTACCATGGATGCGACATGTTTAATTGTCGCCATTTAACTTATGAAGTGTTATTGTTTGATTAAAATGTCATGAAAATTGTTTAATTTGTGTTTAAAAAAGTCATCTATTGATTTAATTAAAATTCTTTTAATCGTAGTGTGATTAGATCGTTCGTACGCCTATTCATTTTAAAACATAATTGAAATGAAATATTTGATAATTTGAGTTCTGTTTACGAAAGTTATTAAGACCGCTTGGGATGTTCAGGGTATCGACATTAATTTTATAGCGTGTGTTCAATTAACAGTGTAATAATAATTTATGCCAAACATGGCGTGGATGAGTGTTCACGCTACTTGTAAATATCGCTTGGGTGCAATTAACTCTTGATAGGATACGTAAAATCAGCTTGGGTAAGTTCTGTCAATAAAAAAATAGCTTGGACAATTATCAATAAGGGAATATATACAGATTTTCAAATGTTGAGTTTTATGTAGTACTTTATGTAATTGTAGTGCTTTGTTATGCGAATGTAATTTAATTATCGGTTTAATACAGTGATTGTTATGTACATGTACATGTGTTGCCTTGTAGAATGTAGTGCTTGCTTTCCTGTGGAAATAATGTTTTTAACAATATTTTGTTTTGTTAATTTAATAAATAAATCAAGTTTTTTCTGTAGTGCTTATGGCTATCAAAATAAAATATTTAATTGTATAATTTATTTATGAGTTATATTTCCATAATATTAAAGGTGAATATCACAATTCAGATATCCGGACGCTTTACCTATCCGGACGATTTGGCCTGGGGACAAAAGTGTCCGGATAAGTGAGGCTCCACTGTATCTGTGCTACCAGTTAGCCTGTTTTCAAAATTTGGATCCTCTGTCCACTCATCAGAGTCATCATCATGATTTGCATTATTTTGATTAGTCAGTTCAGTTTCACTTGATAATGTTTCAATATGTGAATCACTTTCACTATTACCCACATCATACCCTAGCCATTCATGCATTTCTGATTCTATGTTCCAATTTTCATTCATTTTAATCCCTTCTGTCTGAAATAATGAACTGTTTTTCAAAAGCCATTTTAAAGCTTTCAAGCATTTGTTTGGTCTGATTGCTTCATGCAATACAGAGTGCTTGAAATTCATCTTTCTTTTCAGCTTAACCTGAACAGTTTCGGAATCTGACAAAGTTCTTGGTAAAGATGTAACTGTAGAATTCACATCTGATGGTACATTGACAACATTTCCTCTCAAACTTTTCTGACCACCACGAGGTTTCTCTACGACTTGCATAAATGGTATTCTTGGACTTATTAATCTTTCTTCAAGTTCAGTAATGTCAAGCTCAGGGGGTTTCTCTGGGAACCCCATTCCATTGAAGACAGAACAGGATGGAATTTTTTGAGATTTTAGATTTCTATAGCAAGTATTACATACCCATTCTGTATTTTCCACACTTTTGATTCCAAGTAAGCAGTTTTGCAATAAATCTGATGAACCAATGAGGGAAGTGGCTTTATGAACATTTTCCCTAAACCATGTTTGTGTACAGCAACTGCATATATAACAGGGTCCATGACAAACTTTCTTTTGAAAGTTTTGAACAACTTTGTCTATTCTTGCATCAGTAACATCCTTCAAAGTGAAATCATTTTCTGCTTTTTCCGTATTCAATGATGATTCGCTATTTACAATATCAAAAGCATGTTCACATCTTTTGCCACTTACTGAGTGAGTAATGTTCAGGTCATCATCTACATCTGTATCCAAATCTAAGGAAGTTTTCTTCCGCTTTTTGGAAACTCCTATTTTGACTCGACAAATCTCATACTGAACTTCTTGTAAAGTTGATGTTGGAGACAATGAAATACATAGTTTTCTCAGAAATGAACACAGATCTTGGAATGATGCTAAAGTACTCAAAACACCTGATCCATTTGGATCACACAAACCATTCAAACCCTGACTATGAGAGTCAAATACTCCATATGTGCCATTTCTTTCATTAAAAGTGATTGCAACTGCAGATGAATGGAAAATTAGGATAGCAAACTGCTTGGAACAAGAAGATGACAACACTGAATTCAAACTTGTTTCTAGCTTCTTCCCAACACCATCAACACTTCCATTGACTGACATGTTTCCATAAAATGTCGATAAAGTTTCAATTGAGAAACTAACGCATTTGAAATTGACAAACTTTGGTAAATCTGAAAACTGTAAAAGTTCTTGATTTGGTCGAAGAAAACCATATTGACACATCTTTTTATACAAAATATCACCTTTCACTAATGTAAAATTCAAATCGTCTCTGTCAATATCTTCAAAGCTTTTCAAACAACTCTGCATTATGAAGACAACACAGTTTGTCATACACTGTTTACCCCTGGATTCATTAGAGAAATAAACATCCCCTTGACTAAAATTAGCTTGAACTACTCTTTTCTGAGAATCATTTGTAGCCATTTTCTTTCAATACTTTAACTGTGTACTATCGAGTGGTATTAAATTATTATCCTAATCAATAAATAAGTTGACACAAAATAAGAGAATTAGTCCTGATCTGTAGAGCATACTTGCAACTGTATTGGATTCATTTGGCATGACTACGAAGGGAACTTGAACGTCAGGCAGGCAAATATTTTATGTCGATTATTAAATTACGCTTCATATAATATCCCGCAGTTATATTTTTTAAAATAATCGATTAAGCTGTCATTCCAAAAAATTTAGAATAATTTAGCCAAATGATGAAACAAATGGACACATAAAACTCTACATTACTAGTATCAATTTCTAATTTATAAAAAAAAAACTAATTATACACCATCTACAAAAATCTTATATTCTTTGAATTTGTAATCAAAATTCAAAACTAATGGACCTTTTTAGAATTATCTAAACAAGGTTTCAAGAAAAGTTCGACAGTGTCAATATTAATTATACAAAATCAAAGTTCTCACTTCTCATAAAGACAACTTTGTTGTAAAGCATAATTGATCTACATTTTGAGTCTTTGTCAAAATTCAAGTTGTATGTTTCTCACAATTCACAATTTTTATGCTGACTCATTGTTTATAAATGCGTGTCTCAGAATTCTTAGTCGTGTCAAAATTCTAATTGAAGTTTCATAATTCTCATGTTAATCTCATAATTCTCATAAAATCTCTCATCAAGGGTATGATCAAATCTCTCATAAAGTCATCAATCTCAAATGTGTGTCAAAATTCTAAGTCGTGTCAAATTTCTCATTGGAGTTTCAGAATTCTCTCATGTATCTCATGATTCTCAAGTCTCTCAAATATATATCATTATAAACAATCGTAAATAAAATTCTCATTCAAATACTCTCATATTATTTTAGTGTCTAAATGATAACGAATAGATCTGCTTCGACGTACTACTTTTGAAAATGGTTTAAAAGCAATTGCACTGTATGTAATCTTCAATCAAATTTACCGCCAGATATATGATTGTATTTACCTTTTCTCGGTCTGATGATTCTTTCTCCGCCTACTTTAATTGTCTTCTTCTTGTTTAAACAGCTTACAGGTTCGCCCACGTTTAAGATTTTTCTCGCCTTCTCGAAGTAAATATTGTATTATTCCGCGGGTTTGACCTCATCATTTATAAATCGAATATATCAGTAATTAAGTGGTAAATGGTTTATATCTGGCATTTCATTATTAAAAGTGTAAAAGAAATAAAGTTAAACAACAATATGAAAACTTTTAACACCTTCTTTTTAGAACTATATTTCACCGCGGAGATATTTTATGAGACCTTGTACACTAATCATAGAACCCCACTTTGTTTACATCATGATAGAGGTCGTGTCGAGGTTGCGTTCGATTTCAAGGTAGATCCACGAATTTTAAATCTTAAGTTGCTAATGTGTCCGCTAAGTGAGAAAATGACGAAGAATTGAAAATTATTTCATGTGCAGTATCAAACATCTCAAACGTTTCTTAAATTAAAACTTTATATCATTGGGCGCGTATATAAAAAGTTACACGTTTTCTCTTGTAAAGTTAATATTAATCGTAATTTTGTCCTACACGATTCGGCGAACGTTGCTCTTATTATCATACATGTATATTCTATCGAAACAATTCTAACTTTAACTTGAATAGAAACTTAAACGGCACCCAATCTCTTCAATTCACAAAAACTTGATTGTAGCAAATATATTTACTACGTCTGGATATTTGTAGTATTGAACGCAACCACGATTGAAACTACCGATAGATGTCGTTGATTGAAAGATCATGGAAAGATCATGAGATCTGAGAAACCCTAATAAGCGCTTGCGCATGCGCTTAGCGCTTAAAAAGGAAACAGAGTACATCTATTCAATACCTTAAAACAAAGTGGAAATAGCCTGAAACAATTCAATACCATACAACAAAGTGGAAACAGCCTATAACTATTCAGTAGCATACAACAAAGTGGAAACAACCTAAAACAATTCAATACCATACAACAAAGTGGGAACAGCCTATAACTATTCAGAAGCCTAACCTTGCCTGAGGGAAAAACCTAACCAAGAGGAGGCAGTCTAAAAATATTCAAGACCTTAGGGCTTTATGGGATTTGATCATGTGACCAATCTGTATTCATATTGCCTTATACATAGAAATTTGATAATGTATAATACCTTATTTCTTAATTAAATTTACCTACATGAGCTCATAAATTATACCTTTTCAGATGTCACAATCTCAGCAAGTGGAGTTAAGACATTTAATTGAGTGTCTGCCATTACTTCTTTGACCTTTGACCTTGTGAGGTGGGTAATTGTGTAATCCGCTATCTTAACATTTGACAAAAAGACAGCAAAGATCTCTGCTACAAACAGAAATTTTTTACCTGAAAAGAACGAATGAAAAAACTGAAACATTGATTTTATTAAAGTACAAAAATATTGTTCCTGGTGAATGCAATGCAAAATGAAAATACCAGTCATATCCCAGAGATTCTGGTAAAATATAATAACAAGCCTTATGAAACAGCTGAAATGTGCATATAACTGAATAAACAATTCAAAAGACATAACCCTTAATGAATTTATTAAGACATTGTAGTATCATTAAGTTTTGTGGGGGCCACATTTTGTGGATTGTAAATTTTTGAAACTTTGAAGGTTCTAAGGGATTTATATTTCAAGGGGTGATTCATATGATTAGCGAATCAATACTGTATTTCATAATTCATTAAAAGATGCGAATTAATAGGTAGGTGGCAATGAAATATAGAAAAAAAAGAGCATGATACAAATGCGCATGAATAAATGAAAAATATAAATTGGTACCCACCTTCACGCCCAAGTTTGGGGAGGTACTCCTCTATAGCCTTAAGCAGGAGTCTCCAGACCTCAACTGCCACAGTTTGGGGAAGACCCTCCACTATTTCTCCTAATCTGTGTTACAAAAATATTAAAACATCCTTTCATAACCATGTATTGTTTTGATTGTGTTTTCTTTTAATTCATACTGTAGATTCCTTATATTTTAAGCAAGTACATAATTGCGCATTTCTACTGTTTTTAACAATTTGCAAAACAATAAAATTGCAAGTACAGTACACAAATTTTGCTAATCTTACATATAGTGCACAATTGTCAGAAAAAAAGCGAGATTTTAAACTCTGCGAGGAATGCTTCTCATGATTTTACGAAGATATTAATTCCTCATGTTTGAGTTCGTATCTTTATATTCATATAGATAATTCATTGTTTTGAAGAAAAAAATTTTCATCACGTCAACCTTTATAACTAAAAAAAAAAAAAATCATAATTTTTTTCAAGTCAGTTTATGATTAATAGAGTTACATTTTCAATAATTCAAACTTCAAATAAAAGAAAAGAAAATTATTTTTGATAATAGCATACCATATACATCTGATTTCACAAAATTTGCATTTATGGGGAAAAGGAAGAACATTTTTTATTTCAGTCATTTTTTGCTATTTACAAAAGTTTTTAAAAGAAAATCATATGGGATTCAATTTCTGCATACTCAATAATTCGTGATGTAAAAGTGATCATCAAAAAAGCTAAAATTAGATCATCGTGAAAATTTCTGGATATAAGGTACCTGGTCCAGTATTCAATCATAAGATGTACCTGAATCAAGGGAGAGACATATTCCTGTATTTGCTTACCCTGTAGATATCCTCTCTGATAGTAGTGGGCTGAGACTGTGAGGAACTTTCCCATTCAGGGAAGTCAACAAAAGATTAAGAAGCTTTGGTATTTGGCGTAGTTTGGAGTATGTATTAAACAGTTTGGTCACAAAGTTCTCTAAAAATGTTAGTCTTTTCCCTGTTAGTTCCTGTTAAGAAAAACAACAAAAAATGCATTACATCAATTAAAAATCTAAAAGACTGCAGCTTTGTATAGTGAACCACTAGCCCTAACACTGTGAATTGATTAATATCGGTACTTACTTCGGCAGATTCTTCAAGCCAGGCTATCTGGATCACCTCTGTCATTTTTGCTTCCAGAATAACGTGATTGAGTTCAAGCAAACTTTCCAAGCAGGAAAAGAAGGATGAGGATCTACCAAGTTACAGTGGTTATAAATTTAATTCTATTAAAATGAAGTTCAAACAAAATACAAACCAAAATATAATCTTCTGTTATACCAGTATTGGTACTTAAAAAGTTATATTTATCTTAAAAATGTCAAATTAATACTCAGACTACAAAAGCTATAAATTTAAAATAAAATATGATATGATTCATAGTTCAGTAAGTTTGACTGGCATTTTGACATTTAATAAAATATCCTTGAGAAAAATACACTGGCAAATACCAGGTTTTTTTTTAAACATTATGCATTGGAATCAGTTTCTCAGAAAGAAAGGTTTTTTCTGATAGTTGATTTAATAAACAGATACATCTGAAGTTGATTTGTATCAATAAGTACCAACTCTACATGTGACAGAGGCCGAATTCAAAACAAGAACTTACTGTCTGTGCTGTAAAACAACAAGCAGGACATGGCTGTAAAACTTGAGCTGGACGTTGTCCTCTGCGGCATCCTGCGGCTGACTGTAAATGTCATGCTTCAGTAAACTTCTCAGCAGACTAGACACCACGGCTACCACATCCTGCTCCGACAGCGGTGGTTTACACAGCCCCGGAGTGTCGTCCTTGACCCCTAGCAGGCCACAGATGTGGACGAACAGGCGAAAACCTGTCAAAGGCTTATCACCATGGCTGAAAAAATATTATAATTAGAATATATGATGCTTGCTACTGATGCATCTTTAATTCAAATTCTGTGGCTAAAAATATTTGTTGAAATAGGAATAGGAAAATACAAGTAGGTGAAAAATTGACAACCCTTTGTTTGATTCACTGAAAGTCATTATTAGAATGAAGGATAAAAAACAGCAAAACTCAAATTACATTTAAAAAATTCTAACAAAATAAGATAAACCAGGAATCTCTCATGATTTATTACAAAATCTTTTTATATATGTTTGCATATGTTTCAGTGTAGTTGTACATTTCATTGTCTTTACATGTAAAAGATTCAGATTGCGATCATGAGTTTAATCTACTGCATATTTTGTTAACATAATAAAATGGGTTATGCTATTTTTAATATCACATGAAATCCTCGACTGATTTTTTTCAAATGGCCAAATTAATCACAAGTTTAATAAAAAAACAATGAACAATAATTAAATCTGAATGCTTGACCATCATTACAGTTCATGCATCCTATTATTTTGGTTCTAGCTAGTTGTACTTATATACATCTACTGCTTACCATTTGTAGGACAAGAAGTTCTCAAAGAAGACAATTAGATACCGACTGGCCATCTTATCTGTGTCTGTGTTACAATCTTTACCTTTCTAAAATGGAAAGTATAACATTCAATATAACTGCACTAGTTAAATGTACTGTCTACTATAAGTCATTACTTCGATATAAAACATACTTGATCAGTTTCAATGGTCAATGCTACAATACAGTTGTCTTAAGAATTGTTCTTCCCAATACCAGTGGTAAGTATCTTTTGATGATTTGATGAGAAATACTTTGAATAGTTTCTTTGAAACCAAGTTAAAGACAGTGTGGTAAAATGACAGAAAGGAGAAGGCAAGGACACAGATGATGAAAACTACATCATGGTGGTACAAAATATATCTAAAAGACCTAGCATAAGATTTTTCAAACCACCGCATTATTCCCGCCATATTCCAATTAGAAAGGGGCATAGCATTTTACTTAAAAATACTCCAAAATCCTTCATTGGAGGATACATTGTGCTATGGTTTTAGATCTTTAAAAAATGTAAACAAGAAGAGTAAATGCTGGACAATGCCAATGCCTCCAACAAACAGAAATATTTGAACAATTTTGCCTGAGCCAAAAGCTCCATGAATAATGCATGTAATCATACAACATTAATTGGAATTCTACTTCAGTTATTGCCAAGATCAAAGAGATGCTGCATTTCTAAACAACTTTTCTTGACCTCTGAGGTTATTCTGCAACATTCACAAAAACTTGTACTTTATTTCTTATTTCTTAAATACATCATTTACACATGCATCTGGCTTTATATATTTTTCTTAATATGATAAAAATATATAGATCTACCCTATATCTAATAATACTCTAGATATGGGGTATATAAAATTTATTATGAGAAAAATATATTAGGTCATGTGCCTGTGATCAATTAACATTGTGAAGCAAACACAAAACCTGTTATTTAACTGTGTGGGGTTTTAATATTATTATTGTAAGTTTTAATTAATGTAAATTGTCTAGCCGAAACCTTATAAGCATGAAATATCAAAAAATGATCTACATTTCCAAATCTAGGTTGTCACCTGGAGTAAACTATTAGATGGCTAGACAGAGAGAGGAGAGACATCTGTGGTTTAACCTTCACCTTCAACCTAGAAACTTGATTCAATGTCACTGCGCATCTTTTACCTACAAAAACTCTGTTGGTGAAGTATGAGCCAGATTGGGCCCAGAGAATATAATATATGGTCTGGACAAGGATTTTACACATAAGTCTGGAAAACCTTAATGTTGGACCATAAAGCTTGGTTCAAGTTCAGTGCTAACCCTTAATCACCCATTGTATAAAGTGGCTTTATATAAGTCAGACTGGAACAATGAAAATATGCTCTGGATAAGCAATGTCAGATGGACAGACAGATTGACGGACTAACAGACCAATCCCTACCTCCCTACTCCTCTTTTGAAAATAATTTTCTTTGCTTATCAGAAATCTTCACTAGGGTTTACTAACTGGCAAGTCCATGTACCTCTTTTAATTTATATTTTCTTTCAGTAGTGATTGGCTTCTTTTTTTTTTTTACTTTTGTTCTATAAGACAAAAAGAGGAGGGTTCATTCGCTTGAGTTAAATGACTAATTCTAAAATACAAGTACAAATTTAAAGGACAAATTCGAATAAACATGTTATACATGAACATATTTTAAAAAAAACCCACAATCACCTGTTTGCTGAGAAGGTTAGACAATGAATGAAAGAAACTTTCAATTGTCTTGGAAACTTTATGTTTAGTTTCATCTTTTCCGACCACTGATGACAAGAAGTTCTCGTAAAAAGGGTGGTGTTCTCTAAAGGAAAGAAAATAAATTTTTAAGATGTATTGTGTCAACCCTTTAAATGTTCTAATGTCTTTGAAAATTCCAAACACAAAAATACCAATTAGTTGCACATTACAAGACTGCATGAGTAAAAATTTGTGCTTTAATTATTTTTCAAAAAATGCATTTAGGAAAGAAAAATAACTCTTACTTGTGGAACAGTGCCTGGTCAAGAACATTGGTCAAGATTTCAGCACAATCTTTCAGTTCAGGATATTTTTCTGTCGCATTTTCCAACAATAATATTGGTGACAGTAAACAGTCAACCACCGATTGAAAAACCTAAAAATTAAATCAATAGTTTTAATGTTAAAATGCTTAACTTGAATATATCTAATGCATCACCATAATATAAATGTCTGCATTTATAATTTATTCATTTTGGTCCTCAATTCAATAATGCTTTACATGGGTATTTCTAATGCTTTATCAAAAAATTGTTTGTCATTTGTCAAGCTAGGAGCAAAATACAGGGTACAGATTTCTTTATGTAAACAAGGATTGTGGTATGTTTTTGAATAAATAAGTTGTATATTAGTAACATTGAAGAAATGATCTTATGCAGATTCATAATTATCACAATACCGGTAATTGATATAACATGTTTTCAGGAAATAGACTGCAGTGGCAGTCCCTATCTGATATTCTAAGACAGAAACGCATGGCATCAATACCAGTATTTATCACTTGTATTTTAAACAGTTCATTGTTAATTGAGCTTCATTCCTACATGAGTGTTTTATGGTACATTACCACTTCTCTAAAGCAGCCATGATTAAAGTTGCCGTTTTGCTTAATGTGTGGGATTCACTTGACTAAGCTTACATAATTTTTTATTTATTTCATCATAATTTCATTGAATTCATTAAAATATAATAGATAAATGTTTCTTTATTAATTATTCATAACTCTTAAATATCCAAAAATTCTTTGTTCATGTCATAGAAGGATGAATTCATGGGGGGAAATGCATGCATGTAGCAAGGTTTAAGTGTTAATTTTACCAATTAGAAATCATGAATGAAATATTAGACATATTAAGCAAAAATTTCTCTGAAGGTTGCATATTGAACGAAATCAAAAAATCTCCCTCAATGATATAAGACAACAGAAAATATAAAAGGACCTGGTCCATTTTAAATACTTTCATAATCAAATAATGGTCACTATCAGGAATACATGTATCTGTAAGAGTAAAATGTTCAACAAAACACAAATAAATTTCCTTATTTTATAAATGATGGCATTGTCAGGAGCTGTGACCTAATTTGGTAAGAGATTTGACCTACTTTTTCCTGCTGTGGGTGAGCTCTTTGGGACACCGAGTAAGCTGAAGTACATCTCTGTAACAGCTGGATATAATCAGGAGGGATAACTCTGTCATCTTTGATTGTTTGTACAACCAATTGTAACACGTTACTCAGGAGTCTGACCTATGGAAGCAACATATCAAGATAGAAAACTGTTTCTGTAAATCATGATTTTTGTCCTTGAACTGAGTGCAAAAAATGTTAACATATACTTAAGATTATCTTTGTTAAAAGTATTTAATACAAAAATCAGATCTACTTTATCATGTACTGGACTCTACTGATGCAAAACTTGAATACATGTTAATATCTATGTTGTATTCTATAATAAAAACAATTTATCAATAAAATATTAAGCTTAGGCAACCATAAGCAGTAGTGAAGTATGAGAAGGAAAATGCATTTACGCATAGCAAACACTTTTGAGACCCATTTCTATGAATATCCTTTCCATAGCCACAGCACAAAAAAAAATATTATGGACCAAATTTGAGAATGTGAGCCCTTTGCTGGGCCCCAGGTGAGGTTTACATGCCATTACTAGTATTCAAACTTGATCTTAAAAGGAGGCTTGATACTTAAATTTTAGAAAATCACAACTGTTCTAAAATTATGAAACCCAAAAAACTTAATAAACACTTCTAAAACACTAAAGAATACAAACCAGAAAGTCATATTTTGATGTGAAGACATAGGACAGTGTTGGAGATCGTATAATAGCTAATGCACATCCTACAATATCTGCTGTGCAGCCAGAGTTTTTCTTGCACTCCAGCAAAATGCTATTGCACAAAACCTGTTAAAAAAGACTAGCCACATAAGTTCATACAATTCATAGATGTAGAAAAAAAATAATATTGGTTCAATGATATATGACACTGTCACCTACATGTAGATCATGATTTGGGCTGAAGATTTTTAAATTATAAATTTCATTTCCCAATATCAATGATTGCAATACTGAAAGATTCATTCATTTTTTTTTATACTTGTTTTATCTACTAAATTTCAATTATCATAAAATAGTGCATATTTTTAAGTGGAAAAACAAAACATAGTGAGATTTCTTATCCATAAAATGTAGCATAATATATTTTGCAACACTTTTCATACAATAACTATATTGAGATGAATTAAGATTCCATTGCTATGTTACAAGGTTTAAATATTTGAAGTAATATACTTTACTGAATTTTCTATGAACGACTGTGTCAATTTGTTTATCATGACTATTGAATCAATAAAACAATATGGCTGAGGTCTTGCGGAGCCGTTTACCTGACAGATGGAGGGTTTGATTATCAAGGTCTGCTTGGATTTGCCTGGACTGTGACATTTCTTGGACTGTAGGACTTCATATAAACATCTCCAAACTAGACAAGTTTCATTCTCAGAAACATTACTCCTGTTTAAAAGTACATGTACTTCATATCACTCACAAAGTATACATTACTAGTCTTAGTCATAACATCTTAGTCCAACAAACTAGCTGATATTAAAAAATTTTTGCTGTTGGTATTGAAAAGCATATCCCCTGTAAAGACATGAACTTCTTTGCCATAGGTACATGTACTTTTCCTCCTAATGTGCTTACATCAGATTTTAGAAAACTTACCTTTTCTTATTCAAAAGAAGCCCACTTAGGAAATCAATGAGAACCTGTTCTTTGTTGGGCAATATAACTTTATCTGAGAACCAGGCAAACTTTGCAAGCTTCAATCGGTCCTTTATGTCACAATTTCTATCCTTTAGCTTAGTATAAATCCCTAGAAAAAAAGACAAAAGTTGTCATTGTATTTTGCTGCATATTGTCACTTGGGCAAAATATATTTGTGATGTTTGCAGGTGCCTCTTAAATGCAAATATTTTAACAGGTGTAAACATATAACATTGCTATAAATGAAACTTTCATCACCAAATGTTTTCATCACAAACCACTTTGATATGATCAACTTGAAAAACAGATACTGAAAGTTGTTATTCCTCTGCCATAAGGGGAAGTCTTGATTCTTCAAACAGTACAATAAAAAAACACACCAGAATTCTTAGATAACATGTATTGGCAAAAAATGATACCTTGTTGCATGAAATGGCTGACAGCTTTGTTAAGGTCTCAAGATCTGATGTAAAGTGATGGGAGAAATAACAGGGCAGAGTGGGTTTTGAACCCCTGAATCTCAAGTCAGGTGCTCTACTGACTACCAACTGAACTACTAGTATCTGGTGCTGGTGATTAAACAGGTCTGACTGTCACATTCCTACCTAACGTACCCTTAAGATGATCTTCACTCTCAAAGAAACATCCCCAAATTCTTTACCCTGGCAGGAATTAACCTGTCAGTTCCAGGGGTTGCAAATGTAACAGGCTTGGAGAAATAATAACGAACTATATACATTGATTTGAACCTGAACTGCCTGAATATCTATAGTCAGGTAAATTGAATCAGTGTGATCCTATTGCAGTCATATTGAGAAAGTTTTACACATAAGACATAAAGAATGAACAGGAGATATCATTACAATATCCACACATGAGTCTGAATTTTTTCAATCAGGGACATTAGAATTAACATAAGAAAACAACAGTACATATTTGTTTTCTCCGTGTTATTTATTCCTTTTGTTCTTGATAAAAATAAAAAAAATCGGAATCCAGTGATCAGACTAGTTTGACAAGCAAAATCAGCTTTTTTTATAACATGTATAAAGGTCCAAATACGCGAATGTGTCTGCGAAACAACATATTCTATAACTTCTGTAGATTTATGTAAAATTCGCACTATTATTTTAATAGCAACTTTAAAGTTGATCAATGATCACTGGGGTTTATTTTTGAGAGAAAAAAATATATAAACGGAAGAGCAAATTCGGTTTACTTCTTTTTCTTCTTGGTTAATTCTTGAAATAATAACCTCAAATCGTTACAGACTGTTAAT
The DNA here is from genome assembly GCF_963853765.1 of Magallana gigas. Lineage (NCBI taxonomy): Eukaryota > Metazoa > Mollusca > Bivalvia > Ostreida > Ostreidae > Magallana > Magallana gigas. The sequence continues at coordinate 44,315,201 of NC_088859.1, read as the reverse complement.
TCAATTGTTTCAATAGTGATCTGCGGATAATTTTATTAATCTTATGTATTCTTATGCACAAAATCAACATTGTAAACAAAACCATGTGGACAAACCTGAGTATATGTTAGCCATATTCCAAAGTTACCTTCTCACACTAAAGAGCTCAGATCGATGATCTGCATGTACCAGAGTGATCTCCCGTTGGTTCACTTTTGCTTATCTAAAATTAATACAGGCACGTAGCATCAGGGGGGGGGGGGGGCAAGGGGGGGGCCTGCCCCCCCCCCCCACTTTTTCTCGCAACAACCAATTTTTTTAAATTTACATATAAGAAATTGCAGTATCATGGAGTTGGCCCCCCCCACTTTTTTGGGAGTATGTAAAAAATTGATATGAAAATAAGGAAATGAGGAGTGAAATTGAAGTTATATACTACCCCCCCCCCCCCCCCCCCCCCCCCGGAATAGGATTTTGAGAATTTTGAAAACTTAAAATTTCCTTTTTTTTTTTTTTTTTTTTTTTTTTTTTGCTTGTCAAGATTTTTTGGCTGAGTCTGGCCCCCCCCCCCCCAATTTAAAAAACGATGCTACGTGCCTGTAATATCACGAATACCTGCGTCCAAATAGCCGGGTTTACCTCACCATCAGTGTTAAGTAAATTATATAAAATGTAAAAATAATTATTTCTGTGTATAAGTATATATTTTGCTTATTTTCCAGTGGGTCGGAAGCAAATCGAAGGGGGGGGGGGGGCTAGACTTATCATCAGAAATCTTGACAAGCAAATAAAAAAAAAACCCACCTAATCCGTGTGGGGGGGGGGGTATATCTATACCTCAAAAAAAAATCTTACTTACCAAAAAAAAAAATTCCCCAAATCATGAAATTCCTATCAGTCCCCCACTGATTTCTCGGGAAGGGGGGCGCTAGTATAATTTCCAATTTTCAATATTGTCATGTTGTAAATTTTGAATTTACTGGGTGGGTGTATATACAAAATTTACAACATGACTACTTGTCATGTTGTAAATTTTGTATTTACACCCACCCAGTAAATTCAAAATTTACAACATGACAATATCATTATTAATATTTCATTCTTTTTTAGGTTTTACGGTTTGGGAATAATTACGTTTGCTGCGAGAAAAAGTGGGGGGGGGGGGGGGGGGGGGGGGCTGGCCCCTCCCGGATGCTATGTGTATAACGGTAAGGTCTAACTTTGCAAAAAAAGGAAAGGGGGAGTTAAGCCCCCTAGCCCCCCGGTTCCGACGCCTATGTATTCAAAATGAATAGAGGTATATATTCGTTATTAATAACAGTATAAAATGCATGTAGTACAAAAGTCTTGAATCAGAGTTGGAGGATGTTGATCATGTTGATATGACTTAGAAGACCATGGTCCATGGTACAAACTGATACATAAACGTGTAATGTAATATCTTAAAGGACTTGTGAATTTATAATTACAAAAATTTGATATGTCCTTGTCGAAAAGAAGTATATAAAGGATGTTAAGAAAGTTCGTTCCGTGATTTACTTTAGCCTAGATTCATTAATAAACAACCCGTGTGTAAGTTTTTATTTTTATTTTTAATACCCAGATAGACCACCTTTGTTTTTCAGTACATTTTTAATTCTGTTTGGCATACCCTAAATGAATTAAAGAAATCAAATGTTTCTGAGGTATCTCCATCCATGCTCGTTAGAGACAGCGGCGTAATTGGTCAATGGATGTCGGGCGCGGATCCTTGTAGGCCTCACTGTCCAGAATATTCCAGAGATTTTTGTCAATTTACAAACAGAGCGAACTTTCTTTACACCCTTTTTTCTTAAAAGCCACATACGGTATTATCAATGTTATATCTATCATAAATACAGCTCTACACACTAATCATATATATTTAGTGTGTATACCCTATATTTATTTATTTATTTATTCACCAATCAAGGGCCCTCAGGGGGCATATACATTAAAAAAAAAAATAAATAATAATAATATCATGACTATAACAAATAATGAATGAAATACTGCTCACAATGTCCAGGCAACAATATGCAAAATGTTTCATTAATACAATGAAATATATGTATGGGATTTACACATCAGTGAATACAACAGCTATACAGAAACAAAGTGGCCTGAAAACAGAGAGTACCAAGGGACGGTGCCTGCACAGTCGATTAGACTGGTCTACTTGTACTCAAAGTGTTCAAGCCAGTATGCTTATACTTAACATAACCCCCCCCCCCCCCCCCAAACCAAAGTAAATACACTGCATAATATATCTGTATATATAACTATAACCATTATATTCCATCTTTAAGAATCATTTCACTGAGTTGTACAAGTACTTGTAGATCTTCAGTTGTCATAAGCCAGTAAAATTTTTGGTTATTGTCCATATATTGAAAATTTTTACAGGAGTCATTAGCTAATTTGTACAGAGTATCTCTTAATGCCTTATTATGATCACATGAGAATAAAAAATGTTTTTCATCATCCACTGATTTGACATTACATCTATTACAGTATCTTTCTTGTCGTGGAATGTCTTGATATCGTCCTCTTTCAATATTAAGTCTATGAGCGGAAATGCGAAAACGAGTTAAACTTCTCCTCTGCTCAAAATTTTTAAGTAATCTTAGGTAGTTCTCTTGGCCAAAATTTTGCTTAAAAATGCTGTAGCAACTTAGTTTTTATGTATACTCAGTATTAACTATAGTTTATAGTGTTGTGTATGGTTTAAGTCACACAGTCCCAACATCTTTGTTACCACCAAATATAGTACTGCTGTAAAAACTAAAACAAAAACGCAATGTTTCACACGTTATTTATTAATCCATTAGAAATAAGCTTTCGAGCTTTTATGGGTGATCTTGATACCATATATTTTATGTCTTTCAAATACCATGTAGACCTATGAAATTAAGACCATTTAAGAAGAGTACTATAAGAATAGGTATGTTTATATGTATGAAGGCATTATACCAAATAAATATTTCTATCTACTTATATAGCATATTAATTCGCCTTAAATGTAATGCATTAGCAAACATTAGCCATGTTCGATATTGTGCGATACTTAGTTAGAATATATTAAAAGAAATGCAAATTGCACAACTGCCAGGTTTAAAAAGTCTTAGGTACATGTATCTAAATTCAATATAATGCACGTGGTTTGAAACGACTAACCGCCATCATTCATCGGGGGAAAAAACCCCAAAACTAAACAGATATTCCTAAGGTATTCAAAGTATAACGGCCAGTTTAATATACTATAAATAGTGGGTTTGATCATTTACAATTATCAGGATGCCAAATGATTCAGTTGTGATTGATTTATTGCCCGTTGAATTTTTCATTGAAGTTTATCGGAAAAGCATATTTTCTACATTTATCAGATTTATCTCTAAAGCATTGGTTAAAAGATGCAAGGCTTTCTCTTTATCAGACAATGTAATAAAAAGTTTAGAGATTCTGATTTTTTCTCATTTTTACAAGTGGTATAGATAACTCAGTATCAAAAAAGTCAAGTGCTATAACTTCGAACAGTCTGGTGAATTTGGTTTATTGTCATGTCATGAATAGCCTTTATGTTATAATTTTTCTCTTGTCTGTCATTTGATTTCATTTTAACTAGCTGTATGCCAACATGGTGATGTCAATAAACCATTGAATTGAAATAAATACGATGGCCATAAACAGCTTACTTTAAGTTATTCAAAGTTGCTCAAAAATTATCCTTCGTCGTGCATTTAATACATTAATCTACAATATAAGACATCGACGAAAGGGCAAGTATACCTCTTTGATGGTCATTTCGTGCAGTTAGAATTTTTAATTTATTTACATGCATGAAGTTTTTTAACTGGATCTATACTGGGAAAATAAGCGTATTTAATAGCTGAACAAGGCATCTTTTCTTATAAAAATAGGAGCAAATATTCAGTTGTTACAAATATAACAGTACCAATAATGACAATACACCTATTTGTCATGTATTATTCTCTTTTGAGAAGTGGACAGGCATAGCCTACATCCATGGATGTAGGCTATGCCTGCATGTCCACTTCTCAAAAGAGAATAGTCATGTATTATCCCAAACAAAGAAAAAACTGTATATTGCTTGAAATATTCTATATTTGATATTCTATAGATTTGTAGAAAGTTCCATTTAGCACATGTGCCATTTCTCACGCGCACACGTGATCTGTACATCTGGAGTGTTGCTGTAACTGAAAGCAATAGAAGCTTTAGGGCGGTTCCCTAATAACTTCAATAAAAGAACATGCACATTTACGACGAAGTAAACAAAATAACAGATGTCCGCTGGTTGTTATAGATAACACATTGGGGTGACTAGCGTTGTTCTTAATTCAATTGATCAGAATAAACAAGTATAACTGGAATACATGTTATTGTTAATAAGTAAAAGATACATGTATCTAATAATAGATCTCACTCCATTCCGGCTTTCTCGGTTAAATGTCCGCTACAAAGAATATTTTGGATATTTTCTTCCCAGTCTTTCCTCTTTTCTGTTTTAAGTGAATATTTACTGGCGCTGAAGAGACGGTATGCGATGAATGTCGTTAGTGCTGTATACCATGCAGCACCCTCAACTACGCCGAGCATGTCTTCTGCAGATGCGGATAACTGATCTTTTGTCCGCCGATTTGTATCATTTATTTCTGATACAAAAATTTTTCAGCGCAAAATGATGGAAGTTTCATTGAATTTCACGAATGCTCTTACTTCGATTCATTATAACCACATGCAGACGGGTTGTCTTTAATGATATATAGCGATCTACTGAACAACAATGGCGAACATTTTGTCCGCAGATGTTGCGCCTTTCAGTAAAATAGGGATATAATATGAATTATTCTGTTTGATGTATTGCACGGGTCATTAGTTCTGTAAAATGTTTTTCAGCGTCTGTAATCGATAAATACATCTCAGGACTATAAAATGAAAACAACAACACGAGCGCTAGCGTACTGATTTCTCTTATTTTCGCTCCTGTTAAATTTTAGCGATTTATATGGGTGTTACACGTGCAAATATGTTATCCAAATAAACAATTTATAAGACAATAAATGAATTACTTGTTTTACATATTATCAGCAAAAAAAAAAATCACAATAGACGATATTATACTATAGAAAACGTTGCATTGCAGCAAGACACACAATTTTGCTATCATTTATCTTGAAACTATTTTTTCTAGCACGTATTAATACCAGATTAGAAAGAATCAATACACTTGCGTCCATACTTTATCTTAATAACACAGAACTTTGTTTCTTTCCACATCTCCAGCTGCTACAGTGGTCACGCAAATCGATCCCCTTCAGAATGGGGATGGTCACCAGCAAGAGAACCTCTCACCCCGACATTCGGATCACCTCGCCCTATTCGTCGCTCTTTATGAAAATGGCCGAGAGGGGTCCGAATGCTCACCGAGACTCTCCCTCGGAACAGGACCGACAATCGATACTATGACGTAACATTCTGTGGTTTATACTCACACTTGTCTTTGGACGGCTTTATCTGCACGTTAATTGATTGGAAATTCCGAGGGGGCTTCTGATAATGTAGGAAAGTTTCACTCGTTGGTTGAAAGCGGCGGGACAGAACGATTTCAGACAGGAAATACCACTATGGAATGCTTAAATAAATGGTACGGGGGATTTCGGAAAACAAAATCGTGTCAAGATCTTTCAGCAAAATCAGAAATTTCTAATTTTAAAAGCAGGAATCCCGAAGAGAATTAGGTGTTAAAAGTGAATTTATTGGGATAAAAATGAAAAATATGTAGAAAGCCATGGAAAATTAAGACATGATGTTTACTGTAATTGTTGTTGACTGAAATGACCGATTACAAGTAAAAATCAAATATCAAAACAGTATTTGAAACATGAAAATATATATATGTTGAAATAATCAAAACCTTTTTAAAATTCCTTGCATATTAAAATTGTGTCGATGTGAAGTGTTACTGTGCTTCAATGCAAACTATTCAAACCAACACTAACTTAAAGCTTTAACTTTTAATATGATAAGTATATCTCATGAAAATATCAAATGCTTTGCGTATATCAATTTCTATGCAAAATGTATCAATAACTTATCAATTATATTTTCAATTTAATTAAGTAAGTTGAAAGGTAGATTCGGATGTGCAATATTGATAAGTGAAATAGGTATAAATATATTCAATTAAATAATCGTCCATTAAACGATTAAGTCCTTTTAGCACAAGAGACAAAGTTGTTCAATTGCAAGTTCAAAATACGTTCTTATTTTTGTTTTTCATCATGTGTTTAATGTTTTGTTCTTAAAAAATTTTTTTCTTAAACAATTATGATCTGAAATTGTTTGCTCTATGAATTGTAGGTCAGTGTCCTGAAACTCAAACCACATTCGGCTAGGAACTCCATTCTTGTTCATACAGCACTAGTCATAAATATCTTGACATAATCGTAGATGAAGAACACGCCTAATTACGAGCGTGTGTAAGTACAGTAACACATTCACAATTTGTATGTGATGTGAGATTCTTGTGGTAAAGATAGAAGGCACGAAATTTCTAGTAGAAACCGTAACAATGCCTCTCCAATAATTTGTTCCATATGCAGAATCTCAGAATATCGCAGCTCTTTCAGATAATTCTGTATTATTTCTCTATCAGCTCTGTCATATTATTGTTGTATCTCGCATACCAAAAGTGTCACTAAAATATTCTTGATTTCCTATGAGCATAACTAATTTCAAACAAGTCTCTACAAAACACCAAAGCGTCATCACATCAGTCCATTTTCGTGAATAATAGTCAATTTAAAAATTGAAATCTTATCTCAAGAGATCTCCGGAACACAAGAGCGGCAATTTTCATCACAAAATATTGACATTTCTTTTCCATAAATAGTGTATACCCTAGTTAAATATGTATAGATAACAAAGTTTATGAGAGTAGAGTCTGTACACGAAATCAAACAATAATTAACATCGGTAAATTATGAAGGCTAGAGGAAGAGAGAGGGGTATGGCATACTCAACCCTCCAACCGTAAAGTAGGAGAAGGCGCGAGAAATATCGCGAGATCTGGTCATAATAGACAAGATAACATATAAGCCTTGCTGACAATTGAAATTCCTTTGTGTTGGGATGCGTACGGATCTGTACGACCTTTCAACGATGATGTAGCTTTACGGCAAGGCTTTCGACCAACAGAACCTTCAAAAGGACAGAACACAAAGCGTGGTCAAACAGGAAGCAATGTATTCCATAACTTGCACAAATATATTACATCAAAATAACAAATGACAAAAATATATCTTTAATGAAATAATAATTTATACTCCAAACCGACTTTGATTTTCTTGCATTAGTTACCATCCTTTCACAGAACACACTATCATATTCGTTCTTTGTAAGGGAATTCAAACAAATTGATATTCGTTAAGTGGATTTCACATCGAAGAACATTGGATTACTATCCTATCCAAGAATTAAGTTAACTGACATCCAGATGTTTATTACACTGGTGTCGTCTGCATTGAACCCTATTAACACAGAAAGCAAGTTTGAATGCTGAAAATGGCAACAACCAATGACATATTTCGATACATGGGCAACATCCAATGATAGGTACTGTTACATGGCGTGTACAGCTAAGTTTTGGACGAATCCTGAATACACCCCGGAGTGGCTGTTAGCCCGCATTGCACTATATTCCCGCTATTTTAAAAACACTAAGACACTCATTGTGCTACATAACACTGCAACACTTCTTCTGTTTCTTCTTGTCTTTAAAACTGACGTCATTAATGGCATGTGAATCCACAACATCCACTCTAACAGAATCAGGCGAAACTTTTTTGTCCTCCACTCCGTTTTGCTTGGGCTGAATACTGACCGGCGAAGACTTGGATTGGTTCACAGTAGTCTGAGATATATTTTCCTCCTGCACCGCCTGTAGAGGCGAGTCCCCATTCGCAGTGTCTTTCAGACTAGTCTTTGAAGCACCCTTTTCTCGATTTTCGTTCAGTATGAACTTATCACGAATTATTGTAGCTCGTTTTAAAATGTCTTCTGCCTCTTTACACAATTCGCCGTCTGGTTTGAAAGGGTTATCCCTGCTCTCCAAGCTAAAACGAAAAGATTATAAATTGTACATATATACTAGTATGTTGCAATGAATTGCAGAAAGCTGTCTTCTAAACAGATTATTATTTTATCTGAAGTCGTCGTGTTATTGAAAAAACGACACACAAACTTCATAACCAAGAGCAATTACCGTAAATTAGCGTTACAATATTTATCCATCACACATGCACACCCTAATCATGGTAAGGAATGGATTAACCTAAGTGGCCGCCCCACAGTAACCTAACTACACGTACGTTCAGCAATCAGTTTGCTGATGAAAACTGTTCCATAAAATGGATCATATTGTCGACCCCAATCAATGCAGACGGTCTCTCATATGTCTTCAGGCGGCTCTAACTAATCTATTTTTGATGCGAAATTCGCACAAAAAGAGTATATGGTATCTTTGGAGTTTGTATTTTTCTTGTGTATGTGATACTTAGCAATTTACGGAGAATTCTGGTTACATCTACGAATCAATATCAAAACCCCGAGATTCCAGAGAAACGACGGGGGATCAATACCTAGCATCCATCGAGATGGAAATCCCGGAGTTACTCATCTAGTAAAACTCGCACCATGGACCGTTGAGGAATAGGTGCTATGTTTTAAAGAAAATTGCCCAAACAAACCCCCTGTTACAAAGCTATGTAGCCGAGAGGTGACTCGTCCGCCATTGTAACATTTTCACACACCCTTTTGCTGTTACTTGCTGTGTAGCGGTATTAATTTTCGTAATCAGATAAGTCGCGGCAAGAAAGCAATGGTTTGTTTAGCAGTTCTAACCTTGGGGCTGTTTATATATAATCACTTGCCTACTTACATCTTTACAAACACTAATGTCGATTAGTAGCGCGTTAATCATCACTTGTCATTTTATTGTGTACACAAATGTCGCTTCCTGTTGTTATCAATTTAAATTCGATACTTTAATTTGTATTGTACGACACCTTTTTTTATGCCCAATCAATCCAAACCAACATGAAAAATATAATTTAGGTTTTTCAGTATTTTCTACATTTTTGGTTTCTATTTGTTTCATATACATGTATATTCCGACTGACTTCAAAGTTTCAGTCAAGATGCACACGTGTTACAGAATTCTAGCTGGGGTTCAGTATGACATGCATTACAATTCGACACGTAATTTCTAATTAAGAAAAGATAAACGAAGAACTAAATAATGCAAACTTGAGTACATTATCTAGGATTCGTTATATAACACTAGGTTGACGTGTTCCTAGGATGTAACTGAAGTACGGTTCTTACATGGCCCGAACAGGGCACAGTGCGGCATCAGTCGTAACTTCTCACACGACAGGAAGTTTCCGCCCGGTTCTGATAACAGAGCTATTTCGTGATAAGCCAAGATTCAGAAGGTTATCCTCAGATGCCATTTTTACAAAGAAAAATATGATTTCGATTAAAATTAGGTTCCAACAGAGTTCTTAAGTAGCCCGTGATTTTCGTTGTAGTTGCACCCAAAACATATGTAAATAGTAAAGATTCTTTACAAAACATGAAATGGACATGGGTTATTTTCATTCAAAGATACCACAGTATCTACAATTGGCACATTCCATGCAATGAGGTGATCGATACGTAATATTCCTATAAACAAACCAAGAGCAATACTAAGCATAAAACAAGCGTTAATCAATGACTAGAGAAATGGTAACGTCTGCTGTCCGCCATCAGACGAGATGACCTACCTCCCTTCTCGCGGTTCCTCCATTTTGCCACTCAAAGACAGACCTAGAGATGCATCCGTTAGTTTCTATAGTTACTGCAGAATTTATGATAATCTAATATCAGACTACAACAATTGTCATTGAGCCGCTGCATAAAATGTAATTGTCCCCTGACACCAGTGATAGCACGCGTTGTTTACAATGCTAGATTTTGCCGCCTCCTCCTCCTCCTCTTGGCTACCAAATATCACTACGCCTTGAGCCACCGGCAGACACGGTTCATCTGCTGCGATATCAGCGTTGATCACTCACTGTAAGCTAGGTCTGGTGAGGTTTTTTTTTCTGTTGGGAGAATTGCACGCTATTCTTCTCACCTTTATGACCCGCGCTCGAGGAAAACAATAGAGAAGTTATACCCCGTGCTGCGGCTGCTGATCAATTTCGTGTTGTGTAATTCGGAGTGCCTTGGTTTTGTACGTATCAACATGTGCTGTACATGTATTTTCATGTAATTAAGAGCAGACACATATGTTACTTTCTACTAAGCGTTAACAAACGATTATACTGGGCGCGAATACGCCACCACATGGTATTGCTCAACAAAAAATTCCTTGGCATGTGACATCGGAGCAACAACTTTTCAGGTCATTTGATATACAAAAACAAGTAATCTACCGTAACACATCTACACAGCAGGAATCCTCTATATTTTCATTAACTAGAGTCCTTGGAATCACTAAATTTTATCAAGGGTTTTTATATCTTTAAGTATTTTCTTGAGTCCTTGGAATCACTAAATTTTATCAAGGGTTTTTATATCTTTAAGTATTTTCTTGACAATGAAATGATGAAAGATTCTTTTAATTCATTTCCTTTGTTACGCGTGTCACTGTATTGCCAAGGAAGAAGTCGTTAATCCATTCGTTATGTAATATACAGGTAAACCAGGCGAGAAGTTCCCCCGGAGAAAACAGTCCATTGTCTGCAGTATTAACCGCATTGTTATTTAGATGAAATTCTGGTGTAATTAATCAATACCAAAGTAACTTGCCTCAAAATGAAGTGCAAACATTTGTTCGTCTTTTGTGTGTCTGCATTAGTCAAAGGAAGTTATTTGTACCAATAATAACATATTAGCATAGGTATCAGACCCTAACATTAACACACAACGTCACTGATAGATAATCATAGCACTTATTGAAATAATATAAATGTGTAAAAGATCGCATCGAAAGTATTCCAGAGATAACAACTTAATATGACAGAAAAAATTTAACCTTATATCTATTATAGATTTATACTCTGACTCCACTGTCACCAAAATTTTCAAATCACTCAACTCTGATTTTGGCTTAAAAAATTAAAAGAAAAGTGCATAAATTTGAAGGCTATACTCAGACTTGACAAGCGTTTTAATAAAATAAAAGTTTGTTGATCTAATTGAAATGTAAAGCAACATTTTCTCGAACCGTACATAAGACAAAGCAGCTAAAATGAAGGTTTCATCTGCATTATTTACAAAATTACAAATAAGCGTCTGTGAATGTTATGTCAAGGAGACTGACAAGCTTGACTTTAAAAGCATATCCTTGTCATCATAACGAGACCAAAGAACTTGTCTGGAACCTCAACAATTAAATAAGCATAAAAAAGGAACCCAGATCGACGTACGATATGCCGGAACGCGAGTTAACGGTCAGACAGGAGAATTAACCTCGCACTGACGATGAAACAGAAAGGATGAAATAAGCGGAAGGGATCCAAGTGAAATAAATATATAGAAAGTAAATAAAATAGACTACAGAATGCAATGTTTAGCACGAAAAATGAAAAATCCAAACTATACTCAAGAAGCAAGATAAAAATATGATGATGCATTCTATCCAACACAAAACTGACACGTTATATAACAACTAGGACAAGCCAGACACTCACCACAGTATATAAACAGACACAGACATGCATTGTTTTGTCACTATTACAGTATTTGACAATCATGCATCTTGGTGCTTTGATGCTTTTGACCTTTGACCTCCCAAATGTACATGACCACCCGATTCCTTGAACAGAAACAACTGACAACATAGACTACTGATAGAAAGAAACAATTTTAGACAAAATAAAGCAACGAAACATTTACATATCATGTATACAGATTCTATCTGAAATACTTCCTACAGCTAGGATACCAAATTTATACAATATCGTATGTACACTATAAATCTGCTTCACATTCAAATATTTTACCTATGACCTTCAATAAGATTCACAATGTCCTCTGATAAGAATCACCAGTGACCTCCATTTGGAGAACAACATTGACCCAATTATATCAGTCTCTATTTGCAAGAACACCAAAGGAACAAATGTGACCTTGACATTCTGATGGAGATCAACGTTTCTATTATTCCTCTCCAAATGATCATTCAGAAGTCGTTATATTATAGTACATGTAAAGTACAACCAGGTATGGGTACATACCTGAAGATGCCGTATGGTTGTAAATTGATGAATAAAGTTTAACCTCGCAGATGATTTAAAAATGGGTTTTAAACATGGAACGTTTTCATGTTATTGTACAACAGATGTTACAGATAAATACATACATATGTAATTTATATAGAATGCATTAACAACATTTTATCTACATTGTAGTTTACTTCATTTGTTCTTTTGGCTTTATCCTGACATGTTATTTCTAGTTCTGTCTGATAGAGTGTACTTTACTTCAGCACCAGACAAAGCAATCGTTGTCATGTACTTCAGCTGCATGCGAGCCCTGCGAATTGTTCACATTCAGTTCAGTAAGAAATTTTCTTCATCAAGATAAAAGGGTATAGATTTACCAGAACATATTAGCCTTATGGAATAGAGCTATACATCATTAGAAATTCCGAGGAAAATACAACACTGCAATCTATCATTCCACAGTCACTCTATATTAACACAACAAGGGAAATTCGTGCTTTTTGTTATTATACCATGAACTCATACAGGAAAAGGGGCATGCTGAGGGATTCTGTTCCCTCCAGTTGGTCTTTGAAGGCTTCACACATTCCTAAACCAACAAGCAGTGGGGGCTACATCCAAAGAACACCAAACGCCTTACGTACCTGGCCGAGCGCTTGACAGGCCAGATTCCGAGGGGGGAGTCAGAGAGGACAACTATTTCTGTAGTCCCTGTGGAGGCTGGCTCGCTAGGCGGCGCTGGTGATGCGGAAGCAATTTCATTGGGAGTATCACAGAATGTCACTTTATTGTTCCGAGCCTTTTCGTGGCTAATCAAAGCATAAAAAATACAACATTACACGTTTGAAGTCAGATGTCCATCTCTATACAAAAGACCTATCTCAATTCATAGCTATTCTAAAGCTATCTAGTTTATCACTTACATTTTATCATCATTTTGAATAACAAGGCAGAGAAAAAAAACAAGTTAATTAACAATGCATCAGATCTGGCAGCATCTAGTTTTATCATTTCCAGTAAGAGAGAAAAAGGAAAAAAAACCAATCGAATAATTACGCTTTAAATCTGGCAAAATCTCGGTGTATGGTTATAAATTTGTCCAATTTGTCAATTGTCTAATATAATTTGGTAGAAAATAGAAAAAGAAGATAGGAGATAAAAAATGTCTTTTTCGTTTGGAGTACAATGTACAAGAACTTTTTTGGCTATTATCTCACGTAGAGTAAAACACGTGTATCAACACATTACAAAAACGAAGTTGCTGCAATCACCGCACGCGAGCAATAAATTAAAACCACTTAATAATTCATCAGAGGCCGTTGATGCGAGTATTTCCTATCAAGATTCTTACACAGAAGGAACATCGGAGATCTGACACATTCCTAAAACCAACTGACGTAAGATAGAATAAAAAAAAAAGTTCAATGCATGTATCACCAACAAATTGCTGCCAGCAAAATAAAGTGTGCAAACAACAGGGACTACTGTTGCTTTCCTCACAGAATAGAGCGCAGGTTGTAAAATATATTGACTGTTTGATTCCACAAAAAACGTGTTTCTGAAGTCAAATAATAAATATCTGCCTTATCATGTGGCGTGGAGTTATCAGTTCGGTGTGAAGATAAGCTGTATTTCACACTAAAGTTTAATATTCAGATAATCAAAGGTGTTACCCATCACGTTTTAAAGTATTTCTAACTGGCAACAATATTTTCGCCTTCAAACAACAGCTTTGATCGTAGGGAGCTAAATTTAATACTACAAAAATTCCAAAACTTGAAACACATTTCCTTTTTATAGTTGCTATGGTCCACCTTCCTTCGATACATAAATGTCAAGATAACGTAATTTACAGATGGGCATCTGACTTTCTTACTACCAAGATCTATTTCTATTGTTTTATGGATGCTTTATTTTCACACACAAAATATAAGCATTATTGATAAGAATAATAAGCCTCATTTGTCGAGGCAAAATACAATGAAGGATTAACAAAATCAATAATTAAATCATAATTTTTCTTCTAATTTATAAACTATCCTGAGTAGTAAAAAATTTAATGTTTTATCCGAGTAGGCCGTTAAAAGTACAATGATAATTTAATTTCGATCTTATGAATTCTAAATTCAAATTTTCTGTATATCTTACAAAAGGTTTTCTGCTGAGAAATCAGAAGAAAACCGTTGGTTTCTACATACCATTTACAAGTACAGTTCAAACAACATCCGTCTTTTTTCGGATTTAACTCCCATGCTTCAACCGTGTTGTTATTTTCCGAATTATTTTCTTTTTCCATCAGTTTTAAGAAAATCGAAACCTTTGGTCAGTTAAAGTATCTAGAAAAATCAATCCGCCATGTTGTGCTTTGATATATGAATATATATGTCACACACACAAGAAAATGGAAAAAGTCAATAGATTTCAAGTGTAGATGAGAAACGACAGCCACAAGCAACACTGTACCGCAGTAGACTCCAAGAGAACATCTAGAAGCACTAAATTAAAATTTCCAGAAAACAATCATTTCTCGCAGAAACACGGAAGCTAATTCTGTTCTGATTGCGATGGCATCCCAGGATCTCAAAACAACACGGCGTATCTATAGAAGCACAAACTATTGGCAGACGATTCAGTGTAAAACGAAAATTTCTCTGAACCCCAAATCCCAAAGAGAAAAAATAATGTCCTCGGAAGAAACTCTCTTTTTTCTTGACTACAAAACGAGCGGTGTTTAGAGTAATGAGTAAGAGACAATTATAAACGGAACGCCTACAACCTTAAAATACCTGCTTCCTAGAGGCATTTTTGTAAACCTTCCAAAAATATTACAGAATATTGCTATGGAAATACACTAGACTCATAATAGATTAGAAGCAAGCAATGGCAAGGTCGAAGACACTGTAGTATACTGAGCGCAAATCAATGAATTCATAAATTCATGAGCTTCTAACACATTTCTTCGGATTAAGAACAACAAAAAAAACAGAGGTTCCAACCTTGGCGGATTCACCAAGGCTTTGATAAATATCTATCGAAATAAGGGAAGGTTCTGTTTACTAGCAAAATTCGGAAATCAATTTCAATACAAAATAAAGGACATATAAATGACATTACAAGTGCTTTCTTTGCCTTTTTACTACTCGAACAAATGAGTTAATAACAAGTTGCTCTTGAATATGGAAAGGCGTTATTCATTTCCTGGAAATTTTCGACGATTTATAGGCGCTTTGTTGAGCTGCACAGAGAGAGTCTGCATGAGGTGAATACACGTTGGAGAGCCTTCATTTAATAAGACTCGACGTATTGACACGTCTCTAACGAAGTAACGTTTACTCTCTTTCTCTTTTGTAAACATAACCATCTGCATGTAGCTTCCTCAGGGGCTTACATCATCTACTTTCAGTTAATTAAAAGAACTTGTGTAAAATGGCAGTCGTACTTGAGAATATTCTACAGCTGAACCTCTGTATATCGAATTTATACACTGCATATTGATGTTGAGCATGTCATTTTGTTTAAAACAGAAAAGTCAATATTTTACTCAAGCTTTAAAATCGTTTAAAAAAACTTCCTGTCTTAAAAATTGCAAGCTTAATATGCGTATCGGAACGTTTAAGATTTAGCTAATAAAGAAATAGGAATGTCAAAAAAGCAAAGTTTGATTGGAGAATATAAGATATGGAATCTTGATGATCTAGAAACAGCTGCAAATTCCACGTGCATCGATTATTTTAATAGGATACAACTCTCTCTCTCTCTCTCTCTCTCTCTTTTTACATAGAATTACTTTCTCAAAATAAAACAAAAACACCTGAATGAATAGCAACTACTCTTTACGATAAAGATGAATACAAACTGTCTAATACTGGTATAGGAGAAGACTGCCACCGATTACCTACTGTAACTGTATATGAGTACGGCAGATTTCTCCATTTTTTCAACATTTAGCAGTTGCTAAGATGAAAGAAGAAAACAGAAGTATGTGTTTATATTCCCCCGAGTGCTTCCGGTTGCTACATTCAAATTTTTCTGTAGCTACGCAAAAAAGCAACAAGTTTCTGGCAAGTGTATCGAGAGACTTCAGAATCTGCCCTATCTTTCTGAGTCTAGTAATTTGTATCTTTTAATTGGATTAGAGCTTCTTTGAAGAAGTTGGTCGAGAAAATTCTTCCACCGAATTATTACGTTCAAATTAAAAGAGGGAACCTGCAGATAAGTTAGACACAGCGAACTTAACCTTAATGTATACAGTGAAAAATACACACGCTGTGTGAACGTTTTGTGAAAATCAATATATAAGTAATAGGGCCTTAAGAAGACTTAATTTCAATAATTGATTTCATTAATACCTGAGTAATGCTAATTTTGGAGGGCTTGATTCGTATGTTTAACAGTTGACTGCCACGGTTTAAGCCATTCATAACACAGGTAATAACGACTATTTGTTTCGTTACATCAACGTTAAATCGCCATCCACGTGTGGAAAAGCCACAAAACTGATCAATTTGGTCGAGTTTTGATACAGTTATATGATTATGTACATAGATCTTGATAAGTACGACATAGCTAACGGGGGGCTAGAGATTGACTTTGCTGTAATTGGTTTTTTTCTTACTTTCGCCACAACCTTACAAAAGTAGCGCTTTTGTGGCCGTGGATATCAAAACCTCTTTAAAGATTACAATATTGATCCTAACAATATAACGTAAACAGAAAGCACAAATGTCAACACGGCGACTCCGCAGGTGATGTATGAAGTTATTAAGGTGAATTCAGGCATACATTTTTACCTTGGTTGGGATGTTTTCTTGATCTGTATATCATCCACTAGATCGTCAAGGTCACATATACGTACACACTCCTGGGTTTTTGGTGAAGGTTCCCTGAAATTGAAATCGCTAATGTCAGCATTGTCACTATAATAGCCTTCCTCGTTTCGCGTACTTTCTAGCGGGGCAAACTTCACCGATTTTACAGAAGTATTCACGTGGTTAGGGACCGGACTAAGACAGACCTCCTCACTGGGTTCAGTAGACATGATTTTTCCAATAGATTACATCAACTATACAATCAGTACAATACAACATGCACCGGAGTCCTGAAATAATGCACAATATTCCATTTGCCTTCCGTCAACGTTCGCTATGACTCATGGATTTTACCTGGGCCACGCACACATATAAATTCGACTTGCAAATTTAACTTAAATTTCTGACAATTTAAGCTAATTGATAGGTAAGAAGATTCGAGACATGATCAGTCGCATAATCACACACCATCAACACTTAAAGCGTACCCATGCCGGATTGATTGTTGGCTTTAACGATAGGTCAGCCTAAATACCGTCTTCCCCTTAATGTGTAAGCATGACTGCGGAAACCGTGACTATACTCTATTGAACCGTTTGCGACAGGTCTACTCTCGAGACAACAATATCTATCTCAACAGCTAAAAGTCCGAGCCAGTGAAGTTTATTCTCCTGTGACTTGCATATACATTGGCGGTCAGTGACTGGAGGCCTTACTCCGTTAAGTATTGATGTGTATGGGGGATATTCTCCTGATTATGTAATAATCGATTTGGACCGGAAGATAGAGAAGCAGCAACTTTTATTTAAAATGTCAGTTTCATTTGTTCTTGTTAATGAGAATCAGGAAAATTATTATAAATGTCTGTCATTGAGCAATTTAAATCTGCAATGATATCCTCAGAAATCGATGCAAGAAGTGCGTCGACCCGCTCGCATTATTACAGAGAGACCTCGCAATTCTAGTTTCAATACAATAGAATGCATTAATTTTTGCTAATGCTGCAAGGCTCTGCACCGAGAAAATCTGCATGAAATCTATTCTGTAACCAATAATTAAATTAGCGTGCACCACATCTGAACCTAAAACATATACCAGTGATCATAATTTCATAAAATCGCTTATTCATAAAATCATTTACAAGGGGAACCCAGAACAGGCGCCGCAATTAAGGTTTCATTCAGTATACAATAGAAGTCTATACATGTATTAACATGATGATCCTCTTTCTTATAACTCTTTCTAAAAGAATAAATGGAAAATGTCAGAAATAGATTTGTGTACGATGTCATGAACCATCTATTTAACAATAAGTTATTGAGAGGACCAGGTTTATTTGATGAACTCTTTAAAGTTAACGATGAAACACTTCATCTAGCTGTCAAAACCCGTCTTGAAATATTAGTGAAAGATGGTGCTGAGCTGTTGCCAGAATTCTGCATATCATTGACAAATAGAAAGTGACGTTTTAGCAATATTGTTTCAGGAAAATTACTTGAGATTCCATATTTCTTTTTGCCCGCCATGCATGCTTAGCTGATCGATCGATCCTTGACTCCACCGCCTTGTAGGTGTATACACATGTACGATTTATTGTCCATGGAGAACCTATACGTATTTTCGTCTTTTGTACGACATTAATTTCAAGTTTTCATGTTTTTCCACATGAATAGTTTCGTCCTTGATCAAATCAATTAAATCGTCACTGCCAATATGTGTGGTGCATGTCGGATGATTTTCACCCCACCCCTTCTCCTGTAGTTTTATGTTGGAATGTGCACGGTGGAATCGGGCCAAATAAGTGGTTCAACGATCGGTCATAATTAGCAAGTTAATGATGAGGATGAAGTATACATGTATTGATAGGGTTTCTGACAATCACCTCCCATAACCTTCTATCCCGTCTTAGGATCGAGCTACACATACGTATATGTAGTGAACGCAAAAAACCCACCAAAAAACAAACAAACAAAAAACTAAACATGACTAAAACATTTTAAGGAAAAAATATGATAATTACCAATCGTATGATTGTAAAAACAATTCACCTAGTAGGTCAAATGCGGTAAATATAACGTTTTATTTTTTCTATAATATTGAATATTAACCAATCAAAGATCTAGGATTAATCAATCATATAATAAATAAAATTATTACGGTTCAATATTGTGCAGTTGGTAAAAGTTTGTGAGTTTACGGTGCACGTGTAGTTTATGACCTCATTGGGATGTTGGTTTCTTTATTGTATACTGTTCCAGTAAAGTCGTTTAGTTCAGAAATGCCATAAGACGATTATGTATGCAGTGCGAGAGGGAAGTTATCTTGTACGTTGTTCTATCACTTTTCTTTGGTTTGGAAGACAACTTACTTAATGTCTGCACTGTTGACCAAATTCTTGAAGAAGTTGTCCTCAGATTCCGTGTGATGTTCCGGAAAGTCTTCAATGATCCAGGTTTCCACCATTGACCCTTTACTTCCAAAAGAAACCCTGCAGAACAAATGCTACTTGAGTTACGTACAGTTGAACATAACTCACACACAGTATTCTAATCTTGCATCAAACGCAAAGATGCAGCCAAAACCCTAAGTAACTGTAGTTCTAAATTCTTTATCTAAAATTATTTAAAATGGCTTTAGTTAACATTGTGGTAGGGGTACACATTGCTGATCTGGATAACACGCTGACCTACATATTTCCAATTTTAAAAGCTTTTTTCAATAGCTACTAACCACATTGACCTCATATCTGAGAAGAATTTGCATCATTACTCACGGAGCGTAATTGCAATCTTAGGATTTAATGTGAAGTTTTTTCGCACAGTTTGAGCTGGTTTTAATCAACTTCTACAAAGCTATGGGTTAAGAAACCTTCACAAGGCCTCATCCTCTGAAATTAGAAGACTGATTTAATAGCATCGAATCAATTGGAGGGAAGAAGATTTCTACAATTAGCCGCCCGTCACGCGCGAGATAAAGCCCGTCCTTGTCACTCATTGGAATCTCTCCAGCATCTTTAAACGATCTGAGTTACCCTATACCCCCAGACCTCGCGTCTCATCCCATTTCGTCAGTGCTCAAGGTTTTGGATGACTTCAACACAGTATGCCAATAAACATTCAAGTTTTTGTAAATCAGAACAGTTAAAAAAAACAACTTAAATATAAGTTTCTAGTTCGTTAGGATTTTGCGATGCAAAACCCCCTTTTTACGCTGTTCGTTTAATTTTTGTGTTTGATGCATTCAGACCCAAGTCTAGGTCGTTTCAAAAGAAGAGAAAGAATTCCAGTTTTAAAAAAAAGTCTGACAATTTTGCTGAAAAGTAAATGAATCATCATCTGCTTGTTCGTTATTTCAACATCAGGAAAGGGGGGGGGGTACAGGGGAGGGGACAAGGTTCGGGGCGGGGAACTTATTCTAATCTCAGGGGATTTCATTGACGCGATAGAACTCATTATCTCATCAATGACAGGAATTCCTTACACAGACACTTCTCTTGAATCAATAAGAATTGGTTCGTAAAACAAGTACACTAGAAAGCAACATTCTGTTTTGCTGCCGCGAGTGACCAAAGTACAGCCAACCTCAGGAAAATTTCACACAGCTGTTAATAAAAAGTGGAACTACAATACTAAACTAAGCCAATTTGGCGATACTTTTTCTTTCTCGTGTCATGTTTGAAGTGAGTCAAGTAAAAGAAAACAGTCATATGTGCACTACGGAACCACTCATTGGGTGGTCTCTCCACGAGGTGGTGATTGTAGGAGCCATATTTATGGATAACGTATTTTGTATGTAAACAAAATATTGAAAGTGGTTTGAACCTCTTTACTGAAGTCTCTCATGCCTTCTCTCTTTCTTGTGATCTAAATATCTGGCAATGTTTGAAGGAAAATATCGAGTAAGGAGGAAAATTGATTAAATCCGAAGATAACAGCATTTCTGCAGTTCTCGATCAATTCTTAGTATATGCAGCCATGTTTACAAACATATTAGACTAGGGGCGATCCTGTTTTTCTTTCTATGATATGGTTTAAAACACACAATGAAAAGACACTCATTTTCACGAAACGTGACAACAGAAAAAATCGATTTGCTAAGTACTGGAGGCGAGACTGGAATGTTAAAGGCTAACAGAGACTACATGTATGTTCTCTGTACTCACTAGGCAGAGTTAAACTGAGTAAAAACTACTCACCTTTTCTGTGTGTTCATATTTATCATCCTTAGTTCTCTGCGTTATTCCATTACTCCAGTTAGTACTCTTGTAACCGCCCGTTTTCACAGCATATTCATCACTATATTGAATTCACATGTACATGTGAAAAAATAGAAATAAATCTAAATGGACAAACTGTCTAAATTGAATGAATCCGGCCTGTTTGGTCTGGTCAGTTTACAAATTGCAAGGCGCCATAAAACCCTGCCCCGAAAAAAGCTCTTCAGACTACAGTGGATGTGATCCGCAGAAAATCGGATTCTTCATTTTCCAATCGCCTCGCTTTGGCTCAGTGTCAGGAAAAGATGATTAGCGATATATTTGGAACATGGAAAATTGTTCTGGGGAGGTAATTACTGGCCAGAATCTGCCACCATTCCACAACAAGCTCCTCTACAGAATGAACCTGTTAAACGGCATGTAATGAAGAAAGAAGGGGTCCGCCTTAACAAAAAACAGATGAAATGTGAACAGCACATCGCTTAAGATGAATAACTTATTTACTATCGCCACCACACGACAGAAATAGCTCATCATTCAAAATAATGGATTGCTCACTGAAACATTTCATTGCTTAATTTAAAAAAAAAAACAACATTAAAGATGATGTATTTTTGGTTAACAAATATAGATAACGATTTTCTATACATTTGACCTTTCTACACATAAATAAAACTGTTGTTTATATTGATTTTACAGATGGTGAAGTTTTCCTGTCGATCTTTCCTTGCTTTGACAAACATACGTTGCGACCAATAGTTAGGTAGGATCAGTATTGCTTAGTTTTTGTTATTGCTCAATAATATAGCATCCATATGTAAGGATGGGGACGGAAGTTTCCTCACGGAATCAAATCGATCCAGCCACATTCCTGGATTAAACTTATGGAGCATTCAGCGTTTTATCCATACATCTCCAATCTAAATACAAACGCTTTTTGCACTGAAAAGGAAATGTTGTAATATGAGTCTTAATTTTACTACGCTTTTGTCCCTTTTTGACACTTATGTAGGAAGCATTGCTTACTACGGTTGTGAAGTCTGGGGCTTTCATTCTGCCCCAGATATAGAAAAAATTCATCTTAATTATTGTAAAAACATACTTAATGTTAAAAGGGGCACATCTAATGCAGTTATTTATTGTGAATTGGGCAGAATGCCTCTGCAATGTATCAGAAAAATACGTATTTTAAGATACTGGATGAAACTTTTATCATCAAGAAATTGCATTTTGAATTCATGTTATGTTAATATGTATAATGAAACTTTAGGTAAAAACAAATGTAAAAACTGGGCTGCAGAGATCAAGAATATGTTAACAAGTATTGAGCTAATGAACTTATGGGAAAACCAATTTTTTGAAAAGCCAGAAATTATTTTAACGATCGCCAAGCAACGTATTTTTGATAATTTTAAACAGTCTTTACTAGCTGACATAAATGCCTCTTCCAAATGTACAATCTATAGATATTTAGTTGATCATTGTACCTTGCAGTCATATCTAACAAAAAGAATTCCTTTACAATATAAGAAACTTATATGTAAATTAAGATTATCATCCCATTGTCTTACCATCGAAACTGGCAGATATAACAATGTTCCATTACAAAGACGTTTATGTCCTCTTTGTACTTTAGATATAGAAGATGAATATCATTTTATATTGAAATGTCCCTATTACTGTAACTTAAGAAAAAAACTCTTAAGAAGTTTTATTATATTAAACCCTCTGTCTTTAAATTAATTCTATTATTGTCAACACAAAATGTAAAGGATTTGTGCAATTTAGGTAAATATATTAAGAATGCTTTTGTAATCAGAAAACTTCATGTATAAACTTGCCTTTTTCAAGTGACCATTATATGTATTATAACATGTGTATATTAATTGTATATGTCTATGAGCTGTACAGCTGTTGACTAATAAACAATACCATATAATGTAATGAGTTTATGCATATGGAATGAATGACGCGGTCAAATGCAACATATACAGCAAGTTTTTAAGAAATCGTCCAAATATTAAGGTTCATGCATGTATATTGCATTTTCATGCAAATATTAATACAATTATTATCAAGCTAAAGTACAAAACTAGAAATAAACAGGTCACGATGTGTACAATGCTCTAAAATATTGATTCTTGTAACATTTATGGATACTGGCCTCCTATTGATATATGATGTTTCTTTAATAAAATTGATAAAAGCAATATGAGTTGCATTGTTCATGTTGAATTCTTTTTTACTAAAATGTTCTTTTCTACTGAAATGACGAAAAATCATGGTTTTTAAATTTCTGTTAGCCATATTTTTGTGGAAAAGGCCGGTAAGAGGCCTTATTAGGAGCAAAATTGAATTATTGTCGTCCTGTACAAAAATTGATTTGCTATAGATTGATATTTCCTTTGACAAAAATTAATGATTTTTTCAAATCTTATTTATCATAAAAGTTTAAGTTATATGCAGACTTATCATATTCTAGCAGGTTTTTGCAGCAAAATAAAATTCTAAAAAATACAGCTCATATTGCTTTAAAATATACAAATTGATATACCTTCTTTTCATTATTTCAATGTTTTGGATTCACAGAAAAATCGTATTGACTTCGAAAAGAGAGGTAACTTAAAATCTTCTCAAAATGTTTATTTTGATGCCTTTTCTAAATTGCTTAGAAAGGAACCCAGAAAGTAGTTGTAATAAAATAATGTAAAAGACTAAGTGTGAACAGCAGATACAATCATAATGGGAAAAAATTAAACTTCGGCCGCCAATTATACATTTCTTATCTCATTTAATTAAAATTAGACATGTAAATTCGTCCCTTTTAGATACGCAATACCTAATAGCTACCTAAAAGCTTGCCCAACAGATACCTACCAAACTGCCAAGCGTCTAGCAAGTATGAACTAAAACCACGATATTTTTGGTCGACTTCTGCAATACTTGTAAGCTTTACCCTGATAAATTAGTATGCTTTGGCAAGTCAAGAAAAAAAAGGTAACGCCTTAGTTTATATATTTTCAAATTTTTAGAACACACAAAAAATTATAAGCTGAACAGTATTTCTTTCACTGCCATGATATCTTATAGTTTAGAAAACAATGGAAACACTGGTTTAAATCGATGAATGGAATATAGAAATCCGACCTACGTCAAAATCTTATCTATTTCGTTATTTATACTCACCTATGCTAGCTTCATACCATTTTCTTTTTACAAACAGGCAAAAAAAATATGCCTGTAACTCTCCTATATTTTACCGTTATTGTTATCTTGTGTTATTAATATTTAAAAACCGGTTAATAAAAGTCAGTCATTTTGTAAATTTTGCACCAGTATTTACAGCCACTCGGTAAGTCAAAATTAACAGCACGCCAGATTAATGAACAACAATGATGCCTTTAAGAAATTGTGCATTGATGGCAGAAGTTACCTCTCTTAGTATACCTTAAAGCTCTACGTCTTGTTGTGTCTACTTGGCTCCCATTCTTATAATTGCTGCAATCACGTTTGTGCCAGTAGTGGATTTAAATGTTATCAGGTAGCTACAAATCTGCAACTAGGCATCAAGTTACCTACATGTGCCGGAAGGTCGTAACCATTTTTATCTCTATTGATATACTTTATAAGGAAATCTCTGTACAAAAATATAGGAAAAAGCTCAGTTTTAAAATCTGAAATTTATCTTTATCTTTACTAAATAAACGTTTGTAGACTAATCATATCTAAAAAGTTATGGCTATTTGATAGAAGCAAACGCAATGAGTATAGGCATTGGGTTTCTTTTGTAGCAATTTTGGAAGTTACGCATATACACGTATGCTCAGTAGTGTGAATCTATGCATTCATTAGATTAAAGAATCCGCAACATAAAATAAATGTTGAAAAAAAAATTAGAAGATCGTTACAGTTACACAGTAAAACATTAAATGTATTTAAATTACATGTTTGAAACAAAATATTAATATTGACTAAAATAAATGAAAATGAATTATTTACATCATTAATTTACAACAAGACCCATTCGTACTTGAATGAAAAAATACTGTTCAAAGTCAAAGAATTGTTTGCATTAAGGCTAAGATAAGAACTGTTACATGTTAGTGTGAGTTGTGTGTATACATGTAATCCCAAAATGGGTTACTTAGATAAGGCGAAAATTTCTGTGTGGCTGGCAACAATTCAATCAAGCTGATTTTTTAAATCCAAAAACCGAATTTGTCTTCATGATCAATTACTTGTTTTTCTTGATATTTTTTTTACCATAGAGCAACACAGAAGTTTAAATAAATGCAATAGGGAAAACTGTACGAGTCTATTCCAGACTTCCGCAATAGATAAGCAGTACATGTAACAACTGACACTAGATCAGCAATGTTCAGACGTTGTCTTGTGTAAACCTTTGATTGTTTTGTCGAGAAAAGCAATATAATGCGTGGCTGTTCCATTTTTTTCAATTGCAGATAAAATCAAGAGATTTTGAAATTTTGAATTTGCTAACAATTAATGACTTGTATATAACAAATAATTGTCCAGAAGTCAGGAATTCAGACGTTCTGTTTTGATATATTTCACATATAAAAATTTACCATGACTTTTTTTTAAAAAGTCATCTTTTGTTACTTCTTTGTATATATGGATAAAATTTTCAAAAAGTATGTTTATTAGATAAATGAAATATTATAAAATCATATTTTCAAAAGATATGACAAGATAAAATATACTGCTGATTAAAAAAAGGACCAGCCATACCCGATCAAAATTAACATGGAATTGCATCAAAATAACACAGTTCTATGTTTAGTTTTTAAAAGAATAGTGTTTCTGAATTTAAGTTACTTTTGATCATATGCACTTACAATCAGTGAAATGTAATCATAATTTGTAATCATAATGATTCACTTTTTTGCTGCTGACTTTAGTGAAATATTATTACTGAGGCATAAGGTATTTTGATCGATTAATTTTTATGCATTTAAAATTCACCCATTTAAATAAAACATATATTTTATAGAACCAAATGTCGAAAGGACGATATTGTATTGTTTATTACCAAAAACCACGATACGATTCAGAGGTTTAACATCTATTACATAAATTAAGTGTACAAACATATGTAGACATATTTTTTTTAAAAATTACAATCTTAAATTTAGTCTACGGGTGGGTGCACTTAGCAGGGTACAAGGCAGTGTTCATAGCAGTGTACATATTTTATAAAGTGACGAAGTGGAAATAACATTTGTATAAAAATAATTGATAGTATATTCTCAAAACAATATATTTTATTGTAATTTTGAGCATTTATAAAGGTATTTGCCCGAATTACACAATACTTTGATATTCTTTGTTGAGAGTAATTTAACGAGTTTAAAGACAGAAGGCTTTTCATAATAATATTTTTTAGAAACATCTCTCTTATTTCTTTATAAAATGGCCACATTAGAATAAAATGAAACTCATCCTCAATCTGATAGTGAACATACATGTAATTTACAAACTCTCTCATTGCTATTAATATTATAAAATCTGCAACGTTCAATCTCAAGTTGATGAGAGGATAACAGATATTTACATATAAATTGTACATGTATAATGGTATTGTTTTTATTTCAAATATTATTCTACTTCAAAATTATTATAATAGTGCTTATACACTTGGTATTTTTGGGAATTTTCCAAGTAGCTATGACCTTCTTGTATAAACATATCGGTCAACCTAAAACATAAAAATAAATGTTCATTAAAGGGACTTGGACACGATTTGACTCAAAATTTTTAAATTTTATTTTTCCATTTTCAATGTTTATACTGATAAATATAGAAGATTTTAATGCAATGTCAAAATTTGAAAGTCAAATATCAAGTTATAAGCAAGATACAGAGTTCATAATTCTTTGTTTTGTAAACAAAGCTCGAATATTGTCATTTTTTAAAATATGTTTTGTATTGGTGCAATTTCAATCAAATGTATCTTTCTTTTGTTGACACTGGTATTTATGAAGATATTGAGTTAGTTTTAATTGTTTTTTTTACATGTCATTTTGTCTAAGAAATGGTTAATCTCTACATTACATATTTTGTAAACAACTATAAGACTCGAGCTTTGTTTACATAACAACCAATTCTTACCTCTGTATCTTGCTTGTAACTTGACTTTAACATTCAATATTTTGGTCAATCATTTAAAATGCACCAGTAAACCATTTTATACATAAAAAATAAAAATAAAATATTTGATCTCAAATCGTGTCCAAGTCCCTTTAAATTGTTCTTTACAGTTCCATATGTATTCAAAACCTAAAATGTTAATCAACTGTTTTATGTACGAGAGCCAACAGTTAGAGCTCTTTTTCACATTCATCTACCATATCTTGGTATATATTGCTTAAAATACAATTCTCACCATTCTTTCATTTTATCCACTATTTCAATATTCTATATTTTCTATCCAACTGCAATAGTTTACGCCCCAAATCAAAATATACCATCATACATGTAACACTATCCTTAACACAATAATTTCTTTCAAATATCTAAATGTTTGCTCTCTAAATCACTTGCTGGGTGTTGTTCCCATAATTCACGACTATAATATACTATACTACCAATATATGTATCAAACAATGACAATTTTGTATTCACGTTCAAATGCAATAGCTTCATTTTGGACAATAAACAGTACATGCATAGCTCTTCTACTCTGTGATGCCAAAACACTTTGTGTTTCATCAAAACTGCCATTAAAATACAAAGTTTTACCAAGATAATTAAATGCAAGTTCCAGAAAACTTATATTGCTCTCTCTTTAATACAAATATTATATATTACACTTACT
Organism: Magallana gigas; assembly: GCF_963853765.1. Taxonomy (NCBI): domain Eukaryota; kingdom Metazoa; phylum Mollusca; class Bivalvia; order Ostreida; family Ostreidae; genus Magallana; species Magallana gigas. The sequence goes on along the minus strand of NC_088859.1, from coordinate 44,287,043 downwards.
GCCATACATATAACAAATTAAGTATAATTGATCCAAAAATATAATAAATCAATGCTAATTTTAATATTTCTGTAATATTTGTTTGCGTTAAAAGTGCAATTAAAAAATTAAAGTATTAAAACTACATGGACCTAATGGAGTTGATTTTTTTAAGGATAATTGCTTGACCACTGTCTGAACATTGCTGACTTACTGTCAGTTTAATGGGGAAAATTTATGGAAGTCATATTAATCGTAAGATAATTATTTCGATTAAAACAAACATTACTGGCTTACGATAATAGTGATTTATTTGCTAGAAAACAAAGTTATTAAAACTATAAGTGTTAAGCAGTGTTGTGATTAATCCTTGATTAAACCAGGATTCAGAAAAGGAGATAATAAAGGCCATAGTACAGTCCTAGCCTTCTATTATGAACATCATCGAATTGGAAATCCCGGGATCCAATATGGCGCCAACTACGGATGAATTAAGTGTTAAGCAAGAAGACTCTTCTAAACTCGAATCCCGAACGTCGTTAATGAATTAATTGACAGAAAAAGAGCAAGAAAAAATTCCATTCAAAGCGAGGAAGGAGAAAAAGGTTACCCATTGAAACGACTAAAAACAACTGATGACAAAGAGGTGAGTGAAATTAGTGAAATTCGCGGACTAGCCATAGAAATGAAAAGTATGAACGAACGTATGACAGAAAGAATGGATAAGTTGGAATCAACATCTTCAAAAAACATTGTTCAAAACATAACAAAAATAAGGGAGTCCAAAATTAAAAAGGAGGTAGGAGAGGTGAAGGACCACTTAAACACCGATATGAATACCGTAAACAAAAGGATTGACGGTCTTGTTAACAAAATAAACGAAGTGAAAAAAGAAGTTGAGCAAACTATATCGAATACCCGAAAAATATGATTTGCAATACGATCCTGCAAGTACCAGATACAGACAGCAAAATCTGAGTACCTGAGTCCCGGTAGGTGAAAACACGATACAGCTCCTTACTGTTTATGCGCAGCGTACCATTGACGTTGTTAACATTTTAATGTCAGTAAAATAATCAAAATTGAAGTGAAACAATATAAAATCAATAGTTTGCTTTATACATTGAACTATGTATTTCTAATATGTAAACCATGTAAAAAAAAAAAAAAGAAGTCATTTTGACGTAAGATATTCATACTTTATAAAACATATAAATGTGTATCATGACTTCTTCTGCAAGTAGAAAGATATTAATGGCCACACGCCCAGGATTTGTAATGATATAATATCTATAATGAATAAATCAGGTCCTACAAAGTGTATTTAGTAGCTAATAGTTACATCTATTTAAGGTTTTGCTGCTGCAACAATACAAAGACACATTTTGTTCCCTTCTGTTAGATAATGAGTCATTTGCATTTATCGATACTTGGGCTAATAATAAAACCCACATGCACCAAAAAACCTGTGCATAAGATGAAATTACAGTACAATTTTTCGCGGAGACAATGCATAAAATTCTTCCCACGAGAAATATCCATACCATGCGTCGCCGAATTGCAGTGTAAATGTTGATTCCTATTATGTCGAAGATCATAGCAGTTCGTTCTAAAGTTTATGAATTAATTTGTACTTTATAAATCAGGAGACATATCCTTGCAATTATTTTTTCTGGAAATACCTCAGACGAACATGCTGTAGTTTTATCAAAACAATGGGTGGGACCCGTCAAAATAATCGCATTTTTGTTCGGAGATCATAAATATCACTGAGTGAAACGCAAAGATGTATGAAAAATAGTAAGTTCGACAAGTTCACAATTCATGCCATTTAGATATGATTCATGTGCACTATAGCAATAAAAATAAGAAAAATAGAAGAAAAAATCTTATTTGCTTTAGCAGAAACTAAGCTTAACATGACATTTAATATTCTTTTTTTACAAATTAGTTACTTTGATGTATTGATCAGGTCCTTCCAAGGCTTGTGGTTAAAGCATTGCAGACAACCTTACCCCTAAGAAGCAAACTGTGCTTAAAATACTAAAAACGCGGGTTTCGAAATGTCAGTATTAACCAAGAGGCGAAACCTGGAGTTTATGGAAATGTATTCCTTGAACAGAAGCAATTTAAAAAGATTTAAGAAGATTTCATCTCGTGTCTTTAGTTTTTGCGGTAATATGCAGTGAACTACTTTTACCATGGCCTTTGGATTGCGGTTACAGCCTAGTAACAAAGAAAAAAGATTGTTTACAGAAGACTTTTCTACATACGCACATTGGTCATCAACTAATTCAGGAACACCTTCTTGAATTAAAGTACACTCTGTACAAACCAATTTATGCTGGTTTTTATTTCCCTAAATTAGTAAGATATCTTTGATACCAATGTTGGTGTAAGTAATGAAATAAAATGACACCATTCCCTGAATTTTCTACCTATTTGATTTTTAAAATACTCCTTTCTGTTCCATCTTTCCCTGTCGTTCATAAAATAAACAACAAGCATTTAATACAATATTTACGAAAAAGAAGTAATGATTCTTTTTTTTCAGACTCGAGACCACGTTCTTTGATATGATATAAAATTATATTACACGTCTATTACATGCATCTAACTGAATTTATCTTAAAATGGTTATTTATAATTAAGCCTAACTTTAGCGTTAGGAATTCCTTATAGGTATTTAAGTAAAGATATATGTAATATGAATTGTAACGCATACAGTTATAGAACGGGACAGTATGGACGCGTATAAGTGCCAAACTCACACTTTTTTTTATATATCACACACTAATTTACAGAGAATTTTACAGATCATTGAATGAATTTTACAGATTTTTGAGTAAATTTTACAGACTTAAGTGGAGAATTTAAATATCAAAGCGTGAATTATCCACATTGAATTGTAAAATTTACAGATAAATAAGTGGTAAATTAATATATATCAATGTGACACCAATACGCAGTATTCCGTAGTATAAAAATAAACGCTTCCATGTCGGCTTTAAGATAATTGTGACCGTATGGCACGTTTAACGAACATGTTGTATAATGTGAAATCATTTAACGTAATCATCCTTGGACTAAATACAATAATTTTTTGTTAAAACATTTTTTAGCTAACCCCCTCCCCTCACCCCTAAAAAACCCCCAAACAACCACAACAAAAAATAACAAATAAAAAAAGGGGGGAGGGAAACCTAAACAAAAACACTTAAACAAAAGGAATGAAAAAAAGCCGACCAATTAAAAGACAACACGCAGAACACTAAATGTTTCATGGTTTGAATATTCTCGAGCTTCATTTGTTTTATTGGACTAAATACGATAATTTTTGTTAAAAAAAAAGTTTAAGCCAACCCCCTTCCCCACCCACCCCCCAAAAAGCAAACAGACAACAACAACAAATCAAATAAAAAAAAATAAAACAAAAACACTCAAAAAAAGAATGAAAGAAAAGCGAACAAAAAAAAAACCATTCAGGACACTAAATGTTTCATGGTTTGAATATTCTCGAGCTTCTTTTGTTTTATTGATGTCGCAACCTTGTTAAACAAAGACTTTGTTCTCCTGTTCAATAGAAGTGTCGACTGCAGCAGCTATGTATTGTTCATGTCGAAACATGTAGGACATTTAATGATGCAATAAAGTATTTTAATTTGGGCCATGAAACCAAAAGTATCAATATACACTGTAGCCCGAAGATTAGGCTGTATTTATTGAAATCTTGTAATGAAATATATGACAGCAAAAGAACTAACCGGTTGATATAGTATATGTGAATTTGTGATATACGAACAATGGCGTATTTCATTATCTGTTGAATTGACTAATAAACTAATGATTTAACAATTCACCAAGTTACATTATATTTATGCAGTTCCTTTATTGGGGTTGTTGATGATCAATCACAATTATCTTGAGCTATGGGAGGCTTCTTAACGTGGAAAACAACGCTTGCCAAATAAACATCAGAGAAGAATTTTTAGGAAGACACATCACGAAATACATGTACAGTTGAAGGCCAACCGAAATGTATTCTCACTTTTCTATATTAATATGCTCCTGGTATTTATTCTACATACGATTCTACACAAATCCACACAAAGTCTTATACCTTCTTTGTTGACCAACTTTGCTTTCATTCTGTTTTTAATGCCTGAAAAATGACAATAACAAACTGTCAATGTATACATGTTGCCATATTTTTGGTCGGATATCTGCAAGGTGTTGAGCCAATTTATTTATGCATTTATATCGCATATCTATATACAATATGAAGAGTGGTCTCCCTTATATATATATATATATAATTATAGAAGTTCATAACTTATGTACATTCACCTGAAGAAGGATGTAAATCCAGAAAGCGCTAGTGAATAGAAACTTTGGAACTGTTCATTTTCTTTTTCGATTACTGTGGAATCATTAGATTTCGTGGTGGCTCAATTTTCGTGGATTTCGTGGGTACCTCTTATCCACGAATTAACAACCTCCACGAATAATATATTAGGGTTATAAAGTCATATTTCATTTTGTAGGTATAAGAAAATACAGGAAATTACGTCCCCACAAACCTATAAAATTTCAGCAGTCCACGAAAATTGGCCCCCACGAAAATTAATGATTCCACAGTATATATATATATATATATATATATATATATATATATATATATATATATATATATATATATATATATATATACAGGCACGTAGCATCGTTTTTGAAAGTGGGGGGGCCAGACTCATCCAAAAATCTTGACAAGCAAAAAAAAAAAAATAAGACTTTCCAAAAATCTTCAAAATCCTAATCCGGGGGGGGGGGGGGGGGGGGGGGCTGGCGTGATATATAACTTCAATTTCAATCCTAATTTCCTTCTTTTCATATCAATTTTTTACATCCTCCAAAAAAGTGGGGGGGCCAACTCCATGATAATTCCATTCTTTATATGTAAATTTTAAAAAATTAGTTGCTGCGAGAAAAAGTGGGGGGGGGGGGGGCAGGCCCCCCTGGCCCCCCCTGATGCTACGTGCCTGATATACACCTTCCTTTAAAAACACTAGCAATTTTTTTTCGAAAGAAAACCCTCGATCTACGTCAATCAGTCGCATTGATGAAGTTTTCCAGTCAATTTTTTTTCTTTGATACGTCGATCAATAAAAATATTATTAAATTCATTTCTTGATTGAAATTATTTGAAATTATATTTCATTTATCCTTTTCCCGTGTTTTCTGGCTTCACTTCGTATGATATAGTAATTTGTTTTTAATTTTGAATCATATTGTACATCTTGGGCCGGAAAGATATTTAAATCTCATTGCTCGAAAGGTTGCTATTCTTTGTTTTTAAGCACATTGATTAAAATTCATAAAAAATTGCAAAATCAAAATAATCAACAAAATCATGACAACTATAATGATGGACTCCAAAACTCCATTGTGACCATCATTAGTAAGTTTAATTTTATTGAAAAATCAGTAAAAAAAAAGTACAATGTAACGTACAAGTAAGATGTGAACTCAATTTATTTGGCAGAATTGACAGAAGCAGTTAAAACAAACTATGAATGAGAAGATAAAAAATCAAACATATTTTTTGTACCTATCTTGTGGGTATATTCTTCTCAAGCCTAACTAATCTGTTCGACTGCAGACTATTGCCCCACGGCTTCCTATCTCCCCTCCAGATGGTGCGTCAGGTGTTCCTTCTCAGAGGTGTCGACAAACATCTTACAAATGCTCACATCTCACCCACTAGATCGTCTTTCATTGCCTTCTTGATTCATGCATTCTCGGACACAATTTTCCTCTATCGGAAAAAATCTAAATAAACTCTTTAAACACGACGACAAACTTGTGTAAGAGTGAAGTACAGGCAACAGATTTGTTATACTGAACTTTCAATCATATTTTTTTTTAATTTAACACCCTCCCCCAATACTCCATTAAGTGATCTATTGTAACTGTTTATAATAAATATTTTCTTTATTTTCCTCCATTGTGATTATATATCAAAAGCTAAATCTGTAATTAAATATTAAATGTGTATATAGATATTGTTTAATCTTGATGGCTATTCAGGAGGAGTGTTAATTTTTTCATACTTTTTTACTTAAAATTTTTGGGTAAAAAATCCTTCCACAAATTAGAAAAAAAAAATGAAAAATGAAAAAGATTTTTGGTGTGAATGCAAATTTAAAGCTAATTAAGTATCAAATCATTTTTTAATAAAATCTTTACATAAACATGGTATTTCGAATGGTTTTTTTTTTATTTTAAAAATAGCTTCTTTGCTTGAATAACCACCCTTTAAAATCATTGCCCCCTTATCGGTCTATGCTCAGACATTGTTTGTATCATTCCATAATCACCACAAAGATAACAGACGTCGTGTTTCACATTCTTAATTTATTAAGAAGACGACAAGGAAATGTTCATGACAAAATAGTACAAAATATGTCTGTTGTGAAAAGGCACATTGAATCAATTTATACAGATATACATCATACACATTTTCCTACGAAAAAGGAAAAAATGAACACTATTTTGAGTAAAATTATTAAAATTTGAATGAAATACACGAACGAATACTTAATACAATCAACTGATCTGCTATTAGGTCAGCTTATTTATTGGTAAACTGTAGGTTGTTGAATGAATTGTTTATATCAAATTAATACATAATGAATGAATTGTTTATATCAAATTAATACATATGCGTTTAACTAAATGAATTTAATGGAAAAATCCTTAGTAAACAATTATGGAGTGAAATTTGATTCGTTACGAGTTATTATGAAAAAAAATCTTAAGTCCAAAAACCGAAAAAATTTAACTGATAAAGCTGGACGTATTTTGGTTAGTTTATTTTTAAATATGGAGTAGTAAATCATCAAACAATCGTTCCCTCATTGTTAACTGCTTCACAAAAGCAATGTGTTGCGTGAATAAGATGACGTTATGAGGCGTAAAATGTCCCTAAAGTAGTACTTTTTAAGCTGTGAAAAATGCGAGGGGTTTTGATAAACAAGATTAAACATTCAATTCCATATAAAATTTGTTACCATGATATATCTAGCTTTAAAATAATATATTTTACACCAGAACGAGAGGGGGTTTGGTTTGTTAAATTTAAAAAATCACGAGTGTTTGTGAAAACATGAAAACATATTACATTTTTTTTCCTTTCAATTACTTATTGTTTTTCCCCAGGTAATTGTAAGTAAGAACCATGCATGTTATAGAGTTGCGATTAAAAGTATGACTATGTAACAAAATACATGACAAGTAAAATACATTCTATAAATAGAGAGATTCCCACGCAAATAAATTAATAAAACAGTTTTGTTTTTAACTACAGAGATAGAATAAAACCAGAAAAAAAGATTAACATGCGCTGTCCCTAAAAAAAACAATTTTACAATGTGAGGAGAAAGCACCAATGCTATAAAAATATCCGATTTTTAATACAGGCGTACACATTCTTAAAACTACTGGAAAACAATTGCCTAGAATAACGCTCAGTAAATAATTATTAAGAGAAATAATTATAATTAATCATTAATCATATTAGTTTTTCCTTTTATTTCCAGAACAGGGTTAGAAAGATTACAACCCAGAAAAGGTTTTAAATAAAGTTTTCCGTTTCCATTTTCGTTTTAAACTATTAGGATTTTATTTTTAAAAAACCTCTTATTATGCCAAATTCATATCGCTTAAGTAAAAGTTAAGGTAAATGGCACCTTTTTAATTGTAAAATACGACTATCAAATAATGTAAATAAGTCACCGGAATATTGAACAAGCAATAGTTTATGCCAAGACAAAACGAAATTAACAATTATGATGGAACACAAGAAACAACATATATGGATTTCTTCTGGGTACACAGTCTTTTACAAATTGTGACGTCATACGTCGCCATTGGCCGACATTAAATGTTCATGGTCAACGTCCAACTTCATTGGTTCTGGGGATTTGCTTTCCGAACCCGACCCACTTCCTTTGTTGCTAAATGTAAAAGGCCAAGTCTGAAAATAGAGGAAACGGAATTTATCTTATCTGCCAAATCTAATGTAATCTTTGCAATTCCCAAATAGGCATTTGAGTTATAGCCTAATTTAAGTTGTCCTTGTATTTCACATTCAAACCTCGTAAATAAAGCTTTTCAAGAACGTTGCTCCTTGAATTATATTGCCAATGGGTTTTTGATATTTAGATTTCTTTCACAGCAACCAGATAGTTCTGATTAGGGATGGTCCCAACACTCAACACAAAGAAAAGCTGGTTTGTGGCAAATTGTTTAGCAATCCAGCTGATTGATCTATAGGCATTTAGTTTGTAATCGCTAAAGCAAAATATAACACATACATGAAGCAAATACTAGTATATCTAGTATATCAATATAGAAAGCTATTGGTGTACAATTTAACTAGAACCCCGAATATATTTATTACACAAATGTCTTCCATTTTTCAAAGTTTTTATGTTAAGAATTTTTGCTTTGATAAAAAATATTATTTTCAAAAGTACGGTATCCAAAAGTAACAAAAACGTCCCTACATTCAAAAATTTCAAGACTATTATGCTAATTTCATTATGCCGTACTTATTTTTTTTTAATAAAGCAAATTTCAAAGCAAATTTCTTTTTTGTAAGATGGAATTAGAAAACAAAAGTCAAAATAGTACCATCCATAGTAGTATATCGAATACTTCAATGTGTTTATTATATATTCATTTTGACCTTGATAAACAGAGAAGGGTAGAATAGACTGTGTCTGCTCCTTAATCCCTTTCAATATATATTAAAAGTATTATTTAAATAAAAATAAATCGGAAACTGAAAAAAACGCCATATTTTTGCATAAAACGCCCATTGTTAGAGTCTTCATAACGACGGTACAATGTCGCTTCTAAATACTCTTTGATCATAACCTCATTCTCAACAGTAATGTGCACATGTGATTCGTGAACATTGTACATTAATTTGCTGAAGTGCAAAACAAGATTTTATAACTCGCTCACAAGAATAATTAACATACAAATAATGGACAAGAAACCAGTTCAAGATTTTTTATTACCTGTAAAAAGGAATAAAAATCTTGCACCGGAATTCAAAGATGGTAACAACATTCTATGTGCAATACTTTGCATTACAAGCAAAATGATCCATGGCCAAATATAAACAGGAAAAAAATCTCATTCGTTTACAATTTACAGTGAAGCCGTGCAGGTTTTTGTACCACCCATAAGGCCTCACACTGTTCTATATTAATTTACGCTACAACATTCGTAAAATCATATTCATCGTTTGGTCACAACTGTCATAAGTATATTTCTCAAAGTGTCAAATTTATTTACGAGCGCCGGGAACCGTCGTGGGCCACGCCAGCGTGACTACACACTCTTTTCATGAACACAGAGAGAGAGAGAGAGTGCTTGGGGTGATCCTTTTTGTAGTTGAATGAATAGGCTTGTTAGGCGATCATTGGCCCCTAAACGCTTGCTAGTTTTCTTTCAACAAACACCTTCTGTTACTGTGAAAATTATTGTATACAAAATCAATTCTCAGGATAAACGAGCTTAATTTCAAATTGATATAATTTTATTCTTATCAAGTGATTGATTGGGCTACCAGCTGTTTGAAATTCGAAGCTGAATGAAGTTTATGTTAATTATTTTGAAAATTAACATAATGCAAATAAGAAGAGCTAAATATAAAAATTAAACTTTTATTTTTTTTAACATTTATCTAAGATAATAAATGGTTTCAACAAAAAGGGTTTTTTGGTAGTATAAAATTTGACTATTAATTCTGTATTGATCAGTACTTTTTTCTATTCATTAAAAATTGAGAAGTTCAAATAATCAATTAAAACAACATTATTTTACATTTTTCTTTTTTGAATTCAATTCAAACAACAATCTATAAAACATATCGATCAGTGCTAGCCAGGTTTACATCACATTACGACATTAAGACGGACATTGCAGATAAAGAAAAGCAGTTTTACATGCCTGCCATGTAATCCAATCTGAGTAAACGTTGTTTAGAACGATGTACGTTTGCTTTCGTGATTTTGATCAATACTGTGCCATAAAACAATGGATATTCGTTTGCGCAAAAAAACCCATTCATTCACTAGAATGAAAAAACCTCAACATTTCTGGTATAAACGCCAAGGTTTAAAATATATAATCTTCGGGGATTATGCATCGTACACGAGTCACACGACCGGAATACCCGGATGAAGACATTTCGAGAGGCGGTCTGAGAAGTTTCGAAATTTTTAAAGATCGCAGTATTTTCGATTATAAATCTTCCAAATCTGTTTTTATTTTTGTCAATTTTACCTAGTAAAAAAGAGGGGACACGTCATTGAAGAAAACTTGAACTTTTTTGATAGGTGTTAATGTATTAAGAAAATAATATAACTTTTTTGAACAGAATTGCAAAAAATATCCACTTATTACAATTACAAATATATAACATAAGTTATCCATATAAAAACACATATTTATACATTTGTTTTTCTCTATTCCTAGTCCTTCAGTCAGATTTATGTACATGTATATATATGTCATATCATTATACCAATGACATTTTTTATGCAATTGTGAATAAAAAATACCAAAATGAAAAAAAATTGAAAAAAAGAGGAAAGGAATAAATCTACCATGTTAGTGCACATAAAACTAAATGCCATAAATTAAATTGATGTACATGTATATGTGTATACAACCGATTAATTTACAATTTTTACATGTTAAAATGAATGCAGAAATTAAAGAAAAGACAGTTCTAAATTAATTAAATATGTTAAAGAATTTAAAAAGTATATCTACTGCCACAAAATATAAAGATGTGGCCAAAATAATTAAAGTATTTTCAATGTATAGAGCAAATCTAGCTGTAAGATTGTTAAATTCGCGACACCAAGGAAAACACAACTTGAAAAAACTGATTGATGGTCTTAAACTGGTTCAACTAATTAAAGTTACTGGAATGAATATTTTAATGTACTCAAAAAACCTTAACTCGCTTATATTACCCTATAACGCCATTATGAATTTGAATTATAATGATTTGGCCTTTTCACACAAAACACTTTTTACAAGCAAATTATAATAAAAACAACCAACAAAAGCTATTGATAAGTGCGATAAGGATTATCTATACTTATAAAGAAGTTTTGTTTTACTCAGACATTTTTTTTTACTTCTGATTCAAAGAACTAGGTACAGTTCAGTCATATTTTGCCCTGTTTTAAAATAGTTTTTGAAAATATCACAATAAATTAAAATTTAACATTTATATCCACAAGAATACATAGAAATTATAAAAAATTTAAAGTAGTTACCTTATTAGAATTTCACAGGGGTAATTGTGACGTCATAAATAGTGCATTTCCCCGTATTTTTCTTAAAACTGAGCAGAAGACACCAATTCTTCAATCGTTTTTCTTAATAGAAAACTATGTCTGCAGCCGTCGCCCATGATGAAATTTATATGATAACTTTATCATTTTATATCACAAGAAATACATTGTATATTAATTTCGTTGTGGACGACGGCAGCGAACATTTCCCTCTTCAAAAAACTGAAAAGGTGCCATTTTCCATCATTTTTTACTACATCTTGAAACTATGGCATAAAGTTCAAGTCATTACTCTCTTTAAAAAGCAGAATTAAAGGGCACCAGTTGGTACTCTGTATACACATGTGTTCAATATGGTAAATGTGTATTTTCATGAGTTTTAAACAACTTCTGAATTTTAGGGCTTATATTAAAAGAAACTGTATACCTTCTTCTTTGAAAAGTTTATTAAGAATTCTATAGTTTTCTTCTGAATGCCTCAAAGGCCTTTAATGAACACTTGATATACTTTTACGTTTGTCCTGGTATAACTGCTACTGTCGAAGAATTCACCCACGATATATTTGCTTTTTTATTCGTATGTTGCAATTACAGTTTGATAACATTCATCAAAATAGTTTGGAATGTAATTGTCAAAGTTTAAACCCGACTTGTATGGGGTTTTTTGTTTTTCTTTTAGGTTTTTTGTTTTGTTTTGGTTTTTTTGCTTTTTATGCTCCCTATGATAATTGTTAAGAAAAAAGAATTATGTTTTACAAGATATTTTTTCCCACAGTTATCATACGGTAATAAATGTTTTATAGATGAAACAGATTTGATCTTGTAGCAAAGTTAGTTAGTATAAATGATTCTATGAAGGTGACAGAAAGTAGAGTTATACGTTTGTCTAACACTAACAGTTGCTTCGGGGAAATGAGGTTTTTTTTATAGGGTTAACTAATAATACAGCCGAAAATGTTCAAGTTATATGAGCTATTGCATTTCATTTCCTGTCTTCAAGCGATTCAAGAATTATGTCACAGAACTTTATCGAAAAAGTACAATTCTAAATCCAGAAATATCTATTATCTAACCAACGAGTTTATTTTGTTTTAAGAATTACGATGATTTGTTATTATAATATTTCAATTTTTCAGTCATGCAATTCGAGTTGTAATACTACAATTATATGATAGCCTGTCACAACTAGCAGTTTTTGGCAGATGTTTCAATATATGTTCCCACAGTGACCTCCAGATGTCTAACAATTGATAAAAGAAAATTATCTAAAGTAAATTATCTAAAGTAAATTATCTAAAGTAAATTATCTAAAGTTGTTCTATCCGCTCTCTCCACGTGGGTAATATTCATTATTTCTTCATCGTCGTATTCTTTATCCTTTCCGAAACAAAGAACATGCACTGATATGGAAGATATATGTAGGAACAAACTCCATGCAGGAAAGACTATTTGTTGACTTAATTTTCGTCAACAACAGTAACCAGATGCTTAAAGAAAACAACTTTTGATATTTTATCTAAAGATCCATTTTTAGACACTGTAATCACTGAAAGCAAACATTGTATAAATATTTTTTTTTTAAAAAGAGATCGAGTTTGAAGTAAACTCATTTATTGAACCTTTTTGACTTATTTTGGCGACATTTAAACAACATGTTTAGTTTGTAAGTAAATAATTTAATATAAACTTATTTGAAGGAAATATGTGATTCTCTTTTATTCTTTTGAAATGTTTAGGAAAGTAAACTCAGGAAAGGAAGTCATGTTGAATCATACAGGGTTTCTTTTCACCGTAAATATTTTTTACAGAACAGGTACCTCTACGTAAGGCGAAAATATTAAAATTTTATTTTTTATACTTATAACAATACGCACGAACATTTTTTCTATTTGCATTTAACTTCAAAAGTTATTAGGCAGCTTTAAATTTATTAAAGGTTGAAAATTGCATCAATTCAAACTATAGTTATATGGTATTAAGTTAAAAATAGTAGAATACCTATTTTTTCATGTACAGCTTGAGAATGTTCTAATCGTCCAGACAATAGTTTAAAATTTATTTATAATTTCATATCTATACATGTATCATGTTTACCTTTATCTTAATTTTTTGGGGGACAGTGATGCTATGTTCCATAGAAAATACCTTTCTGTACAGCGTTTACTTCCGGAAACCTAAGAATACATGTATCAGTAAACTTTCCATCGGGTAAAGTAGATACCTAAGTTTAACTGGACACTTGAAGAAACCTGCTGATCAGGAGCAGCTCTAGTGACAGCTACTTCTGGGGGACAGGTTAGAGCTCATTATCAGGCCTTAGTGACGCTGTAGGTGGGATTTGCTGGCGATGTGATGTATCCTGTCATGTTTACGAGACCGATACAAATTTATGACCCCTGTGTCAGTGTGCAGATTTACCATTGTCTGGCTTCACCTCATTTGAGAAGGCTGAGATCCCGGTCTACATAACAACACTGTCGTCTCCATCTCTTCCACTCTCTCTTAATTTTTTAATCTAATGTTTTTTTCAAGTTATGTAAAGGCTTTCTGTCTCCAACTCTTCGTATTTGCAAGCGTTTGCAAGGGTGATACTTGAGGCCTCCTTAAAATGGTGTGTTCGTAAAGAAACACGTTTAAATGAAATAAGCGATATGGGCTGCGTTTTTTTTTCTGTCTCGGACCCTTTGTTTTTGGAAGAGCATTATTTCTGAATGGTGTTCGAAAGGAAATACGTTGGAATAGAATACATTAAATAAGATTACGCTTTGTTTAATCTTAAATTACTCTTTGTGAATACAACGCTACTATGTATCATCATGCAATTATATATCACTTTTCTAGTTCAAGATTCAACTTATAGTAGTCTTTTAATGAAATGATTGCTTTATTATGTAGTTTTGTTCCAAAAATACAATGTGGTTGACTAAAATGTGCGTTGATACAAATTTATTAAAAATAGATTATGTATAAATGCTGTATTTTTATACCTTAAAATAGTATGATTTATGAGGAAAAATTAACTCTTTCAAACCAATTTTTAACAAAAACCTTCCTATGAATATTTCTTTTGTATGTAACATTAACTGAAGATTAATATTTTAATCATCACAGGTTATATCTGAAGGCTACTGTAGTTTGTGTCGGAAAAATTCCATTGACGATCATTCGTTACTGTCAGTCCCAAGTATAAGAAAATAAGTTTTTATAAAGAAAAAATACATTAAGTTTTATCTAGTAAATAAACATTTTTCTTCTCAAATGATAACAAAATCTAATGATTCTTACATTCTTACATGCATTCGTTCATGCATAAAATGAATAAGAGGCTCTTATCATAACAATTCAAATGTCTGAAGTTCATAGCTTACATTGCTTTAAAGGGACCAAGACACAGTTTGAACTCAAAATTTTCTGGTTTTATTTTTCCATTTATAATGTCTTAAAAGTTAAACTTGAGTATCTGTAATGTTTGACCAACATTTAAAAAGAAGAAATTAAGAAACAAGCGAGATGTAGAGAATAGAATGCTTTGTTACGTAAAAAGATCGTCATGTTTTGTTCACAAATAATAAAATATATTACTTCTTTACAGAAAATGACTCGTGACAAACAAGTTTTATTGTTTTCAAAAAATAACTCAAAACAGAAACATAAGATTTAGATATAATTTTTACCAGGGACGTACCGGGTATATATATGTACGTCCCTGCTTTTAACAATTTTAAATTTATAAACAAAAACAAGGCTTTGTTTACTATTAAAAAATTCTGATCTCTGTATTTCGCTTGTAATTCGACTAATGCCATTTAAAATTACGGAAAGCATTAAAATGCCCAAGACAACAATAATTTATTCTAGTAATTAAAAATGGTAAAATAAAATTTGAAAATTTTGAGCCCAAACTAATCTAATGCCCTTTATATGATAACTTATTTCCCGAGCAAATATCCCCGATATTGACTATGCATAGTGTCATTTTTAAAGCACTAACTGTCAGATAAAATTTTAATTTTTAATCAAACGTTCAAATGAATTTCACTCACAATCGAAAGTTTCAAATTATTGAAAATAAAAAAAATAGAAAAGATATGCCGTATATAAACGTAATGTAACCGTTATCTATAAAGTACAAGGTAGAATAAGATACAAACACCAAAAGCGATAAAAATCAGCTGACATTTTTGTTTGTTTTCATTTTGAAAAATATGCATACTCGTATTCTTGGATTTAAAAAAAAAACATGCTTCGTCTAATGACTTTAATTTTTTCCAAAAATTATATATTAAAAATATCTAGTTGAAACTATATTATGTTTTGAATTACCCAAAGCTTTAAATCATTGTTGTTTATTTTATAGTTTTGAATACTCTATCAAAGCGCGGACGTCTTCATAAAAGTCAAGAAAAAATATAGCACATGGTAACACTTACAGGAAATAATCAATGGACAATCTTGGAATGCGACGACTTTACCTTTTGAAAGTTCACTTTTTTCCAGCTGTTCTAAACAGTTATTTTAACCAATAAAGTTAGTGCTTTATATTTTCTAGATATTAACAAAACTAAAGTAACTGTTCATTTTTTTTTACCTAACCCTACTTTCTTTCAATCAACTAAATAAAAATTTATTTGAAACAATTATAACCCCCACATTTTTTTTATTCAACAGTTTCCACATCAAAATTAATCAAGTCTCCATTTTAGCATATTTAGCAATCCCCAAGACATCTACTTTTGCAAGTAAAACAGTTAATGGAAAAATTGTCGAAGATAAATTTGTCATTTTATCTAATTAATTGATTATATGTCTTATTAAATATACGATTAGCATGGCAGTTTAGCTTACGGATTTATTTCATCTGATTATGTAATATTACTGAAGCAGCAGTACCATCTTCAATGGTCGCAGGAAAGAGCCGGAAATTCGCCCACACATCTTCTGAATTTAGCGCAATTATCATTAATGAAGACCCAGTATAGTAAGGTCACGAAGGGATCCAACTGTATATTATGTTTTGGTGAATTTTCATTCATTTTTCCAATTAGTTGAAAATTGCATCAAGAAAATTTCCTCGAAGACGAAAATCAACATGAAAAGTTCATAAATGTCAAATATTTAGATAATTTTAGATGGCCTAACAAACAGTATCTACATCAATGCAAATTTATGCATCGTCTGTAGTTAATGTATCGTAATCATCTAGTAAATTGTCGACAATAATTCACAAAAAAGCTAATTCACAAAAACAGCTAGTAGATAAAACCCTAATGGTAAAACATTACATCAGAGTATTTTTTGTTGCTGCAAAACTAACTACTAATTCAGTTTCATAATACATGTATACTGTATAAATAAATAATTCTCAGGAAAAAAACCCCGTCAATTTCGAAACTTAAAATACACATAAATTGGACGAACACTCGGAACCGCGTTTATGAGGTACGATTTCATTCGGATGTTATGTATGGAGGGTTAGAATGTGAGTTGATGACAGCTAAGCAGGGAGGGGGTGATCAAACACCTTATCACACTCAATGTTTACGTCCATAATATAAACATCCTCATAGTAAATCACTGGCCAGATTTAATCGGTTAAAAGTTTTCTTTCAAAACGCTGTCTTCAGCATTTGAGAAAATAATACAAGGGATTTTTTTAAACATGCTTTTACAGATTTAAAAGATTAAAATTTAAAAAAAAAAGGAGCAAATTACAGAGAGGTTGTATTTTTTTGTTGATTTGATTGTTTTGTTTTTTTATTTTTTTTATTTTTTTGTATTGTTTCCTTTTTTTAGATAAAGAATTATCAGCTTCAGTTTATTATTAGATTTTGCTATGTTTATAAAATATCGTGACGGCTATTTTGTATTTTTCTCCTCTTTGAGCTGTTTAATTATGATATATTTTGATTATTTTCAATGTATTGTTCACGTTAAATTAGACTGGAGTAGAAGGGGGAAATGTTACTTAAAGCTTAATCATTTTTATCGTACAAGAAATAGAACATGTATATTTGAGATTATATTTAAAAGTGCGGAGTTCAATAAAAAGTTTATCGCTTACTCAAAGACAACTATTTCAAACATGAAAGAAACAATTTGCAGAATGTTGTTTTTGTTATTTTCAACATTTTTGACGCATATTGATATTAAATAAATACATATAACTGAAAATAATTATAATCTTCATCTGGATAACTTTATTTTTAACTATTTCACCTTATTATTCATAAACAAAAACAGGCTACATGTAACCAACAAAAAATTATAATTTTATCAAGATATAAATATCTAAATATTCACTATTTTTCAACAATAGCTAAAGTTTATTATGTATCTAATCTTGAAATATATTTTCAAAATGATTTATTTCTTTGATGTTTAAATGATAGATAAACAACAGCCATGCAGAAATTTGGAGACAACAAATTCTTGAAATGAAACTTGCAATTATAAAGCTGCATGTATATAAATATCTCGTATTGAATAAGATAAATAGAGTGTATATTCATTTCCACAGAAATGTCATTTAACTCCCCATACATGTTTACTAGACAAACATTCCAACTTACCAAATTCATGGGGTGCATGAATGGTGGCTGTTGTGTTTCTTCCTCATCATTTGTGAGCACATGTCTTAAGTGAGCTATGTAGCTAGACGCCAAACGGAGAGTGTCTAGTTTGGATAATTTTGTGTCTGCTGGTACCCAAGGTAGGGTTGTTTTTAGTTTCACAAAAGCTTTGCTTAAAACTCGCATTCTTGCGCGTTCTCGTGCATTTGCTGCATTCCTTTGAATTGGTTTATGAAATTTTCTGTTGTTTTCACCTGAAAAGTCTTCTTCATCATCACTGATAATTTCTTCCTTTTTCCGTCGTGGCATTCTAAGGACAGTCCCGTTTAACGAGAAGAAACTTCTCTCGTGTCACAATCGCGTTCTCCTCTATGTACCACTTTCACTCGTTGTCTTCGTTTTCGTTTCGTGCGGTGTTTGCTGTGTATTTGATAAGCAGTGAGCTAAAGTAAGCAAAATGCCAACGCTCGGAGTATTCCGTGTAAACTTAGCAAATATGAATGATCCATAGTTTATTTTATAAGAAACTAGACGGAATATTTGTATCCATCAACGCGAAAAAAGTGTGTCAAAATTGACGACTGATCCATGAACCCACGGTCACGTGATATGACGCGCGACGAAGACCGTCAAAAATTATTGGTTGCTTCCTTGACATATAAACCAGTATATTTTCCAACTTAATTAGCTGAGAACTGATAATTTTCTTTTCAGATTTGATAAAGAACTCATTTTAACATAACCCGAGAGCAACATAGTTCGTCAGTGGACAAACCGCCCGAAAGTTTGTCTCGTCGTATTAATATGCTTATCGTAACTGTCGCGTTATACGGAACTTTATTGTCGATTGTTCCCTACAGGGGTATTCTGTTACAGTCCTGCAATTATTATGAACCCTTGTGTTCAGATACTCCAAATTCGTCAAGTACTTTCATTTTCACATTCATTCAAACGCCCTGTAAAAGTTTATTTATCGCATTGATAATATTCCCGTTGATTTACCAAGTTATCGAATGATAAACATGCGAAGAATTTGGTTATTATTCTTTGATCAGACTTAATGCTGATTTAGATATGAGTAATTGGAAAGGAAACACTGCAGTCTTGTCTCGTTAGCATAACTGCAATATTTGACACACAAATCAGCTCGGCTATACTTAACGGTCATTTGATGCTCTCATTTCACCCGGCAGTGGAAACACTTTCATCTTCAAGCACCTGTATTCTTCAAATACTCTGTGTAGTATCAAACAGAAGTTGCGGCAGTTTCCCAGTGACAAAACCGACATTGCAGATCATCAAAAAACGATTAAACAAATTACTCGCGAACAAAAACTTAACAAGTGTTCTGTTCATTTATATGTGTTAATACAATGATGAATTCACAGTTTTACATATCATTTCAACACATCACCATTGCCTATTCTATTATATATTCACACACGAAAACATAAATTAAAAAAAACCCAGCATCTAAACAGTTCTTATAAATATTGTAGAAAATGAGTCAGGTAGCCCGAAGATACCCTTCATGCACTTGTCAGCTCTGTTCGCATATCCCTCCGTCTAACTCGATGATGAAAATATTATTTCCACTTAACAGGTTTGGATGGAAGCTAAGTACTTTTTAATTATGGAACATTTTCTGTAATTTGCATTACATTTGGCTTTGCCGCATCTAGTCTGCAGTATTAGGGTCTTGGTTTGAATAATTTGTGATGCTGGGTATGTAGTGCTGAGGGCTATGTGTGGGTGACCTACTAACATGAAATCTACTTCCTCTATCGCTGTTTATATTTAGTTCCAAGAGTTTAAGAAGTCAATGGAATAATAATTCAATGGCGGATGCCATTGTATATAATTTTTTTTGAAATCATATATTGATCACGTGCATGTATAAATGTATTTGTAATGATAGACAAATTTTGCTAAATACTGTAGTTTTATCATTATTTTATGATTACTTATTTTCTTATTTCGTTGTTTTTAGCGGATTCAAAAAACTAAACTTTCAACACATTTAGAAAAATGTCAACAATCTCCATTTGAAGAGGAACTACCCAAGAATTTACGTATCCTCGAAAATGGGTCTTTCATAAAATCTCCGAATACTGGTATCCTCGAGTGCAAATGTTACTGAAACTACAGCATGTATTTTCTCTTTTAAAATAGGCTAACACTAAATTGATAATGCATGCAGTTTGTTTACGTTTACACAATATCATGATGATCTAAAACAGAAAAAACCCCGAGCGATTCATGAAAATAAAAAATTTAAAGATTAAGGCCAACTACTTCCTTGGTCTATATCCCCTCCCTAATATCATGCTATGAAACAGAGCCAATTGTTTAACATTCTTTGAGAACCAACAATCGGGAAAACGGAAGAATTTTTGAGTCAAAGGGTGGTGGGACACGATTAAAGAAAACGATTTGGAATCCAGATGAAGCTCAGATATACCGAATTACAGTATAAATATATTTCAAAATCCGGACATCATACATGTATATAGTTCTTGCTTAAATCATCACTTTGACAAGTTATACTAGTTATACAATGGTGCCCTACCCTTACCCTTTGTTTGGTCGCTTGGGCATCGTGAACCCTAATCTTGGAAATATAAATATGATACAAGAGAAGAGCCGGTCACTCAAATATAAATAAAAAAAGGTTCTCGTCAAATTATGTATGATGGAAATTCTTGTAATTAGTGGGCAACACATTTTTTAATTTTTTATTCGAACTACATCTATTATTTAAAAACGACATAGAATGTCTTATTCAAAAGAAGAAAAGTTTTGAAAGAAAAAAAAAACGAGATGATTTTAAGGATTTCCTCCATAAATTTAAACAATTGGAACAGCTAATGTAGTGTATTTCTGAATCAGTGTACCATAGTGTGTAGGCAAATCTGCTGTTTCTGTAGCAATTTCGGACAAAATGTTTCAACTTTATCTTTAAGGTTTCTCCCGTTTTCCTTACACAGATGTATTTTGTCAATCAGGATGGAAATATTTCTTGTTCCCTCCGCCGCTGCTACTGATATCTGATCAGACCGATAGTGAATCGCGTTTCCGTCGCTTAGTTTACACGCACGTGCACTAATTATGTACACCGTCGCCATTGATAAATAATCCAATGTAAATCTTCATTTATTTAATATAAGCAAGTATCTAGACAAATTCTGATACGTGGTTCGGTGCAGGTTATCCGCAAACAAAAGTTTTCTATACGGGGATCTTGTTTCCATATTACACCGCCGATAATTTTTGACGCAAGAATAAAGAATGATAACTATGTTGACTTTTAGTCGAATATTGCGTAAAAGACGAGTTTTTGTTTCACTATATAAAAATGAACATTTTGTTTTAACTAGACGACACTGTAATACAAAAATGCACGACTCTTTTACAAAACACAGCGGAAAACAGTTTTAGTTTTAAAAAAGACTGTCTGCCATGTAATCAGAATAATCTGTCAGAGAAAAAAAAATATGATATTCAGTCATCAATCATTGCACCTAGAAAGTTTTGCAAATCGGATCTATTTTTTGTTATAGTATTCTCGGAGACATTATAGATTTTTTATTTTATTGTTTAACGTTATATGAATGTCTTTTTTTCACTTTTGAAAAAGGGATTTTAGCCTCGTACAATTATTGTGTAATTAGAATAATACTGAACTAATTGTTTTATTTCATAGCTGTAGATATTTCTTTATGTACAAGATATATGTATGATATAATTTTGAAGGGCTAAATAAACTTCAAAGGAACTTGCTTGGCCTGTTATTGATATTTTAAGATTATGTTTTTCTATTTTGAAATTTACTTTGCTGTCTATATCATAATATATTTTAACAACTGACATTTACTTGTATATCAAATGATAATCAAGATGCCATCTAATCAGCTATAAGCAATTTATCCATCATTAGTACTAGTATGTACATAATTCGAGCATTTGAAATGTCTCAAACGTACCAGTGTTCAGTTTATTAATTAATAAAGTTTATTCAAATTCCTCCAATAAACGATGTATATACAATTGAACCGTGTCTAACTTCATACCTTTGCGGGGATTATTTTACGATCAACATCAGACTTCCTGAACTGAATGTACTGAAAAGCAATCTATGGTAACCTATGGATTTTCATTTTTGCAAACTTTATACTTTATATATACATGTATAATTAAAAAACAGATTCTGAGAGATACTAGAGACGTGGAAATATAAACAATATAATGCTCTCACTCATTGTTAATCCGATACATGTATGTTAAATGCGCGTTCAGTGCAGAAACCGCAAGGGCCAAGCATTTCATAGTGTAACATTGTGGTCGTGTTTTTTTTTTGGGGGGGGGGAGTTGATTTTAATCAACTCTTCAATGCAGTTACTATGACAAACCGAGAGTGAAACAGTGTTTGGACCAAAGCACAATTCATCGCCGCTGACAAGAATTAGTTCTTGAGAATAATTGATAAATTTGAAATAATGTATGCTAAAGCATTGTTTTTCAAGGAAACATATTTGTAAATACCTTGAAAATAGTCAGATTTTAAATGGTACGAACAATTTAGATATTTTTTGTAGTTGTGTGTATTCTTACCCCAGAGTTCAATATAGTTTCGTTCAACTCGACACTAGGCTGACTCCGTAAATCTCCGACAAGCAGAGAGTCTCTCTTGCTTGTCGGGGATTAACGGCGATAGCCGAGCGTTTGGTCGAACGAGACGAGAGCTGGATCCATAAATTTTCCAGGAATATTACTATCACTGATACATAGTTTGATTGAATTTATTCTATCTTTAAATATTACTTAACATGATTCATATGGGGTTTTATCAACATGCTTGTGTCGAAAAGGTCCGAAAATTCATATTATAAAAATGTGCGTAATTCAAATACAGATTAGAAACTACCTGTACTTGTCATGCAAAATAACATATCATTGATTTTAAAATAATTTAATTCTGGTTGTAACGCGCTTTCTGATTGGCTAAAAAATTATTTTATATTGTATAAAGAGTGTTGCCTACGTCATAGTAAGACTAACGTCAAAAACGTATCAATATGCCTGACGTTACGTTTGAATTTTGTACAATTTTACGTCATTTTAAAGGTCAAATGACAGGTTTTATCCACAATGAAGTGTAAAAAAATTAAATTATAAGCAATGAATTCAATATTTAAATTATATTGAATTCATTCCTTAAATAAATAAACATCGATAAATCAACTCCCGCCAGTCCTTCGGTACTTTGATTTTAACATTGGACGTGCTTTCAAACAGATACATTCTTTGATGGAATTGAAAAAAATCTTCAAGTCTCCCCCTAATGCAGAATGACATTTTTCTAGCGTGCACCTTTTGAGCAAAATGTTGCTCAAACTATATTGATTGAAAAACCGAATATAATTTTAGCTATTTATATCATTGGTAAAAAAAATATAATATGCACTAATTTTACCTTAATATGTTTAATTCGGAACATTCGTTCGTTTTGATATAATTGTGAGCTGGTCATTCAACATGTTAATTTCATGAGATTTTTATCATATGATTAAAACAAAACGTTTGACTTATCTAAAACAAAATCACGAGATTTTAAAAAAATAATCATAGCATTGGTCGATATAAAGCAATTTTGGAAAGTTTTTCACAAAACTAAAAAAAAAAACCACCAGAATTTTAATAATTTTAAAAAGTTAGATTTCCTCAGTGAAATTAACATTAAAGCAGACTGATAACAAAATCAACTTGTTCCTGGTAGCCTGGGATTTTTTACCGTTTGTAGAAAAATACACCATAGGGTTCATACTATGAATAGTCTCTATAACGGTTGAGCGTGTAATGTATATATAATGGACTCTAATCTTATTGTTGGTCCAAAAGAATCGGACCTTTGTTAAATTTGTTCAAGTCCTTATATAATATAGTTTAGCATGTCTCAAGTTATCGCTTCAATTACATTTTGACGGGTTCTATCAAACAAATGCACATATATGCTAAAAGAAAGTTTCATTAAAACGTCATAATTTTTTTTTACCCAGAGATTTTCACAGGAATGGAAAACATATTTCTTATGGAGATAAATCTTTTTACCATTCGGAGTTCCTTGGAATATTTGTTCTTGTAATTGGGAATTGATTTTTAAGAACACACAAGGATAGTTTGAATGGATTTATTACTCATTAAAGATATACACATGTTGTCTATAGGGAGATCTTCGCTCTCGCGGGTCCATCGGGCCTATGAGAGTGATTCGCCCTCTATAAGGTGATCAAATACGGTCGAGGGTGATCAAAACTGATAAAACTTATCGGATTTGGTCACACCCACCATATATATTAACGTCATGATGCTAAATGAATGATTTCTTATTCCTTAATACTGTCAATTGTCTTGACGTAAGAAACCAGGGTAACAGTATATTATTCTGATTGAAAGCCATTTTATCCATTAAGAGTTCCGGTGATCAAGGTTTTTGCATTGAGTTAGACTTTCTTAAGTCTCTGTGTTTAATAATTTCAGTGCTCTCTTAAATACCTCCAGATGTCGCCAAACATCTATGTTTGATGACATTAAAGAATGGTAGAGAGCAGGAAATCAAAGTTCTAAAACACAGTGAAATTTGCTAGAAATATAAAAAAGAAAGCACAGAGACTTGAGCAAGTCTAAAATTGAGTTTGAAATAGAGAAGCATTCCTTCATCTTAAAGCATGGGTGTCTGTGCTCTGCAAAATCTAGTTATTTTTATTTAGTTCTTTTGACATAAACCAAACTTAAAGTTGAATACATGTATAATTGTAGTTCTAAAGTTGTAATTATATAATTTTTTTTATGAAACATAACAGCATTTAAGATTCTTTTTTCACTGAAAGTTATTATGAAATCAGAATGGTAAATGCATTAGACGAATTTAAATCTAAAACAATATGTAAATTGTATCTAGACAGAGGAAAAAATGTGTCTTTTCGATCATTAAAACAATATTGATTTCATTAAATAAACGATAATTGTGTATCATTGTTTAAACGTTTCAGTGGTCATTGGAAATTGCTGATGCACAGTTTAACAGGAGAGTCAATTCTATTTGTCAGTCAAAACACCTCATGGCTGTGTAAAGAAAGACTACCACAGGTAATACTTCCACAGAGATAGTGAATCTATATTTATGTGCTCAACTATTTATATCAATATTTTGGGATTTATCTATATTAGAGATGTAATGAGATGTTTTAATTTCAGATCCTTATAATAATTATTTGATCAAACAAAAAGAAAATTTATATTTATATAATGCATTTACAGAACCTCTTATGTTTATATGTGTCCGCTTTAAATTGTTTTTTTTATAATCTAAGAACAATAACCCATTGGGCATATATTTAAATGTCTAAACGCAAACTAAATTTTTTTTTTCCAAAATATGTACTTGTATGTGTAATGATTATAAAGAAGATGTGTGACGTAGGAGAGCAAAATGCCAAAATAAACCCCGAACAATAATATCAACTTACAAGATACATGTATCTATATCACAATCCGTTCCAAGTAATCAGGATAATGCCACAGGCACAACTAACAAGGATACCCCTCTCCCTTTCAATATCATTTTGAAAATGAAAAAAAATAGCATAAAAAGTTAAAATGCTGTTTTCATAAATAAGTCGAAATATTCGATTTTTAAATGTAGCTTATTGACTTGAATGTGTTACTTTTTTTGTACAATATTTTGCAAATTATGATATTTTCTATTTAAAAAAAAAATGAAATACATGGGGAGGGGCTGGGTACATCCATGCCCTAAATATCTGTTGGTGGTAGTCACTGAGGACCAAACATGCTATAAAAAAATATATAGATTCTATATATGTTTATTCAGCGTAGCACAGCTTTATATAATTGCCTAACGCTTAAAACAAGCTCAATAGTTGAAACATATTCAAACTTCCTGTTGTGTTTACGTACCAAAATCTTCAAACAATGTCATTTTTAGAACTGCAATGCGTATTATTTTAAAGACTGTGTATGATTGTGCTCAAAATTTTCGTCATGCGCCATGATCGCCTTTAAGCATAATGAAACATTAACCAAAAATTTGGAATGAGAACCCCGATATAGTGCCAGATATATATTATGCATACATTGTATAATGTACACTCGTTATCAAACAAATTGGTACAAGCTTCGAAATCCTCCAAATAATAAGATTTACATATACAATTTTGAGACAAAAATGTTTTTTTTTATTCATATAGTACTAATTAGCCTATCTTTAGTGATAAGATGTTTTGCAGAAATATTTTTTCGATTTTGAATATCGGTTACGTCACCAGCATGAGTAACCGGCCATTCATCATTTCATAAGTTCCTTAACATCATCACAAACATTCCTTGTGGCATTTAATCCTAACGGTGTCTCCCTATTCGTCAAGTAAAGATTGCCTTTATTGTATACCGGCGTGTTTACGTGTGCGCTTGTGCAATTCTATATTAATAGGAATCACATTGAAATATATTGTTTTAGAATGTCGGAGAAAAGAGTTAATAAACTTTTTGACATTTAGAAAAATCATTGCTTTATTATTTTTTCTATCAAGAATACCGTCGGGTGTTTTGTTCGTTAATAAATTATATCCTTTATTATATTTTGTTGTTATGGGTTATTTCTAAAGACTTTTTCACGATACATTAGACATTAGACATCTTTATAACATTTTCTATATATTTCATATGCATTATTTACTGTCTGCACCAATCTTAAAATTCGTGGTTTCTCGGTTTTGGTGGATTAAATTGGTATATCTCTATCCATTAATATTATCATCCAAAAAACGAATTCCGTTTTATGCACAGACTTAATTAATTATTTGTAGGTGCAAGCAGATGCCATGTAATTTAATCCCATCGAATGATGGATCGAAAGATTACAATCCACAAAAAATTGTTGATAATTCTATGGGTATGCAATCAATGTATACCATAATGATCTCCCCGCGGTGCATATGTTTTTGAAATAGAGAAATAGCTTTGGTTTTTTTTAACCATACATTCCATGTTATATGTACCTGTATGGATTAAAAAACAAAATGGAGGTTTTAAAATAACCACACACACACAAAAAGATACACATGGAAATTGGTAGGTTTGTGCATATAGATGCTTGGCATTAGATCTAATGTTACAGTTGTAAATCTAACACAAACAATGAAGAAGAAAGAAAATTATAACTATGAAATGCATGCAATGAATGAATGATTTAATTTATACAATAACAAGGAACGATATGAAAGTAATGAAATAATATTACTCAAAAATGAACGGTGCAACAGATGGAAGTCCGAGTTGATGCATGTACATATAGATACATATACATACGGGATATTTAATTAGCACGTATCGGTAAGAAATACAATTAAAATATTTACATGTGAAAAATGATACTGTTAAGATATTGATATTATTAATCAAGCAATATCTGTTTTTCAAATCATAAAATGTGCTGATCTGGAAATAATTGAGCTAAAAAAAAAAAAAATATGAATATTATTAGATTAAGAGAAAGTCGTACACAATAAAAATGAGGTATGAAAATTTTCTTGTTGGAAGGAGAATGCTCCAGAATCTGATTACAAAAAAAACATGTAAAATCTTATTTATTTTCTCTTATTGCTAGAAAGTAATCATTTATATATGTCTATATTTACATGTATTCATATGTGAGTGAAAGTTTCTGTTCATCTCTATTTGTAAAATTGATGAATCTGATATAAATAAAGGTATTCCAATCTGAAACTAAGCGAATATACTGTTTTTATCCTGTAGTTGTTACAACTAAATGTATTTGACGCAATGTATAAGAAATAAAATTAACTTTGATGAACTTAAATTAATAAGTTGTATGTATGAATAAAATCCAAATCGCATGTCTCAGTGCATAAAATAATAAAAAGGTGTGTACAATTGTTTACTCTGTTTAAAACTTATTGCATTTGTACGCTTATTTTGGACGCTTTTTGATTGTAGTGCTTTCAAGACTTTAACTGTGAAAATGTGTGTGATTTAGCAATTTTAATCAATATACTTTCTATGTTAAAACACAATTTTTAAATGAAAAATATACAAATGTATTTCATCTTCTATGCTGAAGTATTGATACTGGAAAAAACACGACTGTATAGATAATTGGGCATAGATTGAGTCACATCAAGTATAATATTTTTCAAGCTTGCTCAAAGAGTCTCTTCTAAAAGTAATTGGGCATAGATTGAGTCACATCAAGTATAATATTTTTCAAGCTTGCTCAAAGAGTCTCTTCTAAAAGTAATTGGGTATAGATTGAGTCACATCAAGTATAATATTTTTCAAGCTTGCTCAAAGAGTCTCTTCTAAAAGTAATTGGGTATAGATTGAGTCACATCAAGTATAATATTTTTCAAGCTTGCTCAAAGAGTCTCTTCTAAAAGTAAATACGTTTAAGGTTGTTTGTTTACAAATACTGGTGATGATTATTTTCCCACGGGAAGATCAGCAACCAGCTGTCATTAACTGGCCGCCTCGTCAATGCGTCGACAGGAAGGGCCGGTCCGGACAGTTCATTGGGGGCTTTAATCGTTTATGGCTATAGTAGGCCAATATTAATTATGACTTGGTAGTTTTTTGTCCACCAACACTGCACTTTTTTATGAATCATGAATAAGTCATCAAATGAGGCAAATCGTGGGTGGAGGCCGCCAGTTTGAAGAGAATCTGAGATGCTCCTCTGTTTGTTTTATGGTATTCTATTTATTACTAATGTTCAATCTATAACGACCACACTTCCATTTAGAATAAAAGAGAAGTTTTATCTAATCTTAGTAAAATATTTAGCTTTTTTTATCAGAAAGTTTTTAACATTTTTGCTCTTCAACGGCCCCACCCTTCCAGGCAAAACCCCCCAAACAAAACAAATTATAACTTACCGCAAATATTTGGCTTATTGTTATGAAGGATAGAAACCTTTCTGAGCAATAATTTAGTTTATTGAGTATAAAGAACGGTTTACTGAAAACAGTTTATTTTAATTTCATTATAATCTTACAAGATGAATAAATCTATCATAAATCATTCAAAACTGTCTCATCTACTTTGATTATACATTAAATGCCTCACAACTTGATCTCCATAATTTTGAGTAGAAATACATGTGTGCAAAGTAAAACTCGCTGCATGTTTGACTGTCATCTAATTCCATTAGTTCATGTTTAATCACGTCTATCTTGCAAACTAAATGTATGCACCATAGGACTCTTTGTATTTCCGTTTTCTCCGATTTCATCCCATCATATCTAAGCTATATGAATCGTTCTTTCATTCCTTATTTCGTGCATAAAAAAACCTTATTAATCATAAAAAAAATCTTGCTAAACAGTTATATCTGAATTCTTTGACAACCGCTTTCAGTTAAGATTAGTTAGCATAAGAAAGCATGATTTAACATTTATCTTTAATATTCTTGCTGGTTATTAGATATAGCCATGTGGTCAAATTGTTACAAAGATTTGGGTTAATTAGAAATAAAATACAGCTGATTAATAGAATACAACGAAAATTACTAATTAATTTCATTTGTGGGACGAATTAATAAACGAGTTTGACCAATTTTATCACAATCAGAATTTTTGACTGAATTATAGATGCATCTCATTACAATTGTTTCGAAAATGCTCAGCGTTTTGTTGTTTTACCGTTTTACCAAGATAAGGATTCCGTGAAAACATTCCAGAATACTGGTCTCTAGAAGATGAGAGGGTTTGCAGAAAGTGGCCCCTGTTGATACAAAAATAAAACGTTATCAATATAAACATATCCATGTTACTTCATCTTTCAGATTTATTGGTTATTTTCTTCAGACTTCAGTGAAAATGAAATGTTCGGTGCCTTGCCTATTCTAGATTTACTCATCAAACGATTTGCAGACAAAGTGTCTAATTTGCTTTGTTTGGAATGAAAATATTTGTTGCTTAATTTAGAGGACTTAATTGATTTCACAAGGAAACTGAAAACCACAGAACTGCCAATCACCCCCGACTCGTATTGACATTGTCTGATTTATACTTATGATGGTCATTATTTGATCGTAAACTAGACTCGCATTGCACTGTCTTGTTTTTACCATGATTGAAATGTAACCATCTTGTCTAGTAAACCGCTTGATCGATTAATGTCGCGTGCTGTAAGTGTCACTTTTGACCAATCAGAACAGAGTATTTCGCCCGAACTTTCTGCTTAAAACTGGCCTTTCACACGACCTGCCAAAGAAAAACCCGTGAATATATAAATGAAAGAAATTATAAATTGACAGTCCAGATGGTAAAAGTATGCAATTATTATAATGAAACATTGAGAAGGTTTTGAAAGTGAAATAGTTTGGAAATTCAAATGACATTGTCAAAATGTGTGATTCCCAGAATGCAATGATGCATCAGTTCAGTGCAGATAACTATTATACCTTTGCAACAGAAAACAGTCAATTTGGACCAGACCGTGGATTCCGAAAAATTCGGCCCATTATTGCCGGGAACGCGGCTCGTGAGAGATCGCGAGTAAAGACGCTGCGTAGTGCTTTTCTGGATCTCCAGCGGACACTTCCGGCGGTTCCGCCGGATACAAAATTGTCAAAGTTAGATGTCCTTGTTTTGGCTACCACATACATCGCTCACCTGATGAGGACACTGAATGAGGGGGTGGACGACAATCAGCTATTCGCGGCCAATGGTATAATGCACCCAGTAAAGGTATGGGAATTAAGTAGTCATTTTTCTGAAGATTCTGCGCACATTCGTTTTGTTTGGCCAAATTCAAACGAGAAAGCATACTGTTTTCGGGTTTAAAAAATTAACATATATTGTGTTTATTACTTAAACTTGAAAGTGTGGTTGTACCATTATATTTCTAAGTTACAAATAACCATTAAATCTGAATAATCATCTGTGTTGAAATTTCTCTGTTTTGCATGCAAGGATATGTAAAACATTTCGTATAAGTCATTAGGAATCTTTCTTTATTAGATAGATTTGATAACGCCCGACTGTATTTAATCACCTCATGAAAGAACTATATATGATATTAGTCAAATTTGGCCCCCATAATTCGCCATTTTTAAAATGATAAAATATGTTTTTCACCTATTTATTTCATTTATATGCACCCACTGGCAGTATATGACGTCAGAAGTGACGCTATTTTTTTATAATTCATTCAAAATCAGTCAAAAATGGACATTTTTCTTATCTTTTTTCGAAAGGGAAATATAGAGCGACTCTTTGAACAAGAACGAACTTTTTGTCACTAATAAGTATTGAAGAGATACATCTTTGGTGAAAATATGTTGTTTATTCAAGCAGTCGCTCAATGTTTCCTGAAAGAAAAACTGCTTCAAAACAAGCTGTTTTTTGCTAAAAATGAGAAAATGGTGGGAAAAGGTTAACTTTATGATGTCATATTTTTAGATTGTGGCCACTAAAATCAAAATGAAAATTATGAAAAAAAATCAAATGTATATTTTTACAAATAAAACAAAACATTACAGTAAAATGACAATGTTCATTTAAGGGAGCCATTTTAGGCTCAAACCATATACATGTATAGTCCTTTAACGAATGGTTACATATTACTTATATCTAGATAATTTTCAACAAATGTACGATTGAATATTAAAATCGTCGTTGATGTTATATGTCTTTTTACAAAATCGATTTGTAGTGCTATTAAATACAAAGACAATATTAAATTAAAAAGTAAATATTTGGATATAAACATTCATCTTTAACGCTTATTATAAACAAAACCCGTACAATAAATTAAATTAAACAAAAATATTACATGATATGTATAATCTTAGAAACTAGGTTTAATCAAAACAACTCACCCAGTTTTGACTATTTTCAAAATATCAAAAACAAATTGGTGATATGGAGGCTATAAAACTTAAATTCTTATTATGTACACAAATAAATGAGTTCAGGAATTTTGGAAATTGAATTTATGTAAAAATAATTTTATTGCAAAAAGCCATAACAATCATATAAATACAAAACACAGTGTATCAAATAGCATACTAAAGATCCTACACATTTTACAAGTAAATAAATACATTTCTTCCTTAAAACAGAAATTAAAGCTGCTTGGTCCGATGTTATATCAAATTTTGTGCACGTTTTTAAACGATGGTTATGCTAAGTATATGTATAATAATACACATTGCAGTAGTTTTCCCAGTCAATTAAGCCAAATTTCAATGAAAAAAAAATATGTACAAAATTTGTTAACAAAACATAAGACATAAAAGGGTATCGGGTTATTTCGCCTCATGCTAAAATTCACCCCTGACGTCAGGACGGGTATGGTTGTATTACGACTTTGACATCGCTATAAATAAAGGTCATAATGTTCAGGGATATTACAAATAAACCTGTGTACGTTTTGTTTGCTAATAATTCTAAGGTTTGCTTTGTTTACAATCGATGCATAGTATGTGGGTTGTATAACTCCAATCATTTGGGGGACGAAACCAAACGGTTCCCTTTTCTAAACATTCCATGATGCATTTTGGTTTGTTTTTTCGTTTGCCCAAAAAGAAATTAATTTTATTTACTTTGAATATTTGTAACTTTGAAAGGAGACCGATTCTGCTGGTGTAAATAGGAGAAAGTCTATAATTTTCTAAGATAAACGGCTTTTATGAAAAAAAAAAAAATATTTGATACTGTAATGACGAAAAATCGGACCAAGCAGCTTTAAATTTGAATATATTTATGCGTGTATTACATGGGCTTATGAAAGAATTCTTATCGTTTATAATTCCTCCAATCCAGTGACTGAAACTTCGTGTAACAGTTACTTTATATCGGAACATGGACATTTAATTGCTTGTTGAAAATGTTTGCATTAAGACATGTATTTTTCTTAGTTTATTGCGCGGTGAATATGGCATCAGACTACTGATCGACATTACGATACGGCAGAGGCTTAGTTAACTTGTACATTAAAGGTCTTTTAAATGTTGGGTTTTTACTCCTCATAAACTGTTATTTTGTCAGTCTTTTGCAAACCGTAGACATGTTATGATATAATTATTTATAAAATGACAAGTTTCTGCTTGATTGAGAAACTTTTCCACAAAGCCACAAAGCCAACCGAACAGTATGCCGAACAGTATGCACATGCAGGATTATTTTCCACGACACATCATAAAATTGTATGTGTATATACATGTATACATGTATATTATAAATTTCCTCTTCTCTTTAGAAGTGGCCGATGAGATCCCGCCTGTATGCCGGGATTCTAACCAGTGCCTATCCAGTCCTACCCCAGCCAAATCCCCATACCGTCTCTTCGCGGCCCGTTCCTCCAAACCCTGTTACCCTGGGAACCAGTCCTTGGGAAGTAGCCCAAGAGTCCAAATCATCGTACACAGATTATCAGTCACCTCATTAGAACATTATCTACCTGGATTTACCTGTCTCATAATTGTACACGCTGTTTATATTTTGTCAATCGAATGCATATCTCATAAATGTTATTAAGTTATTAAAGTCGTATTTCATGTGATGTAATTATTTTGTAGAATGTGTTGAATGAACTTCGTACTCATTAAATAAATATTGTTTTAATTGATACATTTTTGGTTTAGTGGTCTCGTATATCATTCCGCGATACCATCATGGCGACCTTTGACAAGAGAAAACATGTTCGTATGTCAGTGCTCCTTATTCAATCTACTCGCTGAATGCAATTATCTCGTAAACAATCAATTAGAGCACAGTAATTAGGTAGCCTGTCGTTTCTGCAGAGATAGGTGCACGTTGATTGATTTACAAGACGACCAGGACATTTATTGAAAGATTGTGACTTTTTTTATTTATAATGCAAGTAAATAAAATTACTGCTAATTCATTTTATTAATTAAAACTAAGTACATGAGGTACTATATACAAAACATACAAAAAGCGGTTCAAATTTACAAGGCGTACACTAAGACCAAGGAAACGTTATAACATAATAAACATTAGATGTTAACAATGAAAGACAATTCTGGTCCTTTCATTTTTGATAAAGCAATATAATCTAATGAAAAGCAGTGGAGTAAGTATAGTTTCTTTAACTCTGAAATTGGTCAGTAACAATATTTTGGTAGTGTTTTCGACATTCTAGAAAAAGTGACAGTAAAGTCAACTGTTGTCTATTCATAGACAAAGGTTTGTTGTTCAAAACGGATTTATAGTTTAAAGTTATTTGTTCTGTTTAGAAGATACAATGGGACTGTAAGCTTTACCATATTAGTATGATTATACTGTATGTACGTTCTTAAACAAAATTCTAACCCATTCATAATTACAAATGGTTGTTAACTCTATACGTTTAGGTACTAGTAACTTCATTAGATCGATATGCTAGTGCATTCTTGAAATATCTCGGCGCAAGTTCATTAGACTGTTTGTACAAAAATGTTTAGATTTTTAAAGATTTAATACATTTTCACTACCTGTATAAGGCCCTATTGGTTCCGGCCATAGTCCTGAATACCTGACCAAAAAGACATGAATTTCACAAGTTTGGTACAGGGCTTCATGGACGACATAACCATGCATTTAGTAATTCTCAATTATATAGAAATAAAAGAAAATTTCTAAGATTTAATACATTTTTCACTAGGCCCTGAACCCCTGACCAAGGGGCCATAAATTTCATAATTTAGGTAGATAGATCTTAATTGACAGCATAACCCAATCGCAACTTTTCGGGCCTTTCCGGCAGGCTCGGAAAAACACCTCGAATGTTTTAACATCACCGGATGTTAGAATTTTGTACAAAATGGAGTCGCTTCCCTATAAGATAAGTATCGGCTAGACAGTCTTGTTTATCGCTTCTGTGTTACATTTTAGTGTATATCTTTAACTTTAATGAAGTATAGCTCACATCTCAACAGATCGTAAAATATGTTCTATTTATATCAAGTTTTATAAAACAGGGGGATTGTCATGGACGCCTAGGTAATACATTCGATGTGTTTTTCCGAGCTTGCCGGAAAGGCCCGAGAAGTTGCGATTGAGCATAACCATGCATTTAGTTTTTCTCAAATATACATGTATAGTGGAGTAGAGAAGATTTTCTAAATTTTAATCAAATGCAAATAATGACCCTATTAGTGTTCATAACGTGATATGAAAATAACCTTTAAAAACCTTGAAATTTGAGGGGGGAAAAAGAAAAAAATTGTCTTTCAATTAATTGTTGTTTTTTTTTTTTACATTTTTCTTCTGGGGAATTAAACCTCGTATGCCCCTTTTCTATGTTGGGATTTAAAAATTACTGATTTACTTGCTTTGTTTACTGTGAAAATAATGCACAGTTTAAGATCAATTCTATGTAAGAATTAATGATTTATAAAAAGGTCACGCCACGCATAGTAACCGATTTTCTTTATTTTTCATACATGGACACCCCTCGGTGTAAAATGCAAAAATACACTAATAGTTGGGTGCTGCTGGGGGTAACCGATGCCATGGTAACCGAGGCTAAAGATGGAAAAATAGCAAAACTTGCCAACTTTAAAGCTATTTTAGAAGGTTTTCCAACTAATTTAAACTATCAAGGACAATAAACAAACTTTGTTCATCTATCAATTCTGATTTCATAGAAAAAAACTGATGGAGAAACCAATACTTTTAAAATGTTACAATGGAAACCGTTAGAATTTTTTAAAGTTGGTCTTTTGTGTTTTTTTATAAGCTGAAATGGTAAATTATTTACTTTTTATTTCCTTATGAATTCCCATGCAATATACATTTTATTTATGAAAATTGACACCCGTTGCTATGGCAACAAGGCCAAGAAACAGAAAAAACTGAAAAATTGAAGATGATTTTGATATGCTGTAATTCCTGATTTTAGAATTTTTTTGCATTATTTTGTTGGAATTTGTAGAAATATACCTAAGCTTTTATTGCATTCGACAAAAAACTTTCTAATTCAATACAGAAATGTTGTTGCTAAGGAAATTAAAGTTGCGTAGAAAATTATACAGAAAATCTTACTTTTTGAAAAGTCCATAGCAAAGCTGCTTTCAAGGACATTCAGGACATACTTGATATTTTCTCACCAATTCATATAGGTTTTCTATATATTTTTTGCAAATAATTCCAATTCAAATATGCTTTAAAATATTAGAATATACCTCATTTTTTAGCTTGTTACCATAGCAACGGTTCTCAATTTTTGTTAATAAATTTCTAATTGCACAACTATAATAATGTATACCAAAAAGTTAAAGATTTGCCTTTTTAATTCAAATTAATAAATGTTTTGATTTTTAGGTCACCTGAGTAAACTCAGGTGACCTATTGCTATCCGTTTTCGTGCGTCGTGCGTCGTCCGTCGTGCGTTAACAATTTTTACATTTTTAACTTCTTTTTAAAAACTACAAGGCTAATTGTTACCATTTTTTGTGTGAGGCATCTCTATGGTAATAGAAATCTAAATTGTGAAATTCGTGGCTCTACCAACCCCGGGGGACCACAAGTGGGGCCAAATATGCAAAAAAAAAAGCCAAATTTTTAAAAATCTTCTTATCTACTCCCACACGTGTGAGGAGAAAACTGGTTGCATGGTTACGATGTCCATGAAGCCCTCTACCAAAATTGTGTAATTCATGGCCCCTGGGTCAGGGGTTCAGGACATGGGGGGGGGGGGGGGCATTATGGCAATATAGTGTTAATGCATATAATATTTAAAAATCTTCTTCTCTATTCTCACACATCTGTAAGAAAAACTGACTTTATAATTATGTTTACCAGGAAGTCCTCTACCAAAATTTTAAATTATAAATTTATATCTTCTTTACTCTCACACACCTGAAAGGAAAACTGAATTCATGACCAGATCTTTAAGTTTTTCGCCCAAATTATAGGTTTCTTAGTTCTTTTTGAAAGAGCAGGGAGGTGTTCGTCATTACAAATTTATAATTTTTCTACTCTAGAATGATACCCAATTAAATGAATATATGAAACTCCTCGACAAGTTTGTGTATGGGTTATATGCTACTCAGGTGACCGTTAAGGCCTATTGGCCTCTTGTCTTGAAAAATGACAATTTTGTTTAGTAATATATTTTACCCTAGAGTCCCTAAGTTGTGCACATTACTTACAATATGTTCTCAAATAAGCATTAAATGTCGACGTCATTTTTACATCTTTACACTCGTTACCATGGCAACGGGACCACATAGCAACAAATAAATGGCGTAGCCTTTTTTACTCATCGAAGTCTATCAAATTGTAAAAATTGGAAAATCCGTGATTATGCGTGGCCACCGAATTTTGATTCTTACATAGAATTGATCTTTAGGCCAAGATCTAGTAAATGAAAGGTGCCTACAGATTTATGAAATTCATTATATAACTTCTTTAAATGATGCTTCATAACACTATCTTTGTTTCATAGGGTGTACCGGGGCTTAAATTGTTGATAGACACAATGAAGAATCATGTTTTAAACAACCATTTTCTATGAAACATGAAGGATAAAAGTAACAAATCTCGGAGTTTTTGTCCATTTTTGACTAATGAAATATATCTTGAATGCCTACAGTCTCTCCAAAAACGGCATTAAACAAGTTTTTGACCTCCTCTTTAAAATGAAGTCAAATTGAATATAGGTACCGGGATTACTTTTCCCGTGATTTAATATAGAAAGTCAAAATATTGTTTTATTATTCCTTAAAAGCCGTAAAATACGGGGAAAAGATTCATCGGATCAATTATGATTTTATAATGATTCTAGCACCAAAAAGACACTCTTGAATCATTTACTAGATCTTATTAGATCTTACCCTAAATTACTTCTTATTCAGGTTTACATTAGGATTTCAAATCGAAGTAAAAAAAAATTAAAATGAGTGAATTAAGTTTTAATTATATAAGAGCTTTTGTTGGGTTTTTTTTTATTAATTAAGGAGGCCGATTTGGGTTTTTTTGCGGGAAAACTACAATAGCATAACTCTTCATTTTTTAACCATATGTAATTTAAATCAACCCTAGTTTATTTGCGAAGGTTAATGAAAATCTACCGTCTGGTTCTTTTTAGGGACCATCTCAAAATAGAGGTACATTTACAATAGGAATATATAGGAAACTCATTTTCCGCACATCAAAGCAGTTTTTAAAAAATACTGCAATAGCTTTTTCTCTCAAATTGTTATATATGATTAGTAATATCATTTTCTACCTTATATGTAAAAAACACAAAATTCTACCGTCTAGTTTTTAGTGGGGGCCATCTCAAAATATTAAAAATTCACCAAATTTTGCTATATATTTGGATCATCACGAATGATGATTGGTATAATGGATTCATTCCAAAAATAAAGAAAATGTCCTCGAGGATAGCATCATTCTGTATATAAACATATTTCAACAGCGTACAATTTTTACTTTTTCTTTTATGTTATTTCTTATAACGTACTCCTACAAAGCTTCATTTATCATAACGTCATAAAAGCGCAATGGCAATGCTCCCCTACCGCACAACGTAAAAATCGTGTTAAAAATAAAAATTTCCTTTAACAATCTATATATTTTTATCTGTATTTTGTTTATTGTGTTCAATTTTATAAATGATATCGAAAAAAATTCATGAGAAGTATAAATCAACTGTATTATATTAGAATGCGCAAAAACATGCGCAATGCAAACTAAAGTCGGCCTCCTTAAAACAAATTTCGATTACATTTAACATATAAATATTTTTTATGAGATAAGACAAAATGTGATAAAAATGTGATTTAAAAACACATGTTCTTTTGATCGATTTGTCCTTGATATTGAAGCTCTATAATCCGCAGAGCGTGGTCGCAAAAACGTGACTTCAAAAATATTGAGTCATTGTAAATGTTGTATGGTAGTCGTATTACTACGTACTGTATGACCGGTTTTTTTTTATTGGAAAATAAATCCTTTTTTCAGACTGATTCTATTCTTTTTTTTTTAAGTTAATCAAGTGGAGATCCCGAAGTTAACGAGAAAAGCAAGAACACTATTCAATACATTTTAAACTAATTAAAATTAGAACTTACATTCGCTCACTACGATCGCTACACTAAGTGTACACACAACTAAGTATAGCGATCATAGTGAGCGAATTTAAGATCTAATTTTAATTAGATTGCAAGATATTTATGCCCTGCTATGGCGGCATTTTTGTATACCGTCTAAGGTGCATTTATCAAAACTTTCCATTTCCTTTCTACGTCAAGTGTCTCATTTAAAATAACGTTTCGATTTCGTATCTAGTGTAGAAATATTTGAACAATATGAGTTAAGGCCCTTTATTTGTTATTTGTAGGACCCTATACATGAATTATTTTCAATACCTTTTTTTGTATGAAATAACCTCCAAGTCCACTGACAACTGCTGTCGTTTAAAATCACGTGAAGTACATAAATAAGTAAATAGTTTATTATAGTGACATGTGTATATTACATAAAAATTAAAAAAATTCC
Source organism: Magallana gigas (assembly GCF_963853765.1). Lineage (NCBI taxonomy): Eukaryota > Metazoa > Mollusca > Bivalvia > Ostreida > Ostreidae > Magallana > Magallana gigas. The sequence continues at coordinate 44,247,560 of NC_088859.1, read as the reverse complement.
TTTTCAGATGTGACACCAGTACCCCTTATTTTCCAACGGACATATAAGTCACTTTAAAATTGTAACAATGTGAACAAAATTTTCATTTTTTAAGAGGAAGATGACTTTGTCAAGTGTCTCTGTCTAAGATATATATTTCATGAATAAAAAAAGAGATTTGGTAGGGACATATTTGACCAACAAACAGAGAACTGAAATTGGCAATTTTTTTACTTTAACTTACGTCATATCCAATTGTAAGAAATAAATGACTTTTCTGCTTATTAAAGAATGCACAATGTAATAAAAAAGCTTTTCAGTTTCAATTTCGTTCAAGTCGCATAAGTTACATCTTTTGTCCTCCACCGGTTCTCCTTTGTAGCGACCTGTTTCAACAGGCACGTAGCATCGGGGGGGGGGGGGAGGGGGGGGCCTTAATATTTAAAAAATATATATGAACGAAGTCTTGGTACACTCTGGATAATGTTGAGCCATTCGGTTTCAAAATTTGTACGCAAATAAAATTTCAAAACTTCCGGAATATCTTTAAAACGCAATTGCGACCTTAGTATTGCAGTAAAAAAAAACCTCGAATTTTCAGTACATGGATAACAACTGTGTATACAAAAAAAAAATAACCAATATGAGGAAACTTAGCTGTTGTGCCTCGTTAATGCTAACAGAAACAGAAAAACTAATTTTATTGTAAATAAAAACATTTTTGGGAAAAAATTTGGTAATTATTCATGGGATGTATGTGTCAACTTTATATCTCTTTGTAAATCAAGCTGGCATTATAAATGTATAATAAGCAGATGTACGCATGCAGGGGGTATATCCATTAACACCCCATGGTCAAGTTACCCAGGTTGTTTGATAGTCTGTAATTTGCATTTGCGCACAACAGGATCAAGTATGTTTTCACCATAGTTCAATTAACACGTCTAGCATTCGAATATCTTTATTTAATTATTGTCGTAATAAATTAAAAAAGAACAATTGCAATCTTAAGATAAATGAAAATTTGAATTTGCATAATAAAAGAATTTCGAAAAGCAAATACACATCAATAGTTTTCTTTACTCTCAATACTTTGATTAATCATCGGTAGCGCTTTGATGAAGCATCCAGTTGCACAAATGTAGTTGGTTTTTGTTACATATCTGATAGCGTATGAGCTATAAATGGCTTAAGCTGATATGGAAAACCTCCAGGTTGTGACGTATTTTTTATTGAAATAAACAATAAATTCAAACGTAATTTTATTAATAGTTTCTTTACCATAATTGTCACCTTACAGCGTAGCGCAATGGGTTAGACCATTCACTATGAATCTGTAAGTCACGAATTTGAGTCCCGCTGAGGACTTTAAAAAGAATTTCACATTTCCAAAAAGTTCAAAACGTATTTTTTTTAGGGTGAAATATTGTGAAACTTTTAAATTCCAAACCGGTGAAAGTAATTTAATTATCATGTATTTTGATCCAAATCAATATCGACAGATGTCCCATACCACCATGATTAATTGTGGTGGTAAGGGACACCTCTATATTGTGACGTACTTCCTATCGAAATAAAAAACAAAATCAAGTATAATTTAAATAATATTTTCTGACCCAAGAGGTGTTATCTAACGGCGTAACACAATGGGTTTGAGCGTTCAATACGAACGTATTTTGGTGGGTCAAATATTTTAAAAGAAGATGAGGGAATAAGAAGGCGCAAATGCCCATTCGGTTTAGTCGTAAAATACAATTTTGAATTTATTTTTCCTAATTGAATCTATTCAAATATATTACAATACAAGTTTGTAAAAGCACGATTTCTAACTATATTCGGTTTTTAATACATTTAACAAAAGATAAGATAAAAATATTGCCTATAATTTTGGTGGTATCGAAACATTAACATAAAAAACCCTAGATATATAAAGTTAGAGTATGCCAGGTACTCTAACCACTGAGCCATATCAGACACAACAAAATCACCCCTGCGAATGTGTTCGGAATTGTTTCTTTATCGTTAAGTATATAATAAACCCAGAGGTGCTCGAATAAAAGTTCACGAGACTTCACCGAGATTTGATTAGTTCCTGTGAAATTTCTAGCGGAAGTGTTTGGATAATATTCTCAAAATACGTAAGTACAGGTCGTTTTTCATATCATTCCCTACTTTGATTTATGTTAAAACGTGAAAATCTTTTAAGATGTATATTTTATTTTACCATCTAGCAGCTATTTAATTAAACGATGATATTCAGAACAGAGTTATCGTTCGTGTTTAACCACATGTATAGTGGTTGAAATTATAAACATTGGGTTGCTTAATAAAACCATAGCCATGTTTGATGCTTGTTGTGTGCAATACCATATTTTAAAAAAAAATAATGGGTGCCTGTTTTGCATAAAAGCTTAGGATGTCGGCCATTTTCGAGGAACACTATGCATAAAATAGTATAGTCTGTTTCACTATTGATGCTATTACTAAGTCAGGCGCGGATCGAAAATAAACCCTTAGGGGATCTCTCCTAAGCATATTAATTGTTGCAACAGCAGTGAAAAAAATAATTTTTTTTGTATTGTCACATTTATTTCTAGAACATATTTTATATCAACCAACTGATGAAGATAAAGTTTAAAATCAATAAACCTCTAGATTTTATACTTGACTACAAGTACCTATAGATTCTACGAAATAGACTATAAAAACGAGGCACAATTTTTACTGCGAAACTGAAAGAGTAAAATAAAACCACATGGTTAAAAATTTAAATGATAATATTATAACATTCGCAGGGGTGAAAATAAGCTGTTTAAATATCATGTGTGACTTTGGTCTCGAATTTACGGACTTGTATTATTTTTTCAAGACGTTGAATTGTCGGGGTACAAAATGCTATTTTTAATGTATAGTGGGTCATCTCTCCACGTTTTTTGTTGATTGAAATCGGTTTGTTTTCCATTAGACCTTATTAAGACTATGAGAAAAATATGGCGCACAGACCCACTCAATAAAAGAAAATGCCTAGAAGTTCTAAAAAATAACACTATTACGTAGGTTTGGATACGTATACGCCTGTTTGAGTCAACATATTCCAAGTATTGAACATATCTATAGGTGAAAAATAAATTATATGTAAAATATATATTCTTTTAAATCATTTTTTAAAAAATATATCAGGTTCATTGATATTTTGATTTTTTAGTAGCTTGTCCGACCCTGTATGGGCATTTTACACGCCTTATCCACCCACTTCTTTGAAATTTGAAACCGGTGAAGGTAATTTGATTATCATAAAACGCTGTGCCGGATAATTATGCCAGTGCCAAGGTGGCATTTTGGCACCCGCTTAAGAGGCAGTTTCGGAAAAATTCACACATACAATATGATAGACCATTGACTTGAAAGCATTTAACCACTTTTGTTTTTAGTGTGTTTCACCTGACAGGTGAGATATTTGCCTTTAAAAATTAATATCCCATAGGAAAATTATAATTCCCATAGAAGAAATGATTCTTCTACAGGAAATATTGACAATCCTATAGGATTTTCTAAAAATCCTAGAGGAATTATATTTCCTGTAGGAGAATAGTATTTCCTGTAGGAATTTGATTCAAACAAGCAGTTTTCCTACAGGAAACTAATATCTCCTATTGGATTTAATCAAATCCTGTCGGAATTGAAATTCCTGTAGGAGGCTTTTGTATTCCGATAAGAAATTTCAAATTTCGTGTTGGAATATTGTTTTTCCAATGGGAAAAATTATTTTCCTGTGGGATTTTTTTTGAAAGGTAATTATCCGGCACAGTGTTATATACTATCATCCACTTTAATATCGACAGATGTCTCATACCACCTTAAAATAAAAGGGGGTAGTAAACAACGCGTAAATGAGTAGTTTTTTGGTGAATACATGAATCATAAAGTCATCCAATTTTTGCCAATAATGATATAGCTACCCTCCAAGCAGAACAGTGTGTTAATGTTAATGTGTGTTAATGTAGCTTTTACATTTACATCGAAGTCTTGACGTATCGAGTCCTAAATGCTTGGTTAATTCTGTGCTCGATCAGCTTAGGTAACTAGTTGTAGAGACCCCCGATACAATAATTAGAATAGTCGTTTAGTTTACCTGTACTCGTAAAATGGTCGAGAACGTTGCAAAAACATGCATCATCAACCATAAAGCCTCTAACATAGGCATTGTGTAAAAAACGTAGATGATGCACACCTCTCTCTCTCTCTCTCTCTCTCTCTCTCTCTTTCCCTCTCCGTGCAAACAGTGTGAATCCCACAGGTTTATACATTGATTGTGACATATTCACATGGCAGCAGCAAGGGATAAATGTATCACTTGGTACGTGAGCAGCGTTCTTCTAAAAATATGAAAAGTTGTGCTCTCAAAAGAAACCGTAGTCTTATATTGTAACCAAAGTAAGGAAATGTGATGTACTCAAAGGAATCTGTAGTCTCATATTTTACAAAACCAAGAGACTTTCATCAGTCTCGAAGGTAAGCCAGTGCAAAACAATGCCGAATAACTACTACAATAACATAAAAATCACAGCTTTTACTCTTCAGCAATCAATAGACGAATTTCTTGAGGTTTTTGGGAAATTATATATACTTTTCAAGTATGTATAATTCCTCTGTCTTTGACATGTGGATAACAAAAGAATCAGATTACACACACTATTATTGACTTGCCTAAGGGCGATGGACTAATACGAAGAAGCAGCATACATTTGAAACCAGCAGTCATTGAAATAGTGATCATCTCAAATAATTAAAGAAATCCTTCAAACCTAAATATATTATCCCTAAAATAAAATACATCTAGAATTATTGTTTACAAATGAAAGAATTTACAATACAAAAAGAAATTTTACAATAAAAATGTAAAGTTATTCAATATAAACAAAAATTACAAATAAAAAATTATTCAATACAAATGATAATTTATACAATGCAAGTAAACATCTTTTTAAGTATTGCAACGTTTGAGATGCCATACAAGAAACACATTTACTTTGTTTAAACAAGATGCAGATAATTCTTTTCATTTATGAACTTGCAAGCAAATTTTTTGCATAGTTTGGTGATACAGAAATGAAATTCTACGAACAGCTTATTTTGCGAGTAAAGCGATGCTATATACTTGTTAAGTAAGGTGACCTTTGCGTTTAATCCGTATATGTTATATTACCTGTAAACGTTTCTCTCACCCAAGAAAGAAATTATCACCATCCTTGCTAACGTTGGCAGAAATACAGTCGATTCTGCTGTTAAACACTGAACACGTGGCGAAAAGTCTCGTGTCTGCTTGCGTCGCTTTTCCGCCTCCATTTGTAAGGAGTTTTGAGAGAGATGAAATGAATTGTTAATTCTCCTGTGTTATAAGTTCCATTAGAAGACGCGCTGAGGTTTGTGTGAGTTTTTTGTTCTTGTTGTTGGTGGGTTTTTTTGTGTGTATTTTTGGCTGAAAGATCAGGCTATTTATGGTTATTTTTCTTGATATTTTCCGTTCTTTTATTACTGTTTTATATGAAAAATTATAAACCTTTTGAAGAAATAAGCTAATACTTTAAATACCTGAGAGTACTAAACTCCAATCATCTAAGTACTTAGTACATGTTATTTACCCTGATTAGTTAAATTTGAAAAAAAATATACGTGCAAAACAATCCAAACATTTTTATTGTTTATTTTTGTTTAACTTTTATGACCTTTTGCATTATGTAAATGTTGTCAATTTTTTAACCGGTATTATAAAAGAAGATCACTTTTTTTTTGGGGGGGGGGGAGGTTAACACTTACAAAATTGTGTGAAACATGGTGGAAAAAAATCCACTGCTTATCTTTATTTCAGGGTCTAAAAGTCTTGTTAATTTTTTAAGGTATGTACATTAAAATCAGACTGGATCAAATGTATCAGTTGCAATTTTATCACATAATGACGTCAATCCACGCCCGAGAATTTTAAAATATTTTTATCTATATTCTATAATGCGTTGTCAGATAAAGAGATATCTGAGAATGTGTTAAAAAATCACACACGTTAGAATTAGTCTCGTGAGGAGAATCGTATTTATCAACCATACAATCTTCAGAATATTAGAAAGGTAACCAACAACGGAAGAGAAGGATTAAATAATTTACACGGTAAGGTTGTACCTTATTATTATCAAAAAGCACACAGAAATTTTAGTTAGTCATATCATGGCATTGTTTATATTTTATGACGGGGTGTTAATTTAATTATCATACAAAATTTTGAAAGTTCTCAATTTTCAAATGCCAATGTGCAATAACATCAAATAATGTCAGAGTTAAAAACAACTGAAGCGTTCATGAGCTCGTTTATCGTTTATGTAATTTCATTTGCCGACTCTGAAATTTAGATGAGATCTATATGGAATGAAATCAGGAGGGTAGATAAAAGTAAGAATAAGTATTTGAAAAAATAAAACTGCTGTCAGATTTTTTTCCCATTTTAAAATAAACTCGTTTCCCCAATATTTGCTTTGTATTTTAATAATTTTAGATGATCCTAAGTCTGTATTCAAACTATATCAACATGAATTGCAATAAAGAAAAAATAATCATTTTTCAATCTCCCCTCCTATGATCGACATGAAAGTGCAGAAGTTCCAAGTTGTTCCAAAAGATTGAGATGTTTGATTTCTTCATATTATAAACCCAAGCAAGGTTATTGAAATAATTTTACAACAGGTAGAAATGAAAAAAAAATGTTGATTTCAGAAGATATTCGAATTCCAACTATATGCAATCGTAATATATTTGGAACATTCTTATCATCTTCTATTTGAAAGCCTAATTTGTGATAGCTCAAAGTATTTATTTTCTATCCTTTTTAAATTTTTCTTTACAGCAAAACAAGATATCACTGCGTAGCGGAGATTATATTCCCAAGAAGTTGCAAGCAATCAGGCCTTTCCATTTGTGCAGGTAAGCATTATTTTAAGGTAAAAGACCAAATAATCATTTATTAACTACTTTTTTAAAATTATTTTTAGATTTAAAAATGTAGACTCTGCATTTAAATTATAAAGAGGAAATGAACTAAAACTATTAATCAAAGCATCACACGGATTATCTATGAACTTAATATTGATAAGAATCAATCATTTTGTCATACGTTAGAGAATTATTTTATTTCAGTTACTGATTGACTTATAGAAACATAAGGTCAACAAAATGGCGGATTCTTGCCAACAGGTTGTAAATATGCCAGCATATTATGGCCTTCTTCAGATGAATAGAAACCTGTTTTTGTGTAACAGCGACCAAGAAAGACAACTTAAACCATATTCCTTCGAAAATGTTAATCTATACCCATATGGAGATTTAGCAAACAGGCAACCTAGTATATTTCAAGAATCAAATGCTATTGCATCAAACCAAGATCCAGCTACCGTGGTGGCTTCCCCAAATGTCAAATTGTCATCACGGGCAAAGCGAACCTTTGTTCCCAATGAACAAAAAGATTTATTTTACTGGATGAAAAGATTGAAGAACAATGTCTCAGCACGCAGGTCAAGGGTCAAAAGAAAAGTTCTTGAACAGTATATGGAAAAAAAATTAGCGGAACTTCAAGCAGAAAATAATGACTTAAAAAGAGAAATTGATTTCATTCGGGCACAATGTGACTGCCAAAAGAAGAATGCCACGGATATCCAACAAAGCATTCCCAAAACGGAATTCTTTTCATCGTCGTCATCGAGGTCCGAATCATCAGCCTCAAGCTGTCCTGATATATCTGAGAGCGAATCTTCGTCTAAGGATAGGGAATTTTTTACAGAGCGCGAAACGTTAAGCAGTTCAGATGAAACAGACCCAGAATTAAGTTGTCCCATAAATTTTTCGCCAGACGAACCAGCAGAAAGACAAAAGGTTCCACACAAAATAAGACTTAAATTACGCTTACACTCTGCATTTTCCAAACACCAAGTGTTAAATTGATGAAGAAAACTTATTTAAAAGTCTGATCAAAGTAAATGTTGTACTTAAACTTTTATGTTATGTAATCAAACAAATATGTAACCATATCGTTGTTAAGAACAAAACATTTATTGTAAAAACACAAACATTCTTAACATTATGTACCTATCATAAAAAATTGTCTTATATTCTGAAATAATTCATTATCAGCCAGTGTCTTGTTTTGCCACATTATAGGATAAAGTTTTCATTATGACAATATGAAAGTTTATAAATACCTAGTCTTTGCATGCCTCGCTCTTATATATCATGCTACATGACAATTAATGCTTACATCCCTTTTTTCAGATTTTAAAGACATAATGAAAACATATTCTAACACATCTAAAGCATGTAGTAATTAAGATACTTTGAAGTTTACAAAAAGAGCAAGCTCTACATGTTAAGTTTCATATAATCGCATTAAATTAATTACAAATCATTGTGACTATTTCCATAATCCATCCTTTATATTCGGTGTCAAGTTTCATTATGTTGTTATTTGTTATTGTTGTTAATTTTAAAAATAATAAAATTGTTATTAAACTGTTGCTCTATCGTTCATAAGGTTGGATTTATAATGATTTTGATTTTTTTTTGTTGAATCCAATTATTTTTTCAATACAGTAAACAGTATATAAATGATTCATATCTACAAACGTTTATAATGTAATTTTATGTATTATTACAATTCAAAATGCAATACATAGTCAATGTATTCCTTGTCAGCATGAAATTCACTTACAAATGGGCTAACCACTAACTTCAATGTCTTTACAAAGCTAGAATTGAAAGTCTTAAAGTAATCTAAGTTTGCAAAAACTCTGTAATTGGACATCTGTTCACTTTAAGAGGAAAAGTTTGGTACTCAATTCTTATGGTAGGGATATCTAAAAGAAATTGCTGACCACTAACCACTTACATATATGTTATATGTATACGGTTTGATGTATTAACATTTTTATTATATCATTATAAATATAGTTTACAAAAATGTGAACGAATAAAGCAAGAAACGACAATTATCAAGCTAACATCTAAAAGTTACATAAAAACAGTCACATTCTGAGTCTCTTGTCTCTAGGTGAGGGGATTCCTTTTGATAACTAACCGAATGCAAGCTAGACGGCTACGCTACCGAGAAAAAAATCCAGGAGCAATCTTCGTCACAAAACCAAACCAAGAGTTTTTTCCTTCATTTGCTGACCATCTTATAATCGAGTTGAAAGACCGTTTAGTTCATAACGAACCTCGACTTTGTACACAAATGATGTCTTTCAAAATACAAAACCCTACAAATGAAAAACTGAAAAAACGATCTGATATCGTAAAAATGAAACGACTTTGACATAATGTCAAAAAATGGAAGATAATATGGACTGGAAACCTTTAAAGATAAAAATAAAAAACTCTTGGTAAGACTTTGACGGAAGTGAGTAAATAAATTAATCGCAGGTCAGGGACGACGGGAAATAATGTCATCCTTGTATTGCATTTACATCTATGAGATGCACACATTAACGCCGGAGACGTTAAAGGGGGGGGGGGGGTGCTGAGAAAAAAGAAAGACGAAGGGTTTTATCTGGATAAAATTGTTTTACGTCATATTAAATCATTTTCTACTGTATGTGTGAAGACAGATAACAAACCTCTTTAGAATTATTTGACTCATAGCTTAGAAAAAAGCACAACACTCACTGAATAAAAACAATTTACTCTCTGATTCAAAAGGTATTTCAAATTGATATTAACGAGGCTGGGTCTAATTTGTTATGCCCTAGATTTTTTAATGAAATTTTTTCAATGAATTTCTACTTATATAATTATTATTTTAAGATAGAAAAATAAGACATTTACCACACCGTTTGTTTAAGGGGTCATCTCAAAGTTTGTTAATTTTTAACATAGGACCCTAAGGGATTTTGATCAATTTTGCACATTTTTTACCATTTTTTTAAACTTCTGCCCTAGGGATTTCTTTTTCTGTGCTACATGTTAAAGTTATTGCTAAAAGGCAGCAAATGGTAAAAAAAAACAACCTTTTACCTCCTGGTTTGTTCCAGGGGTCTTAACAAAGTTGTTTTTTTGTATGCCCAATTTCCCAGTTTGTCAGATAATGGTTGTTCTTTATTTGACAAAGGCGGAAATGGTGATCTTTATAGTATTATTAAAACATTCAGACATATTTAAGTTATAAATAAATATATAACATCACATATTAAGGGTCATTAATAAAAAAAATACATGGTTACTGTTTTAAAATATATGAATTAAGCTGTTTTAGGCGGGTTAAGAAAACGTGACAAAGGGCTAGGCTTGCTGAACCCTCTTCACATTTTCGACTGGAGTCCAAATATAGCTTATACTTCGAGACATTTATGTTTATTCCACAATATGATATCAATGTTACGCATCAAACGAGCTATTTTCAACAAATTTCGCTGAATATCTGCAACTGAAACTAACACGCCATGGCGTCAACAAAGCAAAAAGATGACGTCACAATACAAATGAAACACTGCGAAAGCGTGCGTACTCGTTCTGTACTCGGCCTCGTTAAACTGCAAACTTTTTTTGTTTTTAAGTTGTTCTTTTTTTGTAAAATTTTTTATTTGAAAACCTAAATTAGGCTGCCATGTGTTCTATAATTTCCACAACCTTTAGGTTTTTTCACAGTTGGCGTTGGAGTAATCAGTTCAATAATGGGTTTATGCCGAAAACAGTTCTGTTTGAAAAAATGTCAGTTTCGAGGGCCTTAAGGGGCCGAGAACAGTCTGATATTTTTTCTTACAGAGGTGTTTGAGGCACATATCGTACTTAAAACATTTTCATTAAATTTCATTGTTGATTTACCTGCATCGTCGGTGACCCACGTGTGATTCACATCGATTCTCTCCATCATCACTTGTGGACTCAAAACCGTGGTTTGCGACGATGATTTACCTGTGACAGTCCGATTTTGAAGGATATCAGAACTGTAACTACTGCTAACGGTCTGATTTTAAGAAGCTTACTAATATCGGACTGTCACGAGTAAAGTTTTAGACTGCAAGAACAAAGGAATGACATTACAGCAGTGTTTTAACTGTCAATAAAGTATACAAGAATGGCAAAGGGTTTTTAACGATAGCTTCTGTCATATGCAACTGAAATTTAAGGAACTTCATATTACTCAAATAAACATTCACAGTTCTCTCAAAGCGTCAAGTGCAGCTAAAATACTTCGGAATGCAGTGTCTGCAGTTTAATTAATAAGGTTGTTGACCGATCCGAGTTTAATTAAACACCAATATCACTCTGCACACAATAAATTCAATCGTACATATCATCTGAATCATTAATTGCGAAGTCAAAGTAATAATGAGTTTCAAGTCAATCAAGGGAAAAAGTGTCAATAAAATAAACTCCGAATTTAAGTTGGGTTATACGATCTTGGTAGTTACTTATATTTTTAAAGGTGGGTAATTTTCCATACTATGTAAAGAAAACGAGAATACATGAAAATTATTGAATTTGAAAATGTTGAATTTTTTTTAAACCGGTTCATTTGCAACAAATTTTTGTCCGTTATCCGTCTAAAATAATTTTAAAATATCTCTTAAATATATCTTCGCCACATATTATTTTTATGTTATTAATAGATCTACATTATCCGTTTGAATTGATAAAATTGTTATTAATTATCATCAAATAATTTGCTAATCTTTGATTTAATATTTTTATTTTTTTTAACAGTTAGTTTTTGTGGAAATGCCATTTTAGATAAAGGTTAGAGTAACACTGGACTGAATGTGAATACTTAAGATGTGAAAACAATTCAGTGCATCGATTTCTTTGCAAACATTTGATAACATATTATGTTGACAATATCAATCTGTTAGTTATAATCTGTCATATTTCAGGTAAACCCCATACCCCAAAGCAAAAGAAACTACTTTGATCGTATTACCTAATTTGCTATCAGTCAAACCATCATTGATAGTATTGTCAAATAGTGACAAATTAAAAACGAGAAAGCGACCGGGCTTGCGTTACTCAATTCACAAAATTGTTCATTAAATTCAGCTTTAAAAATCAATGCTGAAAAGAACAGTTACTCAAAAATCAGCAAACCATTGTTAATAACATTTTTACAAAAATAATTTATCATTTCATTAATTTTTCTCAGTCTTTAACAAAATTTGAATTTGTCTGACTTGTTAATGATGAATATGGAGAAGCTGCCTTATTGAAGCGTATTCGATTTTTGTCGGTTTCCTTTATATTGTTTTCATTGGTGTGTCATCATCGGAAGGCGCATAATCATAGAGTTGAGCGTTTATAACCACTGCGGTTGCAACTTTCAAAACATTGTCATAAGGTATCTATAAATGTGTTGCGGTGAATGAATAAGATGATGTGGTAGAAGGACGAGGTGACGACGCCTGGAAAACGACGGTTGACTGAGCTGTTTCGGACTGTTCCTGGGACCTCGACCCTTCGTGTCCTTTTCTTGTTTTGTTGTTATACCCAAAACAGTTACTGACCGTCCGACGGAACTGTGGGGTACTGATGAAATAGATATACGGGTTAATGGAATGGTTAATCAAGAGCAGAATATGGCCTATATGTCCAAGGACAATGTACCACGTGTCAATCATTGAACAGAATGACATTTCTAAAACGTCTACGGCGTTTATTGGCGTCGTTGTAAGAATATAAACGCCTACAACGATGGATATCATCTGTGATACTCTTTTCGTGGTCTTGTCACTGTTGTTTACCAATGATCTCTTTAAAGCTTTGATCTTCAAAATGTGTAAAATTCCCAACACAATTATAGGTCCAGCGAAGAGCGAGACTGTGTAGATGGCGTTTACAATAGGGATTAAGTTTACATTCTTTTGGATAAAAACAATATAAAAGTATGGTATGTTAATTATGAATGCAAATATCCAAATAATAGTTGATGCAATCAGAATCCGCTTGTTCCTGATCAAAGTAAGACACTTCAGGGGATAAGCTATCATCAGATACTGTTGAACAGACAGGAGGATTACATGAAATACGGACGAGTAAAATGAAGCCAAATAAACGTACGCTATAAACCTTCTACCCTCGATCGGTATTCCATCCCATTCGTAAGTAATAAATTTACTCAGTAAAAACAATGCGTCAGGAATGGTCAGCATTCGGATCCCAGTGTACATCGGTTTGTGGAGACGTCTTACAGCACAGATCAAAATAAAAACAGCTACGTTGGATACAAATCCAAACACTGATAATGCCTGTAATAATTTGTTCATTGGTTCACATTCCTGTAACTCCCAACATGTCGATTTTCCTTGTGTGTACTCTGGATAATAACAGGTGTACCATGAAGATTCAACCACGGTTGTATTAGTGGTATTGTTTTCCATTTCAAAGTTTGTATTGTATTGGTACTTCAACCTGTCTTGTTACAAACAAGCTCCAGTTCATTCAAATGACTCCTATGGCTTGCCTATGATTGATTTGCTTTATAGTTTATACACAACCACAGATATAATGACCCTCATCAATAAAATAGATGATGGAAAGTGTATTATGTCGTCATCAGTGTTGCAATCTGTTCTTTAATCATGATAAAAAAAATTACCCAATACGTTTAACCCTGGCATTATACCTACGCAACAAGTTGCAAGAGCATATTGCGTTAAACCGTTCGACAGTCAGTCCGTCAGTTCAGATTTTTTATTCAGCGTAACTCCTCTTAGACCTCTGTAAAAAATTGTAAAACTAGGATAAAGGACACAATATGTTGATTTGCATGATCACAGATAATTTCGACTCCATTAGTTTTCTCGTTGTAATTTTTTAATTGGCATTTTAAGCTGTTTGGCCACTAAAGATAATTATTTATTATATATCGATATTGATGGACATGATATTTCTACTTTTTAACAAATTATATTATTTTTTAAAGAAATAAACAATTTCTAGGATAAGTTTAACAGTCGATGAAGTATGTTATTTGGCCGTTAACTATGATTTACAGACCGTAAACTACAATTGCGTTAATCTCTATTGTAAACTGTAAACCATAGCTAACGCGATTATCATTGTTTTAGAATATAATCTAATTTAACATTGAAAATATGTTTTTGCTAGTGCAATAAATAGGATTTTACGATTTGTAAACTACGGTTAACTGCTTTGAAATATAACTGACGAATGTAAATTATAGTGTACATTTTATAGTTTTACATTTTAAAGACACAGTTTGTTTATCCATTGTTAACCATTTAGCAGTTTTTTATATTAAACGATAATATTCAGAACAGAGTTATCGTTCGTGTTCAATCACGTGTTGAGTGGTTGAAAATATAAACATTGTGGCTTAATAAAATCATATCCATGTTTGATGCTTGTGGAGTGCAATTCCATGTTTTTAAAATAAATAATAGGTGTCTGTATTGCATAAAAACTTAGTATATCGAGCCAATTTCAAGGAACATTCTGCATAATATAGTGTAGTCTGTTTCACTATTGATGCTATTACTAGGTCAGGCGCGGATCGAAAACTAATCCTCAGGGGATCTCTACTTAGCATGTAAATTGTTGCAACTGCAGACAAAAACTATTTTTTTTTTTTTTGTATTTTCACATTTATTTCTAGAACACATTATATCCACCAATTAATGAAGATAAAGTTTAAAATCAATAAACCGCTAGATTTTATATTTGACTACTTTAGTACCTAGATTCTTTGAAAAAGACTTTAAACACGAGGCACGATTTTTACTGCGAAACTGAAAGGGTCAAATAAAACCACGTGGTCTAAAATGTAAATGGCAATAACATTCGCAGGGGTGTGTGGTGTACAACCGATAAACCTAGTTTATTAAATGTGAAGCCATGTTTCGCTCAGAATTTGGTGTACCTTAGATGTGCTCATTGTAATGGTTTTACAGTGTACTGTTTCATCAAATTTAATGTTGAGCCCGTTTAACAAAACTGATTAGAATTCATAGTACCATACATTTTTGAGTATTTCAACCACTTTTTAAAAAGAATAATCATCGGGCAGTGTGAGTGTTATGCATATTCTCTAAATTTACTCTTATGTCTCAGTATCATTAGATAACATCGTTATCAAAAGTTAAACCATTCACACAAACCAATTGTGCTAGTTTACTTTTTAAGGATGTAAATAGTTGTGTATGCCAACAAAAAACTTAAAAGCGTTTATTAAGTGTCAAGCGGAACAATATTTTCAAAATTGCCAACTTTAAAGTTGGATTTTTCAAGTTTAAAATCGGATATTAATAGACAGTTGGAAATTCCACTATATTAAATGCTAGTCCACTTTTTAAAAAAAATAGTAATTTTTTTTTATTCATCTCGAAACCTGGGTCACTTAGGTGACCCTTTGTAATTGGTTATCGTCCGCAAACAATTTTACATTTCTAAAAGTTTTGAAACTCACAAGGCCGTGTGTTACCATTTGTTGTGTGAAATTTATGATAAGAGGAAACTAAATTGTGAAATTTGCGACCTTACCGCCATGGGTACCGAATATGCGATAATTTTTTTATTCAAAGCCAAATTTTCAAAAAATAAATCTTCTCTACTCCCACACATGTAGGAAAAACTAAAGGCACGGTTAAGATGTTCGTAAACCCCTCTACCAAATTTGAGAAATTAAATGTCACTGGGTCCGGGGTTCAGACCCTAGAGTGGGGCCAATATTGCCATATGTAATTTTAGGTCACTTGAGTCCATCGGATAACTTATTGGGGTTGGTTTACATGTACGTAGTCTATTAACAATTATACATTTTTAAAATCTTAAAAACCTTTCCATGTGCATTATATGCTTGTAGCAATAAAGTATATCACGTTGTGTGCATTATAATTGAAATTGTGAATATTATTAAAGAGTTACCAATTGACGTCCGCTGGTCTTTTTTACCAAAAGTTTAAAATATTTGGTCCCTGGAGCTAGAGTATAGATAATCTAAGGCTCCTCTGACTCTTGCCTCCACCCTCCGTAACGAGTTGATGTTTGCAAACACCAAATAATAACACCAAGAGATGAATGTCAGATGAATGTTGGATTAGGGATTAAACTAAGCTGAAGAAATGAAGCTTAAAATGCAAACATGAGACTCTTCAAGAGGTCCGTCCAAGGGTTATGGTGGTACTCAGGTGATCGTCAAGGCCTTTTTCCTCGCCATTTCAAGATTTCAAGATTTTTTTAACAAAGTGGCACTCCTCCAATGGATGTGAAAGATAAAGTTGTAGATATGGCAGGTCGAGCAATGGCTGATGGTGAAAGGATTACAGAATAAGACAAACGACAGTTTGAGCATGTTCAATTATATACGTGCATGAGTTTACAAGAGCCTAGTTTGTTAACTGGGACAATGTTGATGGATGGTACCAACAGACAGCACAGTCGATCAAAATTATTCTTCGCGGTCAACCTCCCTTTCCTTATTAAAGTGACTTGGACACGATTTGACTTAAAATTTTAATTTTCAAATTTTATTTTTCCATTTTCAATGTTTATACTGATAAATATAGAAGTTTGTAATGCTATGTCAAAATTTGAAAGTCAAATATCAAGTTATAAGCAAGATACAAAGTTCATAATTCTTTGTTTTGTAAACAAAGCTCGAATATTGTCATTTTTTTACCTATGTGTTGTATTGGTGTAAGTTTCAATCAACTGTATCTTTCTTTTGTTGAAAAAAGTATTTATGAAGATACTGAATTAGTTTAAATTGTTTTTACAAGTCATTTTGACTAAGAAATTGTAATTCTCTACATTACATTTTTTGTAAACAATTATAAGACTCAAGCTTTGTTTACATAACAACCAATTCTTACCTCTGTATCTCGCTTCTACATGTAACTTGACTTTAACATTCAATATTTTGGTCATTCATTTAAAATGCACCAGTAAATCATTTTAAACATAAAAAATAAAAATAAAATTTTTGATCTCAAATCGTGTCCAAGTCCCTTTAAGTCATATGTGTTGACTTCCAAAATTTTATTAATTAAACAAAGAAAACAATAATAGTAACATGCAAATATTTTTTTTTCAAATTAAAATTCAGTTTTTTATACGAATAAATCGTTTGAGTCTTAGTAGGCCTGGCATATCGGAATACTTCAGGAAAAAATGTGCTGCTAATGTCAATATGAGTCATTTCAAACTATTTTCATGAAGTGTATAAGACTACTTGTAGGTAGAAAATATGATTTTTTGACGGAAAGTTCTCCTCCGGATCTATAGGATTATAGTGTGAAAAGTAGTCATTCAAAATATACCAGTTCAACTTGAGGAACATCTGATTTGTACTTGTACAGTATGATGCAATAACCATTCGTACAAAATGGGGGTATGTTTACTTACGCGACGAATCATCTCAGCTTTGACGATCAATAAATGTTGTTTAAAAATAGTTCTGGGATTCCGGTTGTTATTAAGCAAGTCAGGGGTTGTTTGCATCAAAATATATGCTTGCAATGAAATGATGTTGAGTGATTACACAAGAGCTGAATACATTTACCGCGAACTTATTTAGAGTATACATAGAAGTTAGGATTTGACAAATTTTGAATTTTTGAAATGCACCAATTCATTTCTTGAATGCTCGATTTTAGTTTTGATACTTATTCGTTTGCGAAGCACATCCTCTGGTGAGAGAATTGGATAGAATTTTCAAAAACGGGGTAACCAAGAACGCGGGTTGACTAATAAACGTCATGCATGGCTAAAAGTATAAGACGAATTCGTCATGCATCGCCGGCAGATACAAATGACCTTGGATCGGCAATCTATGGTTATTAACAAAAACTTGATTTTAAAAAATGGATTAATTTGATGTCATTTTATATATTGATAGCAAGAACTTTCCAGAACGGGGTGCACAGAAACGTGTATAGACTATTTAACGTCATGGCAGAAAGTGTAGAACGAGTTAAAAATGGACAATAATGCAAATAGATATGCATACACGAGCGTTTTTTTTTAATTTTATACATTGTTATACCACGACAGGTTTGTAGTAAACCCTATATTTAAATCTATAAACAATGAACATATTGTGTTCTACCTATATACAGTATATCTATATTAATAAATGAAACGGGAAAGTTGAATAGTATAGTGGGAGGGGGTGCTCCCAAATATTTTTTCAAAGCAGTTTTTTTTATCTGAAATTCTTATTTGGAACAGTGATAAAAATCATAGTAAAATTTGACCTAAAGAAGAAAATTTTGAGATACCATGCACCAAATACATGTGGCAACTTATTGTTTAGAAGTAAAATAAAGAAGTTTATTTTTTCTCAGTCAACTGCAACAAAATAAATGAAGGCCACATACATGTATATATTGAAGGAGAGACGAGAAGAAAGGGTAAAGAGTTATCAGTGATGTTAAAGAAATAGAACATATGCTATTAGAACATTGAAAATCTTTCCGAAAGGTCTTAAAACAATTAGGTTCCTTTTACTACGATTTCTAGTGACGACATACATGTATTGTGCAACGAGGCTCTGTTGTAGACACCTGAAACGAAGTGGCTGATCCCCCGATTGGAACAGCTCGCGACTACCAGTGTCTTGAAAGCTAGTATATGTTGAAAGTGAGACGAGAAGAAAGGGCTAAGAGTTATCAGTGATGTTAAAGAAACAGAACATATGCTATCAGAACATTGAAAATCTTTCACGTTGAAAACACCAAACGAAGTGGCCGGTACCCAAATGGAACAGATCGCGACTACCGCAGTCTTGAAGCGTTGGTTAAGACGTACAGAAGAGACAGTCTGCTTGATATCACGAACAAATTGAAAGAAAATTTTGATTATCCTGTTGCTAAACGCACACTGCAGCTACATATTCATAAGCATAGATATTCGAGGGATGTTTGCTGGGCCGTTAAAGGTGCATTGCCCCAAACACTATTTTGTGTTGGTAGTTCATTATTTTCTTCTTTTTTTCGAAAGGCTATTTTTGTATTAAGTGTGCTGTTATGTATATTTGACATTGATAAAATATACAAAAGTTTGAAGTTTGAAAAAAAATAGTTTAAAAGTGCAATCACAAATATTGAATAATTAAAATTGTATACAATATTACATAATATCTATACTACTATATTAAAATAATAGACTCGAATTTTTGGCCTTTAATACCGAGAAATCGGAAGAATACTGTCTTTTGTTTTATATATTTTATAAATCATTGGTACTTGAAGATTACCAATTTGTTTTTATTTTTTCTCAGTTAAGCTTCGCTAATTAATAATCAACGAAAATTCCTCAAAAAAATCCCGGAAATCACATGGATTTTTTGGATTTTTCAATCTTGCGCTTGCGCAATACATTCTCGCTTAGGGGATCTCTAGTTTATGTTTCCACAATATCACATCTGCATGAATAAACTGAGAAATGATAATACAAATATGGGTAGATTTTCATTGGACTTTTGCTATATTTTCTGTTTATATATATTAATGATTTCTTATGAGAGAAAGTATAAAATAACAAATATACATTTCAACTAAGTACAATGTACTTACATTTGTCTTCGTGATGACAAAAAATATTTGATTACATGCAAAAAAGTTACATTATATTTGTTAGGAGAATGAAGATAGAATATGTTTTATCGTAAAAATGAATAATGCCCTACGGACCCAGTTTTACAAAGAAAATACTTGTACGTTGGTGAAAAGGTGTTGAATTCTTCCATTCCATTGCTTAAAATTTTTAGTTGAAGGTATTTGCAGTCTCAAAAAGGTTTGTTGTGATAAATTTGACTGTTATTTCCAAGGCAACTTCATTAACTTTCTCCAAAATCGTTCCGGAGCGATTCTGCAATTTTCTGCTACATTACGGGTATAAGGGAGGCATTCTAACTGTGGTGAGGGCCTTTTTCGATACACAGATTACTCAAACTAAGGAAAGTGTAGTGAAATTAATAGCATTATTGTAGGCTTATATCTTTGTTATGTAAATATCAATAATAAGGTGTGTCGATGTACCTATTTCTTAAATGTCCGATATGTAATGTCAACCCGTGCACGCACGGGTCAAAGTCTAGTTTTTACTTAAATGTGTTAACCAAAGATTGTTGTAATTTGCTTTAAAATTTTCAAAGCCAATTGGATTTTAAATTGCGTACCAAAATTTAACATTCAAAACTCTAAAAAGCCACATAAACAACCATTCTTATTTATCCTTGTTAACTGTTTGTCTCTGGTGCGATTTGGTAAAAACAATTTATTGAACTCAGTACGTCTTTTATGAAAGTCAATTTTACCATCGATTGCATTGATGACAAAGTAAACTTAAGTTATATTACATTAATATTAATATTCAGTCTTTTCAATCAGATTTACTTTAATATTAATTGATACAAGATCAGTGTCAATACATGCGTCCACACTCCTCAAACGCCATACTTTCTTCTCTGTGTAATCAGTGGGATATCATTTACTGTATGCAGACAATGTTCCCCTCAACAAATGAAGACGTAGACGTACGCAACATCTCGTCTCTATAAAGGCGCATGCGCAGGTGTACATATTGGCAGAAATCTACCCGATTCTCTACTCGGGGGACACAGGTAGTTACCCTCTTGCGCGTTACAAACATGTATGTAAAGAATTTGTTTATCTGAGATATATATATATATATATATATATATATATATATATATATATATATATATATATATATATATATATATATAATGCAATATCAATGGCGCAAGCAGAAGTTAATTAAATATTTTCTTTAATACGCATGAGGTCATCGAAACTTGTCCATTGAAAATCAACAAAGGTATTTGTATCAACAAATGTTATTTTATTTCCTGTAGTCCTTTAACATTATTCTAAAGATAGATTCAGACAATGTACATATATTATACGTTAATAAAAATTACTAGTGGTAACGATGTGTGCATTATTAAATGATTAACAAAGTCTTTATCGTACAGTTTTCAATTTCAGAATAAATGAGATATGAATATCAATATACATTTTTTATCAACGAAAAAAGCTACATAACTTACAGATGAGAAGATATCGAGTAATTTAGTCCACACTGGCTAGAAATGGAGGATATTTCCGTGTCGGAGTAAACTGAAAAAATATTTCCATACGATTCATTTGGACATCTTCTGGATATTACCTGCGCTTGTTCAATTTGAGAAGAAGCCTTTGATACTCTATTCTTATGTTTACCAAAATTAAAGCAGTAACTGACCGTCCGTCGGAACTGTGGAGTACTGATGAAATAGATATACGGGTTGATGGAATGGTTAATCAAGAGCAGAGTACGGCCAATATGTCCAAGGACAATATACCACGTGTCAATTATGGGGCAGAATGACATTTCTAAAACGTCTTTGACGTTAATTGGCGTTGTAGTAAGAATATAAACGCCTACAACGATGGATATTATCTGTGATACTCTTTTTGTGGTCTTGTCACTGTTGTTTACCAACGATCTCTTCAAGGCGATAATCTTCATTACGTGTAAAACGCCCAGCACACATATGGGTCCAATAGTAAACAGTGCCGTGTACACAATATTCAGCAAAGCAGCTTCTTGGTCTTTCTCGACAATGAACGTAATGTAGATGAAGGGAAACGCTCCTAGGGCGGACGTTATCCAAATGACGCCTGACGCAGCAAGTAGACGTCTGTTACTTATCCAGTTGAGACACTTCAGAGGATAGGCAATCATGAGATATTGTTGGATGGACAGAAGTAAAACGTGATTTATGGATGATATAAATGAAGTGAAATGTAAATAAATTAAAGTCACTTTCAGTCCATCCGGTATATGCTCAAAAGTGTACAATAGAAATCTACTGGATAAAAACAACGCATCGGGAATGGTCAGCATTCGGATTCCAGTGTAGATTGGTTTATGAAGATGACTTACAGCACATATAAGAATGAACACAGTTACATTGGATAGAAAGCCAAACATTGACAACACCTGTAAGAAAATGGTCATTGGGAAGCATCCCTCTACTTCCAAGCAGGACGTTTTGCCATAGGTGTACCCCTCGTACAAGCAGGTATACCATCCAGATTCTGTCGCAGTTGTATCAGAGTATGGATAGGAAAAATTCATCTCTCGTTCAACAAGTTTCAGTACGCGTGTGCTTCTGTTGGTTGTATCTGCCTCAAGAGCCATGGGCGTATATTTCTTACTCGGTTGTTTTTGGAAAATGTATTTGGACGCCTACAGGTATCATATAATTTGCATAAAACCATTTAATAATGTATAAACCGTGAGTAAAATTTATAGCTTTTAACTTTGAAAATAAGGGCTTTGGGTATTCACGTAAGCTGGTTTTAAATTCGCCATGAAACATTCTAAAGTATAAAATTAGCATGCAGAATATTTCATGAACAAAGCAAAACATTAAGCAGTTCAATAGTAGATCGTTTTATGAGTTGTTAATCAATCATATTATTTGCATTCTCCCTTTTTTCGTAGATTAACTATTGATTTATGTGCATCGGTTCTTTCCTTTATTCGAATAATTCTCCTGGGAAAAAAATGGCACATTTTTTGTGATAAAAATGTTTTAAAAAATTTCTGTATGTACACTTTATTGCAATGAGTCCAAAACCATTTTTTCTAAGAGAATAGTTAGTCAATTAGTGATACTATATTTATAACATACATGTAGGTAGGAGCGTTAATAACAAACTGTATATTTAATTGGTTAATTGCATATTTAAAGCTTATCCGATAAGATGGCATCTTAAAAAGTTTCAAAATAAATACACATTTTCAAACGATTTAAATAATAATAGTTTGTCAGAGGGATTTACTTTTATAAGTAGAAGTAATTTTAAACCAATATATCATTTGTAATCAATAAATCTTATCCTTAACATTATTTATTAAGAATAATACCATCCTCCTTCCTTATACAATATTAAAACTACGATGGATTAAAAAAAATAGTTTGATATATTTAATTGCCATGGGGAGTTGTGACTTACATTTAAAAAAAAGCAACCTGACAAAGTCGAGAAAACGTATTAAAACGAAGATCGATCAGAACATTAGTTTATTCTGATAACTAATCACATTGTATCTCTGTAGTCTAAAAATGATGAGCAACGTGTTACAATCTCATCAACTTAAATAGATGGAAACAATGAAAAGTAGAATGTTCTTTAACTTAATTAGGTCCCTGCTCTGCGGGCACCCTAAAGTGGTCAGTCTGTCCGTCCGCCGTTCCGTCAGTTTGACCGTCGGAGATCACTTGTCCGGGTTATATATTCTCTCCCCTTCGCCCAATCTGGCTCATACTTTACCTACAGAGTGCCTTTGGGTAAAGTTTCGGCAGTGACGTCGAACCAAGTTTCTAGATTCACGTCAAGGTCATAGCAGAATTATCTGCAAAATCCTTGTCCAGATCATATATTCTCTAACCTTGGTCGAATCCGGCTCATACTTCGCCCATAGAGTATCTATGGTCAAAGGGTGTGCAGTGACCTTGAATGATGTTTCTGGTCCATGGTCAATGTCATATAAGACCCTGCAAAACAAAGTATATTTACTCTCCCCTCAGACATCCTGGCTCATGCTTCACATAAATAGAGCTTTTGGGTAAAAGGGTGTGCTGTGACTTTTTACAAAGTTTCTCTGTCAAACGTGAAGGTCATCTCTTTAAAATCCATTTTTAGACCTGAATTATTTTCCGTTGTCTTAAACTTGCTCAGATTAAACCAAAAAAGCCTGTTAATAAGGGGTAATGAGCTAGATTTTAAGGTCTATGCTAACCTAAAACAAATTAAGTCATAGGTCAATGTCAAAGCAAAATCCTCTGAAATGCTTTTAGTCCATTTTCCATTATTTAAAGGGGCATGGTCATGATTTTGGGTTTTTTAAAAATTAAATTTCCGTTTTTAATGTTTACGATGTTTCGGTAAGGCATTTCTAATAATCAACCAAAATGAGCGTGTCATTTGTCATGTAATTGCTCACAATTCTCTTTCATGTAAACAACGCTCTTGTTTACGTTTTGAAAGCTGAAGTCAACATTCCAGTTTTAGACCTAAAATGAATTTGATAAACACTAGGAACTATTTATTTATGCTTAAAATGAATTAGAAGAGAGAAAAATCAGCCTGAAAAATAACTTTTAACGGTTTATTGGTCCAATGTAAACAAAAACAGGACACAAGCCTTGTTTACATGAAAAAGAATTGTGAGCCCTGTTGCTTGCTTATAACTCTACGACTGACCCTCAAATTTTAGTTGATCATTAGATTTGCATTTCTAAAGCATTGTAAAGAATAAAAATAGAAAAATAGAATTTGACCAAATTCGTGACCATGTCCCTTTAAGCGGGGCACTTTGAGATGGTCACCATCTAAATGATGTTTAGTTTTGTCTGTATGGTAGTTGGAGAATAAATTAAAGGGAAAAAATTAAGCAAATTAAAAACAAAAAAGTAACAAATACATTAAACGAATGATGTAATGAAGTCATCAAGCATACTTCATCTTGCAGTGAATTTATCCAACATCGTTTGTGTAGCATATGCTTTTTTCTCTATTAAATAATATGAATATATTGAATATTTTAAGTTAACCGATAAAAAGGCTTCAACGTTTTCTTGATTGATAGAGTATGTTATAAAAACTAGATAGAAACCAATACATTATACAAGTGATGTAATAAAGTTTTCAAGCATACTTCATCTCAGCGAATTTATTGCGAGTTTTTTCTTGATTTATAAAATATGTATTTTTCTCTTTTTTTTCTTTTGGTTATCAAAATCAGTACATTAACAAGAGCAAAGCTCTCAATGTGACAGCAAACCAGGTTTTCTTTTGTGTGAACAGTATCCATAATCAATTTGTCAACCCTGAATTGATAAACACAACCCATCCAGAGAAATGGGGTACCCTATATGCAATATTTTGCTTGAAAATAACAAAGTTAAACATGTGGCATTTTTTCAGATATAATCAAATATCAAAATCCAAGTAATATGCACCGCTTTGATATATGTACATGTACAACTGATCTGCTAAACAACAACTTCTTATTTTGTAAAGGACGACAATAATTCAATTTTGCTCCAAATAAGGCTTCTTAACGGCCTTTTCCACAAAAATATGGCTAACAGACATTTAAAAACCATTATAATATTTTTGTCATTTTAGTAGAAAAGAACATTTTAGTAGAAAAAAATCAACATGAAAAATGCAGCTCATATTGCTTAAAGTAATTTTTTCCACCTTTCTTCTCGGTATGAATGTAGCCTTTCTGATATCAACCTCTTCTGTGATAAAATGTTTGCAGACCGGGGTGCCTTTGATGCTGTCATAAAAACAGGGTATATAAAGGTAAGGGTGAAGCTTTCGGAAAACTTAACAATTAATGATGAAAAAGAACTGTGGGAAGAGGGGTTTTAATCATCGTCGGAAACCCACGGTCAGTCTCGCATCCGCTTACAATTACGGACTTTATAGTCGGTTCCTTGTTCATCCATCCAGCACAATGGCAAATATCAAAAGCGCAAACTTTTTCCCCGGCTGTCTTTATTAATTGAATATGCATCCCTCTTAGATAGAAGAGCATTGAATATTTCTTTCTGGAACAGTTTTAATTCATTTAAGAAAAAAATGAATATGCATCCGTCTTAAAAAGAAGAGCATTGGCTGTTTCTTTCTGGAACAGTTTTAATTCGTTTCAGGAAAACTTCTTGCAAATGGATTTTGTAAACTCCGCCATATTGGATTTTATCCTTAGTGAAGTAGGTAAGGGCTTTTGAGATTGGTTTGATTTTCTTCAGAAAAAAATTGCATGGACCAATCAGATAAAAAGATGAAAGCATGAATAATTAACGAGTGCAAGAAAAGTTGAATGAGAAGGCCAACGGTCAGTAAGCAAATGCAAGACTAGTACTGACTGTGGGTTTTAGATGATGGACAAGGCTTTTTAGTAATTATAGTGTGTTTTTTTACAACTCAAATGTTTTTGTAATGCGAGATTTGAGTTAGAACAAAAAGCTCAAAGCGCAACAGTTTACTTTAACATGAAACAGATCAATCATTAAGGAGTTTTTGTCCAAATCTGTTAAAGGTAGCCTTAAAGATTGGAAATTTAAACAAAAAGCAAACCCTGAGTTTAACATTCCCTAAAATCCACGATATATTGTAGATCTCTTCATGAATCACCTTTCTTGTATTTCAAAGACAGATTCGTAATATAGGCAACCCCTCCCTTAGGGAAAGAAAGTATTGTCAGATTTCCTTTCAGGTTATTAGTGTAAAC
The DNA here is from genome assembly GCF_963853765.1 of Magallana gigas. Lineage (NCBI taxonomy): Eukaryota > Metazoa > Mollusca > Bivalvia > Ostreida > Ostreidae > Magallana > Magallana gigas. The sequence continues at coordinate 44,221,277 of NC_088859.1, read as the reverse complement.
ACTCGGAAAGTATTTGCAGTCAATGTTTGAAGATGCAGGGATTGACAAAATAGTTGCAAATCATTCGAGAGGGTGAATTGCTTCTCCACTTCGTGCAATTAGGAGCAGGGGGTTATGAGGCGTAGGTGACTGCTGTAAAACATACTAAAAGCATCTAAGGAAGATGAAAAAGTTTACAATGCTCTTTATTGAAGAATGTTGGCTATGAACAGATTGAGGATGTTTATATTTCCCAATGGAATTCAAAGATGTGCTTTAGACTGGCGTGAAAATTACTTTCATATTGAAAGACCGGATATTCGTATCAATTCCTCAGATAAGCATTTTGTGAGAAGGTTTCACATTTTTCGAAATAAACAATAAAACCAAGTGTAATTATATAAGTAATTTCTTTCCCAATATTGTCACCCGACAGCGTAACACAATGGGTTAGAGGTTTTATTACGAATCTGTAAGTCATGAGTTCGAATCTCGCTGGAGGTTTTACAATTTTTACCTCTCCAAATATTTTTAAAGGCTTTTTTTTGTGGGGGGGGGGGGGGATAATGTAAAATTTGAAAATTCTAAAACGGTGAAAGTAATTCAATTATAATGTACATTAATCCACATCAATATCTACAGATGTCCCATTCCACCTTTATAGAAAAAAACCCGAAATGAGCTTATGACATTGATATACTCGATTAAATCTGAAATATTGACAAAATGAATTTTTCTAATATCAAAATACCAATTAAACTATTTATGATTTGGATTTATTTAAAATAAAAGAGAGAAATTAACATAAAAGTCAAACAATCACGACGACTACGCCTTATAAAGATTGAAAAACTCTTAGAACTCAACGTATTTTGTTTAATAGTATGTCGTTTGGTATAATTAACAATTAAAAGCATGAATGTTTGAGATAACCCCAAAAATATCAAATTTGCCTCGGAAATTGCTTTTTCGTTGAAAAAAAATCATATTTCTCTATTGTTCATGCAATAAATATGTAGAGTTACTGAAAATATTTCTCTCTTGCATGCAATGTAATAATTAAAAATGTGTAAATTTTTCACAGTCATTTACAGCATCTGTACATGAACAGTATACTTTTAATTATAAATTAAATTTAGTTCACTCATGGTACAACTGTTGCTCATTTGATTTAAAAAGGTTTTGTATACATTATTCTGGCCTTATTTGCATTTATTTCTTCTGAATGCAAGAAATTTTTGAAAGTATTCAATTGTTAGGGTATCTAAAATTTAATGTATCATTTTTGGTGATTTCAAATTAATAGAATATTTCTGATCACAAGACAAAATGAAATTATGATAATGGTAAGTTAACAAATATACTAATCCAGGATTTACTATAGTGTGTCCCAAGTTATTGCTTCCGTCACTTTTTTGATGATTTTTAATAAAAATACACATACCTGTGAAAGAAGTACAGTTGAAATCAATGAAATGGAAAATATCCAAGATATCTTCATTGACAAATTATCCCTTTTCACTCATAAAAGTTTACAGGAACGAAAACAAATTTCTTACGGAGATTTATAATGGGAAATGTTTACATTTTTCTTTAAACGTTATCATCCGGGCTTATTAATGGCAATGCAATGCAAAATCCCCGTAGACTTTCTATTTTGGGATGTGTACTGAAACCTGAGGCGGTAGAGGGAGCGTTTTAAAACAGATAATCTGGGCATTTTTCATATTAGTGGATGAACGTAGTTTGAGCCCAAAGCTATTTATTATTATCGAAATATTAAGCAAAAAGTGGTGGAGGCAAAAACTCGGGACAGAGTATAACAATAAATTCCGTGATGGCGTCAATTTTCGAATATTTTTGTAAAAGCTCCATAATTCAAATATTAAGGAATTCAAAATCTAAACGTTAATTTTATGTGAATTATATTAATATTTGTGAAAGGCTATCATGTTGTGTTTCATGCTCACCGTTGAGCGTTCTAAAATGATAAAAGTTTCTTCGATGTTTGTTCTGTGACTAAGCGGAGCACAAAATGTACCAATGTATCATTGTTACGTAAGTTTTGCATCGATCATCTGGTATATTTAGTCTGCTGATTCAGATTTGTCATCTTTCATAATAATGACGCCCCAGGCTATAAAGGGACTTCCATGCAAGATTGTAACACCCATTTCAAATAGTTTATATCGTAATAAAAATTAATTGTACTTTTGAAAGTTTCCTCAAAACATTCTTCTTTTAAAACAAGAAGAAAATAATCCTCTTTTCTGAATTTAACAAAAAATGATTAATTATGTTGTTTTAGGGCTCGATGTTGATTTGCTATAAATTATTATTTGTTTGCAATGTGTCTGAAACAGCAGCATATTGTTTGTTGTTATACGTCCCGTTGACTCTATTTCCCTCACACAGAGATGCGACCATATGCAATGACGAACTACAAATAAAAACATGAAGTCGTGGTGCTCAGCAGCTTCTATTTAGTGCTAGCGCCTGTCGAATGTAAATGTACAGGCTTATTTCTTTGCAATAAAAATGTAAGATATTTGCATGTTCATTACATGTACAACATTGAGAATATCAACACGGCTTGTTGAAATGCCAACACTTTTGATTCAAATTTTATTAGGAAAGTTGTTTTCAATACCTATACAGGTCGTGATAAATAATCTGTCATTGGAACAATGACATTTTCCCAACATTTTATCCGGGATCATCTTCTTTTCTTTCAAAATTGATAAGAAAATGTTTATCCAAACTTGCACCAATTTTTAAGAGTCTCAAAATGGACATTTTGGACATTTATTTGCAAAATAGCCGATAAAAATGATATGCTAGTCTTATTACATGTATATGTGTTATCGAAACCCCGTTCAGATTTTAAATGTCTATAGTATAACTGATGTTTGAAAATGGCATCGGATATTTCAGCAGGTCCAATCTCTTCACTGGCAAGTAACTCAATATTAGTAAATAATCTCCACGGGATGTTTGACAGCGATCAATCCATCAATTATAATAGTTCTAATCGCAGTCTACGAGGCCCAGACGTAATTTGTACCCTAGATAAGGTATTACATTTAAGAAAATTCCATATTCTCGTACATTGTGAACTCCAATTGGACTTTTTCTTCCATGGTATTAGCGTCCCTTGTTCTTTACTACACCTTTATTTACAACGTATTTTCAATGTAAGCTTACATTCTATGTACATTCCGGAAATAATACATACGATAAACAACAAGCGGAAATGCCCAGGTTTACAGTATTAAAAGCAAATCTGAAAGGATACTATCCATGCTATACCGGTAATTACAAGACATAACGTTTGAGAGACATCTATAAATGGGTCGTGATTGGTGGATCCAACGAGGAGCACCGAGAGACTACAGAAGTGGGGTCAGAGTTCACGGACACTGTCCTGGAAGTGGTCACTGTCTGGTTTGTGTCCGACTGTCCTTGAGACCTGGATCCCCCGTGTCTTTTTCCTTTATACCCCAAGCAGTATCTGACCGTCCGCCGGAACTGTGGGGTACTAATGAAATAGATATACGGGTTGATGGAATGGTTAACCAAGAGCAGAGTACGGCCTATATGTCCAATGACGACGTACCATGTGTCAATCATGGAACAAACGAATGCTTCTATAACGTCTCTGGTGTTGATTGGAGTGGTTGTGAGAATGTAAACGCCTACAACGATGGATATCATCTGTGATACTCTTTTCGTGGTCTTGTCAATGTTGTTTACCAATGACCTCTTTAAAGCTTTGATCTTTAAAATGTGTAAAATTCCCAACACAATTATAGGTCCAGCGAAGAGCGAGAAGGTGTAGATGGCGTTTACAATGGGTACTAAGTCAAAATTATCTTGGATAAAAACAATATAAAAGTATGGTATGTTAATTGTGATTGCACATACCCAAATGATAGCTGATGCAATAATGACTCGCTTATTGCTGATCCAAGTAATACATTTCAGTGGGTAGGCTATCGTCAAATACTGTTGCACTGACAGGAGTATCACATGAAATATAGAGGAATGATATGAAGCAAGCATACTGTAAATTATGGCCAACTTCAGTTTGGTCGGCATTTTACGGAATGAATGTAAAAGAAATCTAGTCAGTAAAAACAATGCGTCAGGAATGGTCAGCATTCGGATCCCGGTGTACATCGGTTTGTGGAGTCGTCTTACCGCACAGATCAAGATAAAAACAGCTACGTTCGATACAAATCCAAACACTGATAATGCCTGTAAGGATATAGTCATTGGTTCACAGGTCTCTAACTCCCAACATTTCGACCTACCTTTGGTATATCCTGGATAGCTACACGTGTACCATGTAGAGTCGAACTTGGTACCATTAGCTGTATTGTTAACCGAGTCCATTTCTGAGTTAAATAAGTGTCTTTGGTATCGTTATTTTACGTTAACGCGTTCTGTCACAGACAAGCTCCTGGGCCAGTCCTAGGCTTGACTAAAATTGATTTGTTTGATACAGTGGTGGCAATTAGTTCATCATCATTGCCTACAGGTTAAATATTCCTCAGATAATGAATCTTTCCTGTTTTTGTATTGAATTTTTAACTTTTAAGCTAAATTAAACAAATCTCTGATTCATCGATTCATTAACTTATGTAAATAATCTACTTAGACTCCTAATCCCACGAAGTGTGACATCCAAATTAGTCAATGAATAAAATCATAAACCGATTAGCGGGAAAAAAACTCATGACATTGCAAGATTCGCTACTATGCAGTAAATATTGAGTAAATATTTTATGTATCATAATCAATTTTTGTGTGACTTTTCTAGTTCACAGTTGTATGCACATGTGCAATTTACGTTTAATCATATTAATGATAAATCTTCTCGTGTAATAATTACATCACATATATAGGAGAAATACATGTAGTATTTTAATACCCATTCAAATGAAGATGAACTATTAAAGTACACAAATAATCATTTCCTCGTTATATTTTATGTAAGTACGAGATATGCATGCATCTTTATGAGCCCTCTAAATACTAAATAATTTGGAAATTAAGATACACGATCCCAATCAATGACAGAAATGTTAGCATGAACTCTGTCTATAAGTTTTCAAAGAAACAGGATTTTTCTGTTCTTCTGCTGTTGTTGTTGCTGTTGTTATTGTTGTTGTTTCAAATGAGCGTCCCAGACATTTCTGTTTCATAGCCAGACATCCGTGGTATATTGTTCGAAACCTTATAACGTTCAATATATAAATGAGTGGGTGGATGGCATGATTGACAAGAGCCAATGACGTCCCCACGTGATGCAACACGAAAAACCAGGGATCGGTGATGAAGCAGATGAAATATTGAAGAATCTCTTTGACGTGTAACGGCGTCGTTGTTATAATATAGGCCACTACTAGCATGCAGGTAATGCGAGAGGCTGTTTCATTTGAATGGTTGTTTTGGTCGCCGTTATCCGGGAGAGGTCCACTCTTCAGTTTCTTTATAATCGGAGTCAGAATTAGCAATATTCCAAGCATTGTGGTCGGGAAGGTAAATACAGTGACACTGTAAACTTTTATAAACAGTTTCTTTTCCTCGATATTTCCCTTTCCCATTTTGAACATAAATAATGTTCCCATTCCCAACGAGACGATCCATGCAAGAAGAGATGCCAAAAGCCAAGTTTTCTTTGTTATCCAGTTTTGGCATCTTGGCGGACACGTTGTCATTATCACCTTCTGGACTGATAACAAAATAATATGAAGAAATGAGCAAACGTTTGCGCTGATCAGTAGAATGTTAAAAATAAATTGCGTAATTTCAGAAGTCTCCTTTAAACGGCTACGAATTTGAATGCTCAAATATTTCAAGAAAAGAGAGAGGAAATCCGTAAAAGCCAACAATAAGAAACCACAGAAGCGACATTTCCGAAGCCGAGGCTCAAAGCAAAGTATGAGAAATGGAACGGTATTAAACAAAGCTCCCAAAAGAGATATAGTTTTCCAGGTCTTCAGCATGATTTCGCATCTGTGGTTATTTAGACATGAATCTTGATTGAACTCCGTTAGAACGCAGGAATACCATGTTCCTGATGCTTCTGCCATTCCCTTTGTCAACCTGTCAATGCATTTCTATACCGGTGAATATAAAATCGCTTTGTTTAAATCTATGCTGTTACATCTGTCACTAAATATAATGAGATTACACAATTTCGATCGTTAATTTTGACCTAATCATTTTTCACGTTTAATTGAGGCTAACAAAAAAAATCGAGAGGGGAACATGTTGTTTCCAAGCTGAAAACTACAATAGTTTCTGTGCTGGAAATCCGTGCTCAGAACTATGGGAATTATACATTCCGGGGTGGGGTCGGGTAACTTTTTATCTGACTGATCTTTTCAACAAAATTGGCATGTATAGAACTTTACAGCTTTGTTTGCTTAATGACATTTGATAATTAAACCACGTAACAAAATTTGGCATGTGCAGTCTAGAGAGTTAGAAACACAAAACATTTCAAAATATTAATTTCAAAGTTCAGAAATTTAAAACTTCGGCATCTTTGTTATCAAACTTCACTCAGTGATTGTAGGCCTAATGCATTGTGTTTTTAAACAAATATGATACATAAAATTTCAAAAATTGAAACAAAATCTTTTTTTAACTTGCCTGTTGGCAGGGACGTATGTTAGTATATACGTCCCTTCTCTTGGCTCTCTGGCATCGAGATCGGCAAACAGAAAAAAGCTAACCCTTGCTATTTACAGATGGCGCTGTGATGAGAAAATGTCCAGCTCAGGTGGACCTCTTGTAAACAATTTTGAAGTCCCATCATGGTAGATACCCTTGCTTATCTGCTCATTTTTACAAATATTTCAAATTCACTATGTTTTTTTGTAGATAATGCATCTAATTAGTCTAAGCTTGTTCAAAGCATATATTTGAAAAAACATTATTATTTTACATGTGCGTTGACATGCCCGACAAAGTCGTTATATTCATCAGTCTAATATGTTTGAGACTTCGAATGTTGCAAACAATTCATTAATTTTAACAAAATTATTTTAACATGCGTCTCTTTGGAATAATGATTTATATTACATGGTATTTACTTGATGAGTTATTGGTTATTTTGTGTTGAACATGAGATATTTTAAATACATGGCTAACACACCCTATCTGAAGGCATCTTGCTGCAACATAAAACCACACAATCACCAACTGGCACTGGAATTGTTATGCAAAAACATTAATGATTATCTCTAACACTGTCAATAGGTAATCAATGTATGCTGCTTATTGTGATACTTATAGAGTAAAATAAATTCCTTTGTTAGTATGTGCAGAGACATAATGTCTCTGGTATGTAATATACCAGGGACGTATATACTATAATACTAATACTTATATTTCTCTGGATATACTGATTCTTATTTTTATCTGCAATCATTATTATTATCCGAAAGTTCCTCAATATAGGTTTTGGGGAAATTGAAACAATTTAATGTTGTTAATTGGGATACTAACAGTGTATGCTTTGATCGGAATCAAGTGAAGTCGTACCCAAACCGACTCGTACCCAAACACACTCATAATCAATTTGTCCGGCAGTAAACAATGATACTTGGTTTGTTAATATAAAGATAAGCTGTTTAGATTAGGTTTTGATATAATTACAATAATTAAGAAATTATGAGTGAAATTAATGTAGATTTTTGATAATATAATGTCATCTCCTATAAGTTTGCCAAATATCGAGGTTTTTATATCAACATTTGATAGAAAATCTCTGTTTACATTGTACATGCAATCTTAATTATATTGACAAATGTATAAATTCTTTTCCCTCTCTGAAGGCATGCATGATATTATAATTCAAGTCTTTTTTACTCAGATTATTTGATTACAAGTCTGTTTGGGTATGAGTCTGTTTGGTTACGAGTTGACTGTAATTCCTTTGATCAGGTTGTAAATTAACTCAATTTATATATGAATAAGATTTTGAAAACTGAAACAAAGATTGTACAAAATTTGTAGGTAATTTCAATCTAAATAGGAAATTTGTATTTGGATATGGACAATCATCTGTTAGGATCAATGCAACTGAGGGCACATTTTAGTTGACATTAGTTGACATTGTGGCCAGTATGTCGGTAGTTTTCTATAACATGAAATGTATATTATTGTTTTAACCTATTATTTCACAGGGCAGGGAAACCTCCACCGGGACTTCATTTGGATTGTACGAAGGATGGCAAAATGATTCAGGTAATAAAATATTTGCAGGTATTTGAAACATATGATAGTACAATGAACATGCACTTGGACAGTGGTGTTGCAATGTGGCATACACATGCAGTACTTTTTCACGAGTGCTACATTAATAAGATGGAGTATCAGCATAACTTGTATTTAAGATCTTTCAGTGTGCTATTAAAACATCTTACATATCCACAAACCTGGAATCTACACATAATGTGTATTATCCCAGAGTTTTCCAATTTAGTCATCATTTATAACATCTTTGTTTCATAGAGACAGATACTAGTACATGTATATGCCTGTATGTTCCCTTTAACTATACCATGAATTTTCGGGTAGAAACATATATACATATTAATAATTTAAAAAGATATCAAAACTTAACATTTTGAGTCTGTCATTTTATTTCTCCAATTTATTTCTCCAAATCTTTTGAAAATCATTGTAGAACTTAATACAATTCCATTAAAGAAAAAAATCATATTTAAAAAATGGGATTTCAGACAAATTTAGCTAAAATTAAAAGGAATACAGTGTACTGAATTTTTTGTTGGCATGATCAAATTAAATTGGTCATATTGGAAAAACAAGTTGAAGGGTTTGGTCTTACTTTAGCTTACAAAGAATTCTAATATAGATTGACTACTTTATCTAAAAAGATAATTTCAAGTACATTCAAGGAATATGATACTGAAATTTGAATGGTAATCTGTTAACCATTCTTGTTAACTCATGATCAGTCTAACATTATTGTAACTGACAATCTGCCACCTTCATGAATACTGCATGCCTTATTCCAGTTGACTCCTTCTTGCTATTGCAAAGGAAATGATATAAATGTGAAAATGTGCTCATAATCAGTAACATGTTTTCGTAACATGATCATTGTTTTTCAACCTCTTATGATTAATTTGCTACCAAGAAAAAAGTTCAGTACATTAGTCCACAGCCAGTAGACATATGCTAGGCTGATGGGTTTTTTTTCATGTTTTCATGTTCTATAACATGTTTTTATTAGAAACTGATGATACTACATGTACAACATGTTTATATAACATTCTTTTAGAAATTGATAATACTATAACATGTTTTTACAACATCCTTTTAGAAACTGATGATAGATGAAAAGAAGTGTTACTTCTTTGGACGGAACAAGCAGCTGTGTGATTTTTGCATTGACCACCAGTCGTGTTCACGAGTTCATGCAGCCCTGGTGTGGCACAAACACTTGTCAAGGCCTTTTATTGTGGATCTTGGCAGCAGTAAGTTTTAGTCACAAACGCTTCATTTTCAACTTATTTTGTTGGCCATAAAATCCCAATTTTTAAAGTATTAGAAAGATTATTGACTGTAAAAAGTATTAATGGTAGGATCTCCTTTAAGATACAGTGTACCTAAATCTGTTAACAAAAGTCATAGGCAAGTTCCATTTTTCATTTCAATTTCTTCCCCTTATTATCATATACATGAATGATATCATAATATTATCATTTTTGAAATTCAAGCTCATGGTACGCATATTGGACACATCCGATTAGAATCCAGAAAACCACAGCAAGTTCCAATTGATAGTGAAATCCATTTTGGAGCTTCTACCAGACTTTATATAATACGAGAAAGACCTCAAGCCATTACTGGGCAGATCTCTGATGACAACGAGAAACGAAGAGAGGACCTAGAGGGAGGCCTCCTGGGATTGCCGGAAACAGAGACAGAGCTAGATGTAAATATTGTATTCAGTAACAATAATAATCTTGTTTCTTTTTTAAAAAGCTTTATGATACAAAACAGAGAGTACCTTTTTCTTGAAGAAAAATAATCCTCAAAATCTTCAGGCTTGGATATTCTTAAGTGAAGCAGTTTTCTGTATTATGCTGAAGAGTATTGATTAGTATGAAGAAATTAATGATTTGTTTTCTGTATTTTATATAGAACTTGACTGAATTCAATACTGCCCACAATAGAAGAATTTCTTCAATGGTTGATATTGGGAAAGACTCCAGTTCAAATCCATTGAAGAGAAAGCACAAGAGTTTCCATGTAAACTTTATGGAGGAGGATGAAGTCATCAACCCAGGTTTGTGACCATAGGGGTTGATATTTCATAGTTCAACAGTGTAGAAGAAAATCCTAAACTAAGCTTGTTTAATCACTATTCATTCACAATAACTAAATGTCACTTAACATGATGTGACTTACATGTATATTCTTATTAATAATAGAATTAAATTGTTTTTAATTGAGAAAAAGATCATTGATTCAAAAATTATGTTGATGATTGATAACAAACATACTCAAGTGAAAATTAGATCTTGTGAATTTAAAAGGATCTATAAAATAATTGATGGACCTTGGGTTTTTTGCAGTCAGAATGTTTACTTTTCTTCAGTTTGCTTTAGTTAGACTCTGTTTTTGTAATTTTATGTTTCATTTTCACAGAGGACATTGATCCATCAGTCGGACGATTCAGAAACATGATTCAAACTACTGTTATTCCAAATAAGGTAAAAAAAAAACCCCAACACTTTCTTTGGGTGACTTGGAATACAATGCAAAGACCTATAAGATAAAGAATGTTGACTGTATTATACCGGTACTATAATCATTCTCAATAACTTGTACTTTTTTTAATTTTCTCCCATTTTTTCGCAGCGTCAAAAATTGGACACCGGGCTAGTGCAGAATACATCAATGACTGACAACATTACAAAACGGTTACAAAGTTTCTCCTATCAAACACCTAGTTTATATGGTGACTTGTCCTCTGCTGCAAATACGTATAGTATTGCTGCTAAGATGGGACTTCACGTTCCCAATCTTGCCCCTGACATTGTACCTGATGAACCAGTGGCGCCCCCTGTTACTGCTCACCCACCTGTTGTGTTTAATGTGGAAGACGTCTCGAAGGAACCCAAGAAAAAGAAATACGCCAAGGAAATGTGGCCTGGCAAAAAACCGGTGCATTCTCTCCTTGTCTAACCATACACTGCTTTTAGATTGCATATTATCATTTTAATGTTATCCACATGTAAGAGTTTCAAAAGGAATATTTCTGCAACATTTGCAGACAAATATTGCATGTTTTTGTAACCCTCCTCCCTTCTTGGGAGGGAGGGGGTATTCAATTGATAAGTTAGCGTGCAATGGAAATAAGTTTCTTTATTGAATAACATTTTCGTCTTCAGTAACATGTTTTGAATCACATAATGAGGAAGTGAGACTATTGTGTGGAAAATTTAGAAAATACAACTTTTTGTCTGGTTTATACCTAGAACACAATTATCAACGTAGGATTATCATGAATTATTCAGGTTTTAAAAGTTGATCTTGTTAACGTTTCAAAATTAAATCTAAAACTTTAAACGATATTAGATGATAAATACTTGATTTTTGTCAATTACATGATAATTCTTAACAAAGTGTTGTTTAAGGGTCTTTTAAACAACTTTTAATGCATGTATCAATATCACAAATTATATAGCTTTAAAAAAATAAAATTTGTTAGGTTTTTATGAAGTTTATATGTAAAATATGTTTTTGTAAAATAAATCATATACCAATATAGATAAAATCTTTCTGACACCTAACATTTACAACTACATGTACTGTACATATATATGTTTGATCCCACTTGTGTTGGTATGTCATTTCTAGATCTGCATGTGAAGTCATTTGAATTTGTGTAAATGGTAGAGTTTGTGAATCTAAGAGCAGCTACTTTTGCCTATCTGAATTTAGAAAGAGTTCAATCATGTTTAATCATGTAAATGTGTAAAAGCTATTCTTATTGAAAATAAAATAGCAGAATTACTATAATGAAGTGTGTTTATAGTTTTTGAATCATTTTGACTTAAAAATTAGAACAGTGTTATGGAAGTGAAATAATGATATCTTTTTAAGAGTTCTTCTTTTACTATCACAAGATTAGGTGTGATGATAAACATCTAATGAGTATTTCAGCCAAGGAAGGTACCGGTATTACCCAGTGATGTAAAAGCCTTATACAAGGGTTTATTTGTATCACGGAAAAGTTTGCGTCTGTAAAAGTTCACAAGGAAAGCTTTTAAAAAAGAGGCCTATTAGCTGAATTCTTTTATCTATTCTTTGTGCTTCTTTCCGTGACTATTTTAAGTAAATATTTGGACTACCGAGTTTGTTTATTATATCTAAACCTCTATTTTATATAATGGTACAATTGATATTGTTGGTTTTTCATCCTAATCTATAAAAGTACGGTAATGTTCTTATAGAGAATTGCACCAGTATAATTTTTGTGTTCAGTATTGCATGTGATGATAGTTATTAATGTACTACCTCCGTAAACAAGCATATCCATTCCATGGAAATCTAGGCTTATACGGTACCGTGAGACAGTGATTACAGGATCACTGTCTGTATATTACTTCTCAACTATTCTATTTCTTTTAGAAAATTGTACAGTACACTGTTAACTTATATGTTCTTAGATTGTTTGGGATGTTTGATGTTCAGGATGGAGAAATACTTAATTCCAAGGAATAACAAAAATGAGATGTTATTTTTCATCGTGTACAAAAGTACTTGTATTTTTTCCAGTCGGTGATCAAACGATGATATACGTTATAAAGCAATACCCGATGATAAGTTTCCTTATTAGAAACTGAGGACAGGTGAATCATCATACGGACATGAATCAAAGTACAAATAGTCGATCTGGAGAAAAATCGAATTTCAGGTCATGACATAGTCTGTACTTTTTAAGTTAATTACTAGTATGTACTTTTCCTGACTGATTAAAGGTCTAAATACAGTGTGTTGCAAGTATTTCATAGTGTGCACGAACGAAAAAAAAATGTTTTATTGGACAATATTTGATACTGTTAAGTACATTAAAACGATATGTAATTTTATTAAGAAACAGTTTGTAAAGGTGCATAGAAAGTAATCGTGTAAAATACAAAATTATCAGTTTTAAAATAACGGATGTAAAAATATCGTGACAATAAAGTTTGTTTTCTGTACACTTGCAACACCATATGGCGCGGCTGCAGGGCCTCGTTTTGAGTGATGATGTACGTAGATGATGACGATGACTTTTTGCCACCAGAGTTCCTCCACCTGTGCGCTCCCTCTAGAGGCAAATGCAGCAGTGCTGTCACAATAAGTCGTGTTCTTTACAATATAAGATCAATCATACAAGTGCCATCAGCTGCAGCAACAACAGAGTGCAACCGTTTTAGGGTTATGGATTAAGGTGGGGTTTGGGGCACAGCTATAAACAATATTATTACAGACGGATGAACAATGCCCAAGTTTCTGGTGCAAAGAAGGCTATATCCATTTATAATCTTTATTTGTCTCAATGCTCTCGTTGCGAATTGGCAAGTACAATAGGCTTTTTCATCTTCGCTAGCCAAGGGTTTTCGGTCCACTTTGCTCCTATGGGGAGCAAAGTGGACCGAAAACCCTTGGCTAGCGAAGATGGGCTTTTTATGTGCCGAATTTAATTCACTTATCAGTGGCGTCAGAAGCAAATGGAAAGTAAGGGGGGATCAAATATCTTGACAAGCAAAATTAAAAAAAGGCCTTTGATGATGGTTATGTATAACTTTGCAAAAAAAGTGGAAAGGGGGTGAGCCACCACTACCCCCCCCCCCCTTTACAGTTCCGACGCCTATGCTTATTACCGTCATCTGGTGATTAAAACATCTGTATGGAAATTCAATGCTGAAAAGGAGGGCTCACCTTTTATTCCATGCAATGAAATATATATAGCTTACGCGTGTACGACATATTCATGACATGTGGCAATGAGAGTTACTCCTCTTTGGAATTGCAAATTTGATGACAATGTAAAGTGCATTTTCAAAGTGAATGTTGGAAATAAGTTCCTTGCAACAAAACATTCAACCTTTTTATTGTCTATAGCGCTAGCAAGTATCTATACCAATTAAGCTTGCCTTTTATGAACGTAAGCATGTGGAATATATTACCTGTCGATATAATTTAAAATAAAGTCTAATTTAGCTTACTGTAGTATCATATATGTTTATGTCTAATTAAATACATCTCCATAGGTTTGTAAATACTGTACTTCGACGTAACATTTTGGCATTTATCAGGAGTAAAGCTATTCTAAAACCGAATTGAACTGTTAACTTGAAGGAGAGTATATACCGTATTTATCTATGTACAGCGGGGTTCTATAGCACGTGCCAGGGTGCATCAATTAATCAATGCACGTATACATGTAACCAGAGAATTCAGGCCGGCGGTTCATTGTTACATAATTCCAATTAATGAAGTTCTCAGCTGTAATTTCTTCGGGTAGGTTATGGGTAGATGAATTTATGTTATCTTTCACACACTTTTTAATATCGATTTTCAAATCACCTTCTCTATCTTGCGAAATAAATGGGAATAATATTCCAGATCTGTCTCATTTATCTTGGATCGTAATCGACTCCTCTGTTATGATTTGTTCGTGCGTTCTTTAAAGAGCAAGAGTTTGTCAATATTTAAAATTTCTTTCTTTGGGAATTTTCTTCACTTAAGTTTCCAGATACCCACTTTTCTCCGAGTGGTTTCTATACCTGTTAACTGTGTGGATGATTCAATTAAAACATTTTTCTCATTCATTCACATTATCAAGGTAAATAAAGATGAAGAGTTCTTGGGCTGGATTTTCTATTAATTTGAGTTGAATCCACTTTGTAATTTTGTTTGTGAGCAATTATAGATTGAAATTAATTTGATTTAAGTTTGTTGCAATCTAAATAACCCGATGTTTGAAAGTAAATGCCTTCAAGGACCCTTCCATTCAGCGCTCTAGAGAAGGTTCATTCAGCCTGTCCCCGCCGTGCTCTGTGCTTTGATTCTTTGTTGAGTGTACCCAAGACATGGTTGGAACCAAAGCTCGTCCCTCCCCCCAAACGTGTACCTATTTTGTTAAGTACATGCGATACAAACCACTATGTTAAACTTTGGCTTGCTACAAAACTAATTATACTGAACCAGACACAGAGACATGGCTTACATGTAATTACTCCTTTCTTTTTCTCTTTTAATTTGGAATTCAAATGTCGCATGTCTGACCTCGATTTTCAATAAGCTGCGACAAGACTTGAAATTTAAAAAACGCCAAACAACCGACAGTTGTTTCACGTCCCTTCCTTATCATATGTTGTTTCTGTAATTAATATTCTTTGTTTATCTTCCGTTTAATAATTGAGATGTTTTATGGATTTCATTTACTTTAAATATACATGTAAGTAGACCACATCTACATGTATGCAACATCATTTGCATGACAAACCGATTTAACTAATTAAATAGACCTTTGTGTGCTGTACTGTAGAAATTTGTTTGTCAAGATATCGCAGTAATTAATCATTGATTCTATCACATCAAAATACCACCGTGGCAGACAGTGGGATCAAATCTGATTCCCAGGGCTAGGGGTATACCGGAATGTTTCTGACGGATCCCAGTCATAAAATAATGTACACAAGAAAATGCCCAGATTTTGACTGGGGGCCCCAGTTCTGATTTATCCGTTAGTAATGCGACAAAACAACAAAACTAACCGATTTCTCCTTACAACAGCTACATTCTATTTCAGCTGTTCCCCGACCGAGTAGTTTAAAGGATTTCGTTTGATCCTATAGGTCAATATTAATCTTTTAAAGCAGGGTCTTTGGGTTCTCGAAGAATACAGACCGTGCAACTTCTTTTATGAGTCAGATTTGTTCAAAAATAAACTATAAGTTAACGTTCAATAGCTCGTGTTTGCAAAATTTAACACGATATACATGTATGTAATACAGAACCCATTATTAAAATCAATAGTTTCATCTTGTTGATATTTGTAATCGGCGTGTCAATATGGACGACCCATACAAATCTTTGATGCATTGTTAATAGCGTCACTTTTCATACAAACGACAAAGTTCTGTGATTTCTGCTACGTCAGAAGTCTTTCCTCTTCTGTCACATTTTCGGCAGACGACCCGAGGTGAAGCCAGGCGAACATGTAAAGGTAAGACCGACTTTCTGTTTAAACCTGTGTTAGCACAGATGTGCATTAGCTAAAACCCAATTAATCCATATTGTGTAAGGCTTCAAAGAACTAAGAAATTGCATATAGTTGTGGAATGTGGCGGAATGTTAGATTATTACAGACTTGAGTTAGTTTCAAGCTTAATTCTCCCATCTTTTGCTAATAGTTAAAATCAAATTAAATGGATACACATAAAAAGAATATAAAAGTGAAAAGGAGCGGATGCAAAACCATCATGAGGTACCCTCAGGCAAATGTTTATTGAAAATAGCTTTTTTATATTTTTATACCTTCTAATCATCGAGAGGTAGAACGGCTAAAAGGTTCGGAATGTTTAGAGGTTGGGTGAAAAACCGACAGAGTTTGATGTCTTATGCAAATTCCTTCTTTGTGATAGGGCGTGATCTTCCAAATAATTCAATATTTAAACACTCCGAATAAAGAAAAGACACTCGGTAGGGTTACAACACTGTGTCAACTGTATTCAAAGATTTATTTAGCCTTTAAAAAAAAATCTAATAAGACTTTGTAACACTAGTAAGTTGTGAATGAAAGTCAGAGGGGGCTCTCAGTGAAAGTCTTAAATGAATTAACATCGCGGCATTGTCGTGAGTTTTAACACAAAGAGGACAAAATTTAACAAGAATTTTTATTTATTCTCCTAAATTGTATTTGATTTGATAGGTCTGACATCGCTTTGTTTGGCCGAACACAGCCACTAGGAAAACTTACACCGAATCAACAAAAGGGTTGAAACACAATAACTTCCCTTCACAGCCCCGTGTCCAATAGAGCAGTAAGGTTCAGTCTTCATTTTTCATCCCGTTTTGTCATTCACGTATAAGATTATGCCCAGTTACCAGAGGATAATGAAGAGCCCAGGAGTGTCCAAACAGATAAACAAAAATAATTGAAATACTCAAGAAACTTCCAACTATTCCAAGAGGTCATCGAGTAGTTCCATCGGTCTTTGGGGGCCCACTATAGACTGTAGCCCGCAGAGAGGAAAGATAGAGCTGGGTAGATAAGTCCTCATTGTCTCGCCGTTATCGCACTTTATTATCGACAAAAAAAAAAACAGTCACCCGTCTCTTTTAAAGGATCTTATTTTTACAGTGGAAATATATAACATGGAGATTGATAACCTATTGATTTGATTGTTTAGATCTAACGTGGAATTTAAACTCTATCTCTGACTTACGACGTGGAATTAAAATCTGAATTCAGATGAGACAGACGAGCGTGCTATTTGTTTTATATTTTACAAGTCTAATGTGACAAGGAATCGGGGGACTCCATGAAATGGTTCGTAAATGACCGCCAATGGCGCCTCATGGCGATTTGTTTGTTCAAAATTAGTCTGTGTTGAGCGCGTCCTCTCAGGTTTGGGTTTAAAAAATCTATTACAGAATATTATCGCTGTTTGTTATCTTTTCTTTTACAAAAAAGATGAAAGAACGTATTGGCGGGGCCTCTATGTGTTAGATCACGTGATTCTGATTCTGAAAGTGTCACAGAATGAAAATTGCAACATATGCGTCTGTGAAACATAAGGAATTTTCTGTATTGGCAATGTGGGAAAATAGATAAAAAGAAACACATTTTGACTATTGTTCCATTAATTCAAACATGTTATTTAAAAAAAATATCGAACAAAGAGTCTTAAATCTCAAGTGTCATCGATTTTGGCTACAGATATGCTTGCTTCACCAGCTTATTCTTGTGGATGAAAAAGTAACACTGTTTGAATAGCACATTTAAACAACACCCCTATGTGTGATTCTTCCGTATTCAAAGGACAAAATATTGTGAAGTGTGTGAAAAATATATCCCTTAAAAACTCTTTGATGGTTTTCAGGTATTTTTCGCAACGAAGCAACACTACACGAGCTCTGATGTTTATGGGTAGTTCATCGAGATTGAATGGCAATAGTCCAGCAATGACATCGCCAAGCTCATGTAAGTTATTTTATACTTCTAATCAATGAAAGATTTTAATTTGGATTTATTAAATCGATTACCTTTTAAGCAACGTGATTCAGATATTAAAGATGTGATTTATAAAAAATCAAATACTACATATCCTTATACGGTGAATGCTCGACAAATTAATTAAGTCTGTAATCCTCTAGCTGTGTATGTTTTCAATGGAGTACACAGTTAATCCGGAATTAGGAAACTGAATCATTCACAGGTGACAGAACAAGACTGAATACTCCTTATTAGGAGACAGAAGCCCGGATATAGCAGTGATTTGACAGGTATTGTCATAGTGTGGAGTGATTACGTTTTGACAGTCAATCACTAACTGTGTTGGTAAATAATCTTCTTATACCCCCACCTCATCGAACCAAACCGTCGCCTGCGCTCTCTCTATAAGAGTCCAAAGATTAGCACGATCGGACCAGGGTTATTATTATTATTCCGAGCTCTCGTCGACATTTTTTCACTTATTAAACCCTACAAGAGCACCCAGTGTGAAGATCTAAATCCTCGGTCAACAAGTGGGGAAGTAAGAAAGCAATTACGGGCATTAATATCGAGGTTCATAAATCTTTATTCATATAGGTAATGTTGTTTAGGTCTCGTGGTTCAAAGACATTAACCATTTCATTGCACCCGCTTACGACCGACAAGATGATTGATATGGAAATTTAATGATGATGTTTGCTGCATAATGGTAAAATATGATTTTTGTTTCTTTAAAATATGACGTATTTCAAGCTAGTGATTTTAATTTTAAAGGTCAAGATTTCCTCATTTGTTATAAACCTGGTAATTATACCCAGCCACAAACTGGAACACATTGTTTTATGCCATTGATTTGATTTACGGGTTTTAAGATATTAGTTAATGAAAGGATGTAAGAATGTATGCAACAAAGAGACTCCACACATTGACGGTGTTAAAGTACTCCGAGTTCCGGCGTGGGAGAGAGGTTCAATCTGCCCGGCCCTTGTACCAACGCCCTGTATTATTAAATGAAAGGAAAACCTCAATATCGAGGACCTGCAACAAGAATCCTCTTACTCAAATTCCATCCAGTTATCAAATTCGGTGTTAAGATCGTATCGCTCTGTCTGCATACGTTATTCAAATTTGATGCTCATAAAGACGTCACGTGACAGTGTTTTAATTCGAACTATTTATTACCTATTTTTATGTACCTCTCACTCTCTGGCACTGTGTACATTTAAAACCTATTATCAAAGGATGTTGATTCTTGCTTTTTTACTTACTGATCAAACACATTAAAATAGTTTAATTGAGGGATCGTCATATTAATTCGTCCACAGAATAATTTGTAATCCCCTGAATGTACAAGATGATATCGGTTACTTTTGTAGTCAAAGACGATAATAATTAGGTTTTATAGCGACTTCCAAATACCATATCTTTTTTTTTAAAGCATATAGGGTCGCATTAAACACACTTTACACGATTAAGTCACATCAGGTAATCTTTGAATGGAATATATTTTCATAATTAACTGTCTCCTCCTGATCCCATTCACATTCTGAATGTAAATGTTGCAATTACCCATACAGTTCCTTAGACTCACAAAGGCGACACTGAGAGAGAGAGAAAGGCAACCTCTGTAATGTAACGTGTGCGGAATATATTAGTCGGGTACCAAGTGATTATGCGATAATTGGCTTTCAGCACAGGCATAAATCTCGGCTTACGGCTTACAAAAACTCGCCAAAAGATATCCGATTTTTCCTGAATTACCATGTGTAATTATAGAGTTCGTGGATCCGATGGAAGAATTTAAATATGTATATCTTGTCCATACATCACTCAGTTTAAAAAGAAATGGCAAAACGTGTACGATTATGTTTCAGTTGACGGATATCTTGCATGCGGAGACTTCTGTGTTCAAAAAAGAAATTATACTTAGGACTAAATACCCCGGCATAAATATGAACTCCGTTGTGTGGACATCTCGGAAATGTATTTAAAGCGCTGGAAATAGATCCCGAATTTCGGTCCTCGTTTTGATTTAACGCTTCACGAGAACGGAAAAGATGTTTTATCTGATTCGATTCAATACCCCTCTGCACACTATGGACGAATTGGAGGCTTACTCTTGCATTAAATTTCATGGTGTTATACTTTAAATTTACATTGTTCAGATACGTTAGATGGTATTAAGAGTACATTTTATGACTTCTCTTCATTCACAGGATACCGAGGTAGGTCTCCCACAGGAACGGAAGAAATGATTAATTCTTACAGCAACTGGCCGCTGACCCAGCAATGCACCCCGGGATCAAAGTTCTAAATGGCTCCGCTTTGTAGACAAAGGATTTAAAGACACTACACCTGTTTGTAGTCGTAATCTACGTATTTATCATGTATGACTGCAAAGAAAGTGCCGACCTCCAATGCTAATTGATAATGGCGATGTTATCTGATTTCATTTTACTGGATATGTGTTTTAAAATGAAAGTCGAAGACAACAATAGAAGAAAAGATAATTGAGAAATACTATACTGTTCACCCCGAAGAAGTATCAGGCTACTCCTGGAGGATTTACGGGAGTCAATGAATTTTTAATATTTTTGAAGAATTGTCGAGTTACAGTCATGGCGCTGTAACATGCTGTCTCCAGTGAGAAACAATGGGAATCGTAATTTCTCTGCTGAGTATGGCGACATACATCGTGGAAACATCGCTCCAAATGAACGATGCTGCGACGAGCGAAGATCTGTGGAGAACCGCAGTCGTGACCAGTCTCATTGTGTTGGGATTCGTCGTTACGAATATCATTTCTGCTGTGTTGGTGTTTCGAACCATGGACTTCTCCGGGAAATCATGTGGAAGGTTCATCTGTGGCCTCCTTCACTGTGGCCAGATAGGACTTCTTTGGAGGTACCTCAAACTGTTCATGCTGTACGACGAACATGATTGGGGAGAATTTGTTCTGTTGAGAACCATACAGGTTCTGATTCAGACGTTACCGTACATTTTGTTAAAAGGATTCATTGTTCTGACCACGAACGACTTCTCAGCCATATCAATAGCCACTATCTGTGTTTCCGTCATCTCTTCCGGTTTTGTGTTCACTATGTTCAACCTCGGAAACTTACTTTTCGAATCTGACGAGTTCCTTGATGGAGACCGCCGTGTTAAAAAACCGTGTGGGATCTTTTCTCTCGTGATGGGAACAATTCTCATGTTAAGTTCACGCTGTGGTGCTATCATAGTAATGTCGTCTGTTTTAACGTTTTGGATCAGTATTCCAATAGGTCTTCATTTCATTACACTCATTCTGATACTCTCAATCAAAGCAAAGTGCAATAACCAATGCTCAGCATTAGAAACAACGAGAATTTTGGGCCTTTCTATCCTGTCCATTTTCGATGCAATCGTGAACAAATTCAAAGTGATACGATGTACAGAAGTTATGTATTACAGCGTGATTCTTGTGGAAAATATTGTCATGGCTGCGACTTGGGTATTACTATCCAGTCAGAGCTACGTTTTCAAATTATTGGGCATTGTGTTTTTATTGTGTACCTATGTTTTCGGAGTCATCCTAAAATCGTGCAGCTGCGGTTATATCGAGGAAAATGAGGATGACAATTTCTCGACGGACGACGCTTTTGATTTTGATCAAACAAATCTTAAAATTGGTGACACAAAGAAAAAGCCGAAGAAAAATAAACCGGGTGAAATAAACCATCTATCAAGTAATACAGCATCTGAGATTAAGATTGAGTCCATTTTCACACCGATTTCTGAATCCATGCGAAAGCAGAAACCACTATCGAAGAAGAGCCAGTCCAGTAAGGGTTCAGGGAATGGAAGCCTTGTAGTTGGAGAGAGCAACGGTGATCTGAACTCAAGCAACAGCAGAAACACGAACACCCTCAATGTGAGTAGTCGAAGCACCAAACCGATCAGGAGTGTAGACAGTGCCCTAGAACAATACAACGAACGCCCCCGATTATCGTTTATACCAGCAGAAGTAAAAACACCACAGACAAAACACAAACAACCCCCGCTTAAACCCAGTGATACAAAAAATACAAACATTGTTTCAAAATCACCCGAAGTGAAGAAATACTCGATGGGAAAGAAACTCGATATACCTTTATTTCCACACGAATGCAACGATTTAATAGGCAGCAAAGGGTTTGGTTCTCCCAAACCTAAACATATTTTGAGCAACTCTGTTGCAGAATACACCATAGGCGATTCCACCGAATCATCTTACTCGGAATACCTCAGTTACAGCAGTTATTACGTAGATACAACCGATTGGTCTTCTATGTCATGTGACTCTGATGGCGCCATGACATGGCCACCATCAAACCCTATGACTTTTGTGAATCTTCATAGCTTGCCTAAGGAGCGTTTGGAGACTACTGACAGTGTACGCGTGTGGTTAAGTCGCTTAGATGAATGGGAGCCAAGTTATGATACGGTACTTCCTGGTTTCTTGGAGGGAGGAGGAAGTCCCGATACTACGTTCAGTGTTCACAGTATGGAAACTGGACAGCATAGAACTGAAGTATTCAGAAGAAGCAGTTCTGTGCATGAACGAAGACAGTATAACCATAAAAAGAAAAGCCGAAACCCGCATGTATTCGATATAGAACATTCACTCTCTCGCAATCCTTTATATGTTAACCAAATGGAAGTTGCTTCTGAACTAAATGGTTTACAGTTGTCTCGAACTCTTGGCGTTAATGACGTCATAGAGGACAAAAATGACACAATTCTGGTCTGGCACGATGATTCCATTGGTGCATCGGATGTAGTCCAGGAATCCGTGGTTTGACTGTCAGATAGATTTTGTGAACATGTTATTCTTTAAAATGGTGTTCCTATTGTGCCAAATTTCATATACACACATACGAAAGAAGATTTTAAAAAAAAATAAACATGAATCTAATGAAGAAATGAAAAATGAATAAATCTGATGTATAAAATCAGTACTGGTGTGGATCAATCTATTTATCATTAATTAATAACATTCCTTTTTAATTTTTTTTAAGGTTACGTCAATATTTGATAAAATGAGACCGTGTAAAGGTGAAAACACGAGTAATTAACGAGAAAGGACATACGGGTAACTAGTATATTTAAAGAGTTAATGTAGTTGTGTTTATAGGTTTAATAAAATTGAGTAAATAAATATAGTCGGTTTGTGTTAGCAAACTATTGTTAAGGGAAATGTAAGGAAACAAAATATTGTTGAGGGAAATATAAGAAACGTCATAAGATATACATACTGGTAATCTAATATGAAAATACAGTCTTTGCAATGTAGATTTCTTATGGATCATCAAAAGTAGGCGGTGTACTTCTTTGGTCCTTGTGGACCTCTGTGAATGGTCAAGCTCTTTTTACTTTGGAGATGCCCTAACGTTGACACAATGGTAAGTTTTCGTCCCTTCAGTACTTGACGCGTTTATAATCTCGTTGGCAGGGGACGGAGTCAATATTAGCATTCAGTGTGAGCCGGAGATCACACTTTGTATGATGGGGCTTCCAAACACTATGTCAACACGCATTATGCTTGCATTGTCACGTCTAAAACACGTTAGGTAATCGGTAATTGGCATCTCTTCTCAACACTAATACAGTGACAACAGAGAATAGACTGATAAATAATGTGTATGCCGAGGTGGCAAGTACCCGTAACGTCAAGATAAGTGAACGCTGTATCGGAATGCGAACGTTCTTTGTAATCTTTTTTTGCGACGATATCTACAAGGCGACAGATAGCAGGAACACAAAGGAGAGAAAGAGGGAACGATCATATTGCATCATTGTTCTGCCCTCAATAGTATCATCAGTGAAATCTTCTGTACCCGGGTCCTGGAATGGAAACAACAGGCAGCCCAACACTGCATTGTTATAAAGGTTGCAACAAAATACACTTATATCTGACACTATGTAACAAAGGCTGCAACAAAGTACAGCACTATTCGACACCGTTTAGTAAAAGTTGCAGCCAATATGCACTAAAAACAACTAAAAACGCATGTCTGCTAAACATAACGTGTCTACGAGGGTCAATCAAAAAATACAAAGACAATGTGGCTCTCTATCATATATTTTTTATGAAAGTCATATCTAACAGATATATATATATGTGCACCAACATAGAATACCATGACTTTACTTAATTTGAGGTTTCAATATCATTTGGTTTTAAGCCCAATTTATAGAGATATTACTTTCAACATTACATTGTTTCATTGTTGACATAACACAAATTTTGACCGTGCGCCGTTGCCTCATTTTTGCATTATTAGATTCTAAATAACTCTTAGAAATAAGGGAAAATTTAACTTTTTTTCTTGCAAATTGTTTGAAACTATTGCTAAATTATGTCTACCAAATTTAGTAATGATCTGACGCTAAGTAATATAGCTATGACCAAAGTCTTCGTATTTTTTTTATTGACCCTCGTATCAGCTGTTTGAGCTCAAACATGGACCATTTCCATTTCCATTATATGTAAAAAAAACAATTCACAATTTTATAATGCAGGTTGACATGTTATAAATTATACAGATATCATATCACTGAATAAATCCAACAAAACTTTTATTTTCTTTCAATGTCAAGTTATAGCCTTTTGTTGAAGAATGTTTTGCACGCCCAGATTACACACTAAATTACACAAAATTTGGATGGTTTTTACAATACTGTGTATGGAGGTTTGTAAGATTTCAAGATATAACAGATAAAGAGTACATGTATACACAATCACCGGGGTCTTGTTTTATAACCCAAGTTTTGGGTGCTGTAATCCACAGTCGTCTCAATTTTGACATTTAAATTGTGTTCCCTGTCAAAGATATCGGATCTCCGTTTTGTTGGAGTTTTATTGTGTTCTAAATGTAGTAAAATCTTTCTCAATCGGTCTCCTTGCGTTTGGATTGCAGATTTAGAAAGATTCAAAGAACAATATAATCTAACGATGGGTGGGCACTGTATTAAATCAAATAGAAAATCTTATCGACATTTTGTTCGTTTTTGTTACATGTGAGGTTGAGTTCAATCAAGAGTTTGCTCTTCCTCTGATGGAAATAATCTGAAATTCAGCCCCCTCATGGTGTTTCGATGGGGCCACTTCGACCTTCGCACTTTCTCCTTTAGGTCGAAGATGCGAGAGTGCGAAGTTGCGAAGGCGAAAGTGCGAGAGTGCGACGGCGAAGGAGCGAAAGTGCGAAGATGCGAAGATGCGAAGATGCGATGGGGAAAGTGCAAAGGTGCGAAGGCAAAGGAGCGATACTACTATCGCTCCTTCGCCGTCGCAACTTCGCACTCTCGCCATCGCAACTTCGCACTTTCGCCTTCGCCTTTTTTATAGCATTCAGAAAGTCTCGGTCGATTACATAGAATTTAATGCAGACACCGTACTCGCCAAGGTTTTCTGATTGATCCATGATATTATTGGTACGCATGCGCTAGGCTATTGTGCTTACTATGAATGTTTATAAATAGTTTAATGTGTATATGTGACATATATGTTTACCAATGCTGGCTATGCCTAATCATTATATAGGCCTACTCCACATAAAATGCAATGTCCGCCATAATGTGTACATATGCACTTCCAGACTGCTGTCTGTTTACCGTGGATCAAACACAGTAACATTCTTATTTCATTATGCGACATTCTAATGTATGGATCTAAGCGGACCTTGCTTATGTATGGATCTAGAGGGGGAGAGGTGTCTCGAACCCCCCCCCCCCAACAAATATAATTATCCGTCGACACCCCCCCCCCCCCCCCCGAAAAAGTTATGGATCTGCGCAGGCTGTTGAAAATAAATTCTAAAAAGTTCATCGTCTGCCTCAGATGTCCTTTTATACATCTAAAATTGTCTTTAAACGATAGAGAGCTTCACAATTATAAAAAGGCGAAGGTGAAAGCGCGAAAATGCGAAGGCGAGAGTGCGAAGTTGCGAAGGCGAAGGAGCGATAGTAGTATCGCTTCTTCACCTTCGCAACTTATCACTTTCATCTTCGCGCTTCGCCGTCGCATCTTCGCACTTTCGCCCCTTCGCCGTCGCACTTTCGCCGTCGCAACTTCGCACTCTCGCACCTCGACCTAAAGGCGAAAGTGCGAAGGTCGAAGTGGCCCCATCGGAACACCATATGGACCCTCATGATAAAATGATGAACATTCTGTTTTTATATTATTATGCGGCTATTTTTGTTGATGAGCAATAACATTATAAAACTAAAATAAAGTTACGAGCTTATTTCAAACACTATTTTGTGTTCTGTGGGAAACAAATACGAGAAGTTCAGATATGACATTAGTCATTTTTTCTCTCTATCATTGAAAGATGCATTATGTGCTATTAGGTCTAATTCCTCTTATTTTACATTTTGTTTCTTACAATCTGCGAATTGATTGGGCTAATCTGAAACACACATTTAATATGCCGAATGTAGTAAAGACTTATGACAGTGAAGAAAGAGGAATGATTTGATAATGTCAACCATTACATGTTTGCCGTCAATCGACCGTGGCTTCAAAACTATCAAGTCAAAGAGATGATGGAAATAGGATTTTATTTAGAGTAAAGATTTAACTTTCTAGTAATAATAGTGAGATTATTCTCGTCGAATCTATTAAGAGAAAGGCGTGTTGGGGTTTTTTTTGGGGGGGGGGGGGGGATGTGTGGGGTTTTTTTGTTATTTTTTTTTTGGGGGGGGGTGCTAACTGACAGTTTAGATGCAGTTTTTATAGTCTTAAAGAACCTTGTAAAATGCGACAAAATGTGATGAAATCTACTTGGGTATAATAGCTGTAAAAATATACCGATAGGTGAATTTAAAAATATTTCTATTAAAATTAGAAGAAATATTGGTGTGTACATAATCATGCGATCAAAATTCTATAAGATTTTATGAACATTACCTTAAATGTCAACGTCTTGCACTGAAACAAATAATGAAGATCAGATGCACAAAACGGAATATCCAAAAAGGACTAATCACAGGTTTCTTGTCGGGTACGATTCGTGCACCTGAGCAGAGATGGAAAAGGGCAGGCGAAATAACTCTAAAGTGATTAATAAATTTTGACAGAAATGTATTGAATTCCATTCTATGTTAAGATTAAACAGATAATACATGTGTTTTATTCATGTTTAAAAGAAATGTCAAATTCATTCATTGGTCATACTGTTATGTGTAACAAACTATATATAGGCTCATCTATGAGGAAAAAAGTATTCATTATAACATACTACACATGTAGTATTATACCTCTTTGATATATTATACATTTGTATCTGTAATCAAGGAACATTTTCAGAATCGTACCGTACAAAATCGTAACCTTTTTCAGGCACGAAGCATCGTTTTTTGAAAGGGGGGGGGGTATACCTATATTTTCAAGTGCACTGCCCACCCCCTTATTTTCAATTTAATTTTAACATGGTCCAAAGAAGTGAAGGGGGAAACGCAATTCCATGTTTTTCTTCATATTTTAGAAAAACCATTGCTGCGCCGAAAATTGCCTGTTTTTAGATAGGAATCGCTATATCAGTACAATATATAACGACTTTTTTTATAAAACCGTGGTCTGAAAGTTTTTAGGTAATTATCTCGTTAAAGGGACTTGGACACGATTTGACTTAAAATTTTCAAATTTTATTTTTCCATTTTCAATGTTTATACAGATAAATATAGAAGTTTAAAGTGCTATGTCAAAATTTGAAAGTCAAATATCAAATTATAAGCAAGATACAGAGTTCTTAATTCTTTGTTTTGTAAACAAAGCTCAATATTGTCATTTTTTACATATGTGTTGTATTGGTGTAAGTTTCAATCAAATGTATCTTTCTTTTGTTGATAATAGTATTAATGAAGATAATGAATTAGTCAAAATTGTTTTTTACATGTCATTTTGTCTAAGAAATTGTAATTTTCTACATAACATTTTTTGTAAACAACTATAAGACTCGAGCTTTGTTTACATAACAACCAATTCTTACCTCTGTATCTCGCTCGTAACTTGACTTTAACATTCAATATTTTGGTCAATCATTTAAAATGCACCAGTTAACCATTTTATACATAAAAAATAAAAATAAAATTTATGATCTTAAATCGTGTCCAAGTCCCGTGTGCAAGTAACACTTTTATCACTTATACAAAATGGTTCTTTTCGTGTTTCTTTTGTACATTATACTGATCTGAAACCCAACTCCAAACCCGAATCCCCTGAACAGAATATAAAGGACATTTATAGCCACATACAACGTTGTTCTTTCAAATATACTGTACACAGTTCCAAAAACGAAGTTTTGATGAACGTAGATACATGCAAATTACGCACAGCATCCGTGGGTTTGTACATGTGTAAATCGATTTACCAGAAGATTTGAGGATCGAACGAACGGTGGCTCGAAACCACAAAAATAAATCACAAATAACATTAAAAAAATTTCATTTATTTAGAATAGACAATGGACACACAAAAGAAAACAGTTAAGATATTGTTGTGCTCTGTCAGCGTTGGCAATCATGGTAGCCAAGTAATTACCAATTTTTATCATCGTCCATAAATTGTTGTTGAGGGTTTTTTTGCGCATAAAACTATGCACCAACTTTTTATTTTCTCATTTTTTTATCACACTATATCCTAAATAAACTAACTTAACTTTTTCAAATTGTTAATTAAATCAAACATGAAACTGAATTAGTATATTCTGCTCCTGATTCAGTGCAATTAGGTGTTATCAAGCCAAAATTGTATTTGTATATTTTACATGTACTATATTTGGGGCAAATTTTAACCATTACGGACTTATATAGAAAACCACAACGATTGGAAAAGGTTTAGAGAGAAATTTTCAGAGGAAAACTATTGCGCTTTTTGGCAACGCAATTTGAACAAAAATACGCACTTTGGATTTGTTTCCAAAGTGCGTTAAATTTGGACTAAATCAACGCAAGTGCGTTCATTTTGGACTTAAATTTTTTTTTTGAAAGTGTGTTACGAATGTACATCTTTATTGATAGTTTGATGATTTGATAACACTAGTGAATCTAATTAACCGTTTTTGAGAACGGGGGTTTGGGGTTAACCAAAGATACAGATCAAGCATCAGTACATCATTTAATTGATTAATGAAAGAAGGTCCTACTCCTCATTTTTCCTTCTAAAACGATGGTAATATCGAAGATGAATGAATTTTTTCAAAGTGCGAGGACTTGGTCCCAAAATTAACGCACTTTAGAAATATGAGCTCATATAATATAATATGTATAATAATTTACTAGAATAAAATAAACCACTGGATTTCTGGTCTCAACACCTCTGTCTTGTAAGGTTGAGGGACATATTTTGAAATGAGTGATGTGTCCTTAATATGTTTTGAAAAATATTCGGAAATTATACGTTGCAAATGGCATAAAAGTTTCCAAATGGTTATGGTGAAAGATTGCGGAGAGTTGTTCCAAAATTACGAATGGACAAAAGATTTTGTTCATGTATTAATTACATGTACAATGCTCATTCCTGTCGATTTCACCGGGTTATCAATATTAGAATAACAATCAAGAATTTTGCTCTTCCTTATATCATTCTCAACTGTCTTTTTCGTCAGACCTATTGCAGTTATTGTACCTCCTTCGTCGAGCACCGTCCGTCGTCCGAGGGCTACATATATCAATACCAGATAAAGTGGTCATTTTATTACATAGTAGTCGCCCATTGATCATATCTTGTTTAACATAAATTCAACAGCAGTCAATTATATTCTGAAGGCGTTTTATCTGGATTGCAGATTTGCCCAACCATTTAATGGTGTAAATGCTGAATTTTAAATAGAAGCAACTTACCATACCAGAAAATGAATAAGACTCTTACAGTTTTGAGGGTACGACGAATTGCAGTGCATGTAGATGGGTTTAACATGTTTTACAACAATTATTCCAATGGCATTTTTTTTAGTTTTCTACTCTTTCTTACATTATACGCGCATGTATTAGTAAACATTTGAAGCATTTACATGTATAGCTTTTGGCTTTTCAAAGAGTGTTGGGCCTGTAAAAATCGTTTAAGGTATATGTCAGTAACAATTTTGTTTTAATTTATTAAATAAATATTTTTTTTTTAAATATGAAATTATAAAACAAGCAACTGTCTTTTGTTTGGGGGGATAGCTGCTAAACCTTACAGTGTTTGCATTTCATCTTTACAGAAAATACAGGAAAATTTAAGATTTTCTTTAGTAAATGTGCCAATATACTGAAGGAATGAATTCAATATTTATTTGTTTTATACGATATAAAATGGTTTGGGGTAGTTTACGCTTTATAAACTGCGAAGCGGTTAATAAAAAAGCGTGAACTGTTTCAAACCATTTTATATCGTATAAAACTAATGAATATTGAATTCATTCCTTATAATTTAATTTTTTTACTTTTCTTGTAGACAAAAACGGTCATTTGACCTTTAAAATGACGTACAATTGTACAAAATTCAAACGTAACGTCGGGCGAATTGATACGTATTTGACGTTAGTCTTACTATGACGTAGGCAACATTCTTTATACAATATAAAATATAATTTTTTAGCCAATCAGAAAGCGCCTTACAACCAGAATTAAATTATATAAACTCCAAATAAAATAATTAATACAATAATGATTATACAATTAATAATAAATCGGATTGATTCCAGCTGTATTTGATACTGTTAGTACATAATTAAGATTTTCCATTCTGCACAAAATGAATGTGACATAATTATGTAATTGTGTAACCGGCTAAATATCACATCTCAAACCAACGTAAGTAACCAGCATGTTAGAAATGAGTGCGGCTTATTATTATTATTATTATTATTATTATTATTATTTTCTCAAAGATTACACAGAGTTTGTCGTTTACAAAAAAGAAGAGAGATAACCCATGTTTCAAATTTTGATTTTTAAACAATGAAATGATCAATAATTATATATTTTAACTGGTTTAAATAGAAATGGCATAGAAAAAAATCTTTACAATTAAAATATTGCACATGATTTTGATGTTCAAAAAGTAGAATATGTCGTTTTCAAAATTATATAATCCATAAAAAAAAATCTGAACGTAAATGTATTGAATATTTTAAGGATTTCTAAAATAAAATAGATGTATCAAGCTCCATAGTCACCATTTCAAACAATTTGAGCTATACAATAAATATGATGGGTGCAAAAATGTAGCTAGTCTTATATGTCAACATATTTTAGAAGACAGACCAATACCTTCAACACTTTGCCTGCAATCCGCAACTGCATTTGCTGGTTCGCTTGTTTGGTTCAGATCAGTATTTTGCTAGCAAGATTTTAACGATAATTACTATTATTTCGACATTTTCATACTTAAATCATAATTTATACTGATTAAAATCATAATTATAGATACGTTTCCCTGAGAGATGAAGATATATGATAAAGTTTTTGAAATTAAAATCTAAATGCAATGTACAATGGAATGACAAAAATACACTTTGTGAAATGTATAACAATGTGACCGTGTAACCACATTACTTTGTTAGAGCAATCATTATAATGCAAGGTATGTAAAGAGCAACACTGTTACTTTGGAAGTAACATTATTATTGTAAGTACATGTATAATCACTTTACTTTGTATTGTGTAGCAATGATAATTTTTTAAAGTAAAACAATGTATTTTGGACAGTACAACCATGTTACTTTGTGTAGCCAACCATGATAATTTTGTAAAGAGTAAGCATGAAACTTTGTACATTATAACTTTGGAGGAATAACAGTTACATATTACAAGTAACTTTGTTATTGTTACACAATGATACTTTCATAAAGTAAAACATTGTATTTTGTACAGTACAAATATGTTACTTTGGGCAAAGCAACCAGGATATTTTTGTAAAGTGAACGTATGATTTGATTTGATTTGAACATATTTTATTGCATAAACAAATACAAATGGTTCGAATACAAGTTCTTACAACTTATGATGTTCTTACCAAGTATAACAATTTACAACAGTATAGTAGTTTAGAATGGAAAGTACATAGAAATGGATATTACTGAAATAGTTAAGTTACTGAACAAACGACCATGTATTAAAAAAACAGTTCTGTTTGAATTTGGTCTAGGCAGTAAGATTGAAATTACGAGAATATGCCACAATCTCTGATAAATCTTTGAACAGCTAAAAAAAAAATATGTTGGTTTAAATTGACACTCAGAGATTCATCTCCCCACAAAAGTGAACGTATGATA
The DNA here is from genome assembly GCF_963853765.1 of Magallana gigas. Taxonomy (NCBI): domain Eukaryota; kingdom Metazoa; phylum Mollusca; class Bivalvia; order Ostreida; family Ostreidae; genus Magallana; species Magallana gigas. Next base: position 44,188,754 of record NC_088859.1, on the reverse strand, counting down.
CTTTGTACATTATTACCATGATAATGGGTACAGCATAAATTTTGATACTTTAAAAGTGTAACGCACCAAATGTTGTACAATGTTCTTATTATGTGTTGTAAAATATAACCATTTTACTTTGTTTCAAACAATGACGATGCCTTGTCCATTATAATCAGGATTAAGTTATTACCTAACATGTATATCATTACCATGTTCATGTAACAATAATGATTGGTAAAAGTTCACCGATAAAACCTTAAAGGTGTGACCTTGATTTAAATAATAGATTGTGTACTAACATTGAATCTATGAAAATTATATGTGCTATTCTTTAAACCATGTAATTAAATTATTCAAACAATGCAAACATATTACTTTGATATACCAGGTATTGTAATCGTGATTGTTTTACTGGGTAAATGTACCACAACGTAAAGGAAAACGACAACACTGTTAAAACGTTAACAGTACAATATATCTTAAAATATTAATTAATATCATCGCAATCATTCACATACGCACACTATCAAAATATTATTGAACCATTTTCATGAAAACTAAATATGACCTACTTATCAAGTATGTACCTGCTATGTTTACTTTTTGAGGATTGATTACTAGAATATGCTTATATACATATTTGTATTGGTAAATCCATATCTCTGATAGAAACCATTCTTATGTTATGGGTAAAATATCAATGGTCCACCTTGGAAACTACTGAAGATATCTCAGTTTAGAAAATATATGGGACATGCAAACTGTTGTATGAAGCTTAAGGGCAATGTTGTAAAAAGTGTTTATCGCATTTTCTTAACTTTTTTAAAACTTAGAAAATAAAGGGAAATGTTTTATCAATTTAAGTAATCTATTTTTACTAATTGGCTTTTCTCTCTCCATGGTCAAAGGCTGACAATATTTAGACATATGTAGCATTGTATAAGGATTTCTAAATAGTTAAAAAAAAAGTTAATACAAGTACATAAACTGCTTTTTTTTTATCGATACTTTGAACCTCTAAAATTGTATTTAAATTGCAACATTCTAAAAAGGCTTTGTGTTTCAGTTTACTTTCTACAATTTTTTATTCTTTAAAAATCAGAACACTGGTTTATAATGAACGTGTTACAATTATATACAAATAAATCTAAAAAGTACAATTGGTTGTAAATGCTTTGGCAAGAATAGACATCATTGATTTTTTTCTTTATAAAACTCGGTGATGCATTAACTTTTTTTTCTTTATATAACTCGGTGATGCTTTAATATTTTGTCTACATTGCAATCTTTCGTCTTTATATCATCATCTATACGTATCTCATCTATACATTACATGATTTATAGGTAAAAATGAGTAAACACTATTGAAGATATAAACTTGTTTATTAAACTTTTTAATTTTCTGATAAGCTACACCTTACTGCCAGTAATTGACAAGATATATACATGTAACATTATGAAGTTCATTGTGTAAAATGTTGATTTTTTTTATTGAATCATAAAATAAAAAATTGCAAAAGAATTTGAAGGCGTGGTATTTATATTCAGTTTAATTAAAAATAAAAAATGTATATAACCGGTATTTTATCATTTACACGCCTAATTCTACAAAAACAGGTAACAGTGTGCATGTGCATGCATTTTTGTATAATTCAATACAGTGATTCACACATCACTGATTGACAGATATATAATTTTACACAAAACATTGCTCGCTATAATGTCGTTATATACATGTATACTGCAAAAACTAAGGTCTTGCCCATGTAAAATTAAAACACTTGCATTACATAACTGACTTGTGTTGTTGGTAATGCAAATTTTATTATATTGCATGTATGAACAATAATTTTTTCCAAACAACTTCATGATTAATCTACCTAGCTGTTTCAATTCATGATTCATGTGTTCAAATCTGCATTCAATATCTTTCGAATGCCTTTATAAAATTTTAATAGCACCTGAATGATCCAATCTTTCCTCTTTTTTCATTATGGAGTATAAGCCTTGCTCCTTACATTTCAATGAAGGCTATGAGAATCCAAGATTTAATATCATTTCAGACTATTCAACTTCCATTGAAACCGACCAGAAGAAATATCTAGCATTCAACTTCACGCCTACAATTTAAATCAAAATGCAGGCGGAAAACCGGTCCATTTTAAAAAATGCAATACCAACATATTAAACGATCAATTCATTTTGTAAATGACTTCGAAACGTTAGAAAAGGGGACATTGCTTATGTGTGAAAGATATGAAAACCCGTGTTGCACTCGAATTTAATTGGTAAACCTAACTCCGATTATTCAAACCAAGTGAAGCTTGAAAGACCGTACACACGTTGGCTGCTTCTAACAGAAAGTTACCTAGAGCGAGTTCTCTCATAGAGCTGAAGAATAAACATTTGAGAATTGACCACTTATATTTGTACAGAGTATTAGCTTTGTCGAAACAAGTTCACGCGGCGTGGGATTCAAACGCAATTATATTGGTCGCTCAGCAGAGGTTGCATGCGTTCGAAATCCTTAATGCCGATCTCCAAAATGGTGGATATACACCGACGAAACACAGCTGATGAAAAATGCACAAGGTTAGATTTCTCTGAGAAGCCTGCTTATTTTAAATTAATATATATATTATTATTATTAGTTCATTCTCTAAATCATGTATATAAACGGTTGCAAGTGTGTTAATATAAGGGAAATATATGTGATGTATTTCATTTAACCCTTCTATCCTAATATTCTATGACAGAATCAACCTTTTCGAAGTTTAAGCCCAAAAACTGTAAGATATACATTTTGTATTATATGTAAAATATGTTCATTTTGTGTAATGAGGCGTCATAAACTTGACAGAATTCCATCACTTAAAATGAATCGAAAAGTTAAAAAAAAAACTCTTTATGTTTGCTGTACATATCGAAAACATGCATTGACGCGAAAATCAGGTTGTATACCCGATAGTCAGTAGAAAACATCCTTTATGAAAACAGTCATTGTACAGTGAAAAGCGTGGAATGCTTTAAATTTGAAGTGTCGTATTAAAAATCTTTCGAGCAATCATTTCTAAACGTGGTAAGAAAATCGACGGAGCAATATTGACATAGTTCAGTGAAGCAAAAATAAAATTCCCATTTACTTCAGCATTCATCATTTATTTAATTGACTTTGTTGTTCAGGGTACAATTTCTTTCATTTAACATTTGATGTAATCATTCCAGAAAATGAACAAAAAAAGATCCAAATTTTTGTTCTATATTTTTTTCAGTCTACCGCAAACTTCAGCTGCAGATAAATGTTGTATACTTCAATTATATTTAGTGAACTAATTTATGTGAGTTTTAAGGGGAAAACGCTTTTTTAATCTGCTCATCGGCCAAACGTGGGATCAAATTTTATAGCCTTGAAAAATTCCAATTTTGATATCTTGTTTCTGATTGATTTTTAAAAAGTTGAAATTTTAGAAATTGTTTGCAATCAGAGGTCTTGAATTTCTACCAAGTGAAATCTTTGAGCTTGTTACTCTATCATTAGGAGATGTTATCTGGCGAGTATCGGAACACACCCCAAGGAAAAGTAACACGGTCCTTTATGGAACTGTGCAATACTTCAGTGTCATCCTTCAGACTTATTCATTTTCTTTGATGCGTTAAACTTTTCATACCGATTTCGAAATTGATATTATTTTATCTTATATTTTCATTCCTTCTGTGACTTATTCTAGGCATATTGTAACAACTTATTGACTACAAATCTTTTTTTTTTCCAACAAATGCCCTATTTTATATAGATGTGTAACAAATCTTAAACACCTCCTGTTTTAAAAATGTTTAACAATGAGATAAACAATAAAATGCCATACAGTAAATTTAACTTTGAACGCACGTGATTTCTAGATTTAAACAACATTATACAGAGTGAAAGGCTCTGAATAAATTGAAATCAAATCGGTTTTATTCAATCACAATTTTTTTTCTAAATTTAGATAGGATCTTATTTCCTTAGAACGTGATTCTAAATTGCGCAACTCTCATAATGACAGAGACCGTATTTTGATTGGGTTGGAGGGGTGCTAGACCTAACAAAATGTAATACCCCGTGTATGTATAAGTTGTGTCCTTTTTGCCATAGATTCTGAGATCTCTTAAGAAGTCCTGTCAACATTAGGGGTTTCCACAGCGGTCCCACGTTAATCCATTGGCTATATTTGGACGACTAATGGAGCCCTACATAAAAACCGGTTATATGTTAGAACAAGCATTTCATACTTTAACAAATATTGACTTTTTTTATTCAGGGGATTCATTTACACAAGTTAGAGGCAGCCATTTATGGAGTAAAACTTCACTGTGTTGGAGTTTGGGGCTCTTTGTCCGTGTAAGTCCAGTGGTTATGGTAATTCCTCATAGCGGACGCGGGGGATGGCCAGAAAGAAAGGCGGCTCGGCTTCATTACTGTAAGTATATATAACAGTCAGCAGATGTCACCTTAGATGTCGTTCACCGTTTACCACGTGGCGTTAACCGCCTCATCAATTTCACCTCTTTTATTCTGCTGTTCTTTTCAGTATTGTTCAGGCATCATATTTCGGGATTTTTTTTTACAACTGGGGTGAAATCACGCATTCATGAGTTGTTTAATATGGCCTGCTATTCTATGTTTAATAGAAAATCTATCGCAAAACAGTCTGTTTTATAAATCAGTTGGTTTTTTTCTTTACTTTTTGTCTTTTTTTTTCAATATTTATAAAAAATTATCCCAACAAAAAATGAATGTAAGGCCTTTTGTTTCCCACTCCATTTTTTTTAATGAATCAGATGACATCATATTTAAAATTAAAACCATTATGATAATTTGAATCAGATATATTAATAAGAAACTTTATATCTAGTCGTCCGTAGAGGCATTGCTCAACATCGTTTATCGAGCATTTGAATCGATGTTGAATAATTTACATTTTGTATTGTGATTGTTTATCAAGGGTCGGACAACGAGCTTTCCATACGTTCCATTTAAATACTTGTATTGATGTATATTGAATTATGACAAGTGACGTCACCAAATGTTGTAAGGACATTTTTTGAAACTCGATATCTCCAATTTTTCCTATTCAAAAGGGAAGCCATCAATAGTTTGAATAAAGCGGGGAGTTTAACACATGTGTAAAAGATCGATTATGCCACAACATCGAGCAAATAAGAGATGTTTAAAGAATTTTCTTTATGTAGAATAATTAGCTAGAAATGTTGTAATTATGTTTGAGGTTTTCGGGACGGTCTTTCAATCGAGTACTTTCAAAATTCATTCAAGCCTTAACAATTGAGCGGCTCTTTAGAACTTGCAGCGTTGCACCGGAGCCGTGGAAATCTCAATACCAGGCTATTATGAGTTGAGTTGTGTGGATCAATTTTGACAAAATCTACCTACTTTTCCTCTGTTTTACAGGTAATGGCGGATGTGAGATATAAGGCATTTTGATTCAGACTAGGCAAGATGTTGGCATAGCTGATGACTAGGCTCAGCTCTGTCACATGCTGCCATTTCTGGGTCATCCCTAGCAACCAGAATCTCAGAAATCAGTTGGATAATCACGGTAAGTGACCGTGATACAGCAAAGTGACCACCTCCTGCAGAAATCCGTTTCTTCAAGTGCTTGATATGTGTACGTGAAATATTAACAGAAAATGATTTTAAAACTAAATTGTTGTCTATAAATATATGTAAAATTTAGTCTGCTTTCGCTTTCATTTTGTGTTTGAGACCTCTTGCAACTTAATTATAAGCAATCCAAAAGATTAAGGTTTATGGTAGCATTTTTATTTCTCGCAGAAAAATGCAATAAATAGACATTTTATTTAAATTGTTTTCATGTTTGCAGCTATGAATGTTTAAATTGATGATTTATGTTTTTATATATATGCATTTGATATCTTGATTTTATGCAACCAAAGTCTTTAAAATAAGAAAATTGTATGTACAAGCGATTTTGTCGATGTGGTCAAAATGTTCACTTCCGGTGCCTGTTGTCAACCTCTATAGCTACGGAGGGCAAAAACTGGAATATTGAACGGATTACACAGGTATATCCGTATATTTGTTTAGTAAATTTAGAATTATTTAAAATTCAATCCTTCTTGGTCTTGGTTGAGATTTGTTTTGCAGATGTGAGGAAGTTGTCAAGGTGAATCTGGAAGTTGATATGATTTCACCACGCCGCCTTTTGGCGCTTTCTTTGCATGTTTGTTTGATTGTAGGCGGGGAGTGAAAACTTTCGAAATCTGTATTTAAAAATCTTTTTCATGGAGATTACAACTCTTTATGTCGGTGTCCCAATTACGAACGGGACAGATCATTATCATTACGGCCATTGATCCTGCGAAGAACCTCTTATTCAGCATTAATCTTTGTCATAAGAGAACATGATTTTCAATTCATTTTCTTGAATAAAATATATAAAGCTTCATAGATTTTGCTTTTTCTGTAAAATTTCGATCGCTTTAAATAGCTATACCGGTAAAACTACTCGTTCTGAACAAACAAGACCCTGCCAGAACCCTCTCTATGGCGTTTTTGTGTGAAAAGTTCACATTCTGCTATGTCAACACTGCTTAGTTAACAGCGGGCTTTACTCTCTAGTACAAACAGTTTGTGCTTTATGTCTCCAAACGATTATAACGGGCTTAAGTGAATCTATTGACTCTCTGCCACAGAACTCGGTCATTTAAAACAGAGAGTACATGCTCATACAAAAAATGGAAAGTCTGAAAGAAAACATGTTTCTGCATATATTTTTAATTTTTATTCAATTAATAAAGAAAAGGGAAGGAATAAGAAAAAAAAGATGCAGCTAATTAATATTTAAATCCTCGAGGGATTCTTTTTTCTTTGATATATTAAGATATCGGTCGCCTACATGTATGTTAATTTATATCAACAGCAGTACAGTAGTCGCTCTTATCCATACTATATACTGTATGTGTGGTTACTCATGGGGCTGTAAACACCAATTACAGCAAGTAATACAATTAATACATGTGCAAGACCAATGTTTGCTTTTACTAATAACCGTGTGTTGAAGATGAAAACATATTGTATAATATTTTTTACAGAAATATTTCTGTATGCATTTCAATAATCAGAAATTATTTTTAATGACTGTTGTCTACAGCAACAAAATCCATCAAATCTGGAATATTTTTTATATATAAGTTGTATATCAGAAGAAATGTGTGCATTATTCTGTCTGACTCCATGATAAACAATCTAATAATATTCCAACGTATGAATAAAAATTAATGTCATTTAATGCTCAGAATGATACATTCATGAAATATGGAACTCTTTTAATGGTATTGTTGTATTTAACAATTCGTCATTTTGGGCGGAGGACTTTTCAAAAACAAACAAGCAAACAAACAAAAAGCGCCAATTTAAAACGATTATAATAGCAATTTAAAACATACGATAAACGATAGATATTCAGATGAAGCAAATTTACCTTATTATTATAGCGGTTTTTTTTGTATATATTTTATATTCACCAATTATTAATTCATTTTCATAAATATTAGATTTTATTTTGGTGTCATTCTAACTCATCCTAGTTGACACAATTATTTATTGTAGTTCATGTAACATTAGATGGTTTAATTTATTCATTTTTTTTTAAGAGGATGTTGAACGTAATCGAGATAAATATAATTTTTGAAATAAAAATGATAAAGAACTCTAGATCTTCTGTCAGTGTTTTATTTGGTTTCATCACCAGGATAAATATTGTAAGGTTTTGATATGTCCTATTGCGTTTTATCACAACTTGGATGTGAACGAACCACTCGATATACATAGTTTGATGGTCAAATTTGTGGGGAGAGGTTATAGAGAAAAACAAAATATTTTAAATATATTAACATCAGAATCAATCATGAAAAAGAATCTTATTTATCTTACATTATTTGTACATTAATATGTAAGAACGAATGATCATAACTAACCCCTATTTTTTCTTTAAAAAAGTCATATTTTTAAAATATGAAAAGCACATGTACTGTACAATACAAGCTCACTGATCTAAAAAAAACACTTTCAGACCAGTGAGCAACAAATCTGCAGCTTGTATTTTACTCACACATTGTATAATGTATATCAAATTAAAAATAGTTTTATGTATTTGGTATTATGTGGTACCGTCTTCCCGCAACTGTCTATTTTTTTTTTAAATTTGGTTTTATTATTATTTTACCAGTCATAACACCAAATTTCTGTTAATTGCTCATAAATAAATCTTTATTCACTTGAAAAAAAAAATAACAATATTGGAAACCTTTTGCTTTGCAAAGAATAAGTGAACTCACCTCTGTCGCATTTCATGATGTCGATGTTTGTTCTTGTCCATATCGGTCCCGAGAGATACAAAAAGGTATGTTTGGTTATTTTTTTTTTTTTACTTCACAGAAAGCATTTGTCTGGCGCATTGCTGCCTGCTTGGCAGTGTTTAATTTGGTACCAGGATAGATTGTATACAGTTATACATGTACATTGTTATGTTGTAAATTTTGAATTTACTGCTACTCGGTAAATTCCGCAAAATTTACAACATGACAACATTAATGATTTGTATCCTTCCAGTATCACCCAATATCGGTTTTATCATTGATTTGAATTGAAATGATACCTATCTAGTATTTACACATAAGAGCAAATTCAAAGATCTAAAATCTTCTTTGCAACTAAAACATTTTTTTTTAATTAAAAAAAAAACAACAACAACAACAAAACAAAACTTTGATATAACAAGGAGAGGGCTACATACGTTATAGAACATACACCCAATCCCGTTGTAATTATATTACAATAAAATAAGTTTAAACCAAACCAACGGCCTTTCCTTTGAAAATAAATGACGGGTGTGTTGCGCCGACTTAAAGTGATGGTATCCCCGTGTCGGCTAACTCGTGTGTAGATGTAGATATTATGTAGATGTAGATATTTGCTCACACTCTGTGCTCTTCTTCTACGTGTATATTCTCTATAAACGCATCCACCACTTGCATTTAAACGCAATGTATCAATAAACGCTGATGAAAATCTAAAGAGTAGTTAAAATGCTAAGTTAAGTAGAAACAGCATATTGGGTCAATATAAAAAAAGGCAGCTAAATGGTTATGGTAAAATTGATTAAAAAAAATAGATATTTCTGCACTTTTTTGAACTAACAGTAATAATACAACACTATATTTTTCAAAAGACACATTTTCCAAACAGTAGTTAATGGAATTTGGTCAGAATGCTCTTTTGAAAATGAACAATAGCTGTCTTATTGTCATTGGTGTTACCTGTAAACTATACACTGTACATAAAAAATAAGCTTTTTTAAATAACTTTTTAAATTAAATTTGAGGTACAAATAAATGTTTGCTAATGTGACTCAACAAAGAATAAAGATTAATAGCATTTAGTTTTGAAAGTAAGTTTCCTTTTACAGTTTTGACAGGAATATGAGACAATCTTGTAAGACATACCTGTTTCAATATGTTTTAACATAAAAATGGCAATTATAACCAAAATTTCATAACATACAATCCATCCAGAATTTCAATACATTAATTATTATGATTTAAAAACCACTAAATACATAAAGTTTTAGATGAAAGAACATTTATTCGGCTGGTTACTCCAATGACTTGATAGTAACACCAATGACAGTTTCAGTAACGCCAATGGCTTATCTACTAAAATTTTAAGTCTAAAACATCTCAAAGAATTAAAAAAAAAAAACACCTTCATCTTTCATATATTAAGGTACCTCGCAACACCTAGACTTATACTTTTTAAGACACTACGTCACAAGATGGCGATTTAAATGTTTTGTTAAACTGTTTATATTGTTCGATTGGGTTGTATATCGTCGTAGTTCATTGGTTAAAGTATTGGGCATCTGAACCGCAGATCATGAGTTCGAATCCGCCTGGAGCTTTTGTCCATGTTTACTTAATCAAATTTTCGAAAATGTAATTTTTCGTCCAAAATTGCACATTTTTTGCCTACTTGACTTAAATACTTCTTATCCATTATGATATCTATCATAATCAAGTAATTTTCTGCTGATTTGAGAAAATATTTCAAGGTGTAGTGAGCCACCTTAACCTTGCTTAATTACAAAGATAAAAAAAGATTTATTAAGTTTAAGCAGAGACATAAATATGTTATTTATGTCTCTGGTTAAAGTCTTTAAATGGTATACAAAAGCGAAAAATGAAAAAGTAACACTAATAACATTTAGTTATCCCAATGACAAACTGTCATTGATATTACATGAGCCTGTCATTAGTGTTACTATTGCACCTAAAATTCTCTTTTTGAGATAAATTGCCAAAAAATGATAAACTTTGATTATGTCAATTGATATGGATGTTATCCTCTTCTATTTACCAACTTAGTAGAATAAAAATTATTATTTTACAAAACAAATATTCATTTTATAATACTTTTCACTTGCATTTGTCAGCCTCATCCAAAACATCTTGACAAGCCAAAAAAATTAAATAGATAAAATGAAATAGAATTTAAAAAAAGAAAAGGAATTTCTCAAAATTATGAACTTTCTAATTCGGAAGGGGGGTAGCGCGTATTATTCCTTTAGCTTCAGTTCCACTGTTGATTTCCTTATTTTCTCATATTCACTTCATTTATTGCATGCTTCCCCCCCAAAAAAACAAAAACCGGGGGGGGGGGGCAACTCTATGATACTTCAATTTTTTTATATGTTAATTTTTAAAAATGTCTGCTGCGAGAAAGGGGGGGGGGTGCTGATGCTACGTGCATGATTACTGAAAATTAGCTCTTGATAAAATATTGTTAATGAATTATAACAAACAGTTTCTCTTTCTCGGGCGTTTTGGGATGCGATGCTTCTCCTACAGCAGAAATATATTAACGTTCAATATTTGAATTTTGTGTCATTTAGTTTGCAGATTATTTTTATAGTCAGTGGAATTATTTGAAAATCAAATGTAGGCCTACAGCTCTGTTCCAACTATAGGATTGTTGTTGGCCATGGCTCGGGGCTATGTTTCACGATAAAAAACAAAATTTTTACTCAACTTCAATCTCAAATCCTGAGAAAACACTCCGCTGAGGTTTTTTTTCCATTATTTTTTTTCTCAGATCGCGTTTCTCGACTGAAATAGTAACTTCTCAACTGACTTTATTTCCTTTGACCAAACCGGATCTCGAGATCAGGGGTTATATCATGTATATGATTTATGATTAATAGTAAATGCTTTATTTCGACTCGTGATACGTTTAACTTAACTCGAAATAGTCGGTGAACGACTTACCCGGCTACAAATATTATTTTTTCCCGAATTTGTTCAACAGTAACTTCACCATTACGAAATGTAGTTCTAGGTCATCATTGGAACATATTTATTGCTAACTAAATTGAAATGGGGAGCTGGAGATTTGAGGTCTTCAAGGTAAGTTTGATATTACATATGATTGAATTTTATCAGCCAACGAGATTTATCATAGGTTCGAGTAAACATATTCCAGTGCGTAATTAACATGCATGATATGTCCTTAAGCAGTTAAGGAAAACCGCTTTGATTTTGAAAAATTATTTTGTGTTCTTAATTATTTTCTTCTAGTCTGTCAATTTTTTTTTATCTATGAACACAAATCATCGGTCTATTCATATACTATTTTATGTTATATGTATATCAATCATGTATATAGTGTAATACAAGCACTGAAATATGTATGCATTGTATAAGTGAATTGTCGTAAACAAAATTTTACCTTTTGTATGAATGATTGATAATAAACTGGTTTTTAAATGTATTATCATTATTACCAAGATTATCAGTAAGTTAATGAGTCTGACATGTATTTATTATATAAATCATCACATCAGCTGTCATTCAGTTTGTCATGAATTGTTTCTTTTCTATAGACAGCCTGCTATGTTGGGTTCCCAATTTTCGTTGTGGTAATGCAGAATTTACAGTTGACAGAGAAATTCATCATTCAAGACCTCATTGTAAGTTAAAATCCTCTGAAATACATGTTATGGCATTTGACAAAAGGAATTTCACATATATATGATAGGCTGTTTGATATGTGCACCTTGTGCTTGGTGCCACCGCATTTGTCCATAACATGTTTGTGGTGTTATTGAGGTCCACAACACTTCCTATGGATGAACTTTATAATGTTATATGTAAACAAATACCTCAGTATGTAAAGAGGTCTCTCTGTATGTGCGATATTCAATTCTCATGAATTTTCTACACAATTTTGCGTGGAGATTTCAGATAAATTTTAATGAAATTTGAGAAACTTCTTATTTGTGTTTTTTCCTTCTATTGTGTTTCTTTTAAGTTTATAGTCACTTCAAGTATCTGCAGCTGTCCAGTTTTTCATATGTAGTTGTCTTAAGAAGTAAAAACTTAATTATTGGACAGCTATAAGATATTTGACGGGGTGCAAAACAATGAAAGATTTTCTGGACTGAGTTTAACAATAGATGACGTCACAGAAATGTTCAACATAATTTTATTTTTACAATTTTTTATATTCCTGGAAATTATGTGGGTTTTTTTTCCAAGTTTTCATCCCTTCAGATACCTTTGGGGTTATTTTGTTTTTCAGAAAAGTATAGTACAGTAATACACTCATGATTTTGTAAACACAATCATAGAAATCTTTATTCATCTGCTAGCAAGACTATGTAAAAGTTAGAAGCATATGGGAAGGGAATTTTTCTACATGTTCCTGTCTGAGTGAATGTTGAATTACTGATTAATATCATTATATGTTATAATTAAATTATACAATGACTATACATATGTTTTTCTTTATTCTTTCAGACTGAAATTCAGAAAAAAGATTTAAAGGGTGTAAGTATCATTATGAATGACATTTTTAAACTGCTTCAATCACAGCTACTGGTAAGCTTTCTATGAAGTTCTGCAAATAAATTCAAAGTTATCATATTCTGTGTCCATCTAAATAAGTGAGAATGCGTTAGTGGTGACTGCATGTGTATCAAACATCTAGTTACTGAAGTAAACTGTTAATTGAATTAGAAACAAAAGATGACACGCTAACACGACATATTACTTGTATTGGAAATTAGAACAGTTAAGATAGCTGGAGTGGATAATTAGGCCTTTTTTATAGAATTTATTAACCTCCTTGAGAAGAAGACCTCTATTCAAGATTTAGGAAAATATTAGATGTTATTATATGATTGATTAATTCCTAGCTCTCTGATTGGCTCAAATCCAACCATCTCGAAAAAACAGAATGTTATATTCACCTGCACGTGACCTAGGAGGTCAATAAAACATTTGATTTTCTCTACATTGGACTAAAAATAGATCGTCCATTGAAATATCGCGTTTCTCAATTTGTTTGGCTAAAGCTTCAAACTAAAATCTCCACTTGATAACACTCAGTTTGATATTTTTGTATCAATCCATCGCTGAATCATATAATAAAATAATTATTGCTGGGGGTTTTTTCGATCAACATGATGATTTAGCTACCCTCGAAGTACAATATTAACCTCGCCTCCAACTCGGTGAATATTATACTTCTCGGGTAGCTAAATCATTGTATTGACCTCAAAAACAGCAATAATTGTATAATATTCACATTTTTTTTTTATTAATACCCCATAGTTTTTGGCCAAAAATATCAATATAAAAATTTAAGGTAGATCTGATGGGTAATTTGTTGACCATCCACCTTAAAAGCACCGAAAATTCTATTACATACTACTGGTAACTCAGTGGACCAATCTATAGGTATTACTAGGTATGTGACCTCCAGAGTTGCAATAAAGCAGGTGCAAGGACAGTAAACATATGTATACATGTATTATATAGTTTTTCAAGAAGTTAAAACCAACAAAAGTAAACTTGACTGAGATTTACTGTATATTTATTTTCAGGAAAGAATCCTTTTGGAGAAAAAGAAAGAAGCTATATTGAGGGATCAGAAATACTGGGAATCTCTTTCCAAGGAGTAGACAACATCCCATGAAGAATTGTGGAGACTTGTGTGGAACAGATGATGTCAGTGAAGTTGTGTCTGTGTGACTGTGCAAGTGATGTGATAATCATGCATGTAAATACTATCCATAAAAATATGAATTAAATAATTTGCAAAATGTTCAGCGACTGTTCTTTTTATGTCAAGAACAGTTGTCCCCAGAATCAAAGCAGTAACAGGAAAATAGTAGTCTTGAATTACAGCAGGATGTTGGTTAGCTGCACAGCTGCAGATCTTTAGGGGAAAAAATGGGCTGAAAGTAATACCAGGCATCCTACATAAACGTTATATTATAAGGTCACATGTATTGTAGTTATTGCCTAGCTTTCTCTCTCCTTGGCCAAATTTGGTCTGTACTTTAACCAGCAGAGTGCCATAGGGTAATCGGCATGCAGTGACCTTGAAACACGTTTCTTGGAAAGGCTAAGGTATCATTGTGTGACCATATATTCTTTACCTTTGACTTATCTGGTTTATACTTCACATAGAGTGTTTGTGTTTTAAAGGTGTGCATAGACCTTGAACTTATTTTATAAGTCAATGAAGAAGGTCATAGTTGATTTTTTTGAAATCCAATTTTGAGCCATAATTTCTTTGACCTAAAATTTTGCCCAAAAATTACCACAAAACTGTCAGGTAAAGGGTGAACATACATGTATGTTTGTCAAGATCAGGATCCTAGCAGACCTTTATGTAAAATTCGTGGTTTTTGTTCTGGTCTCTTGGCCCTATCTTTCTCTCGTATACTACAAAAACCAGAATGCTTGTTATATAGTTACAATATGTGCCAAAACCTAGAACTGAATTTTTGTATCAGAGGATAAAATCAAAGACCTCTTAATTCTTTTCATCCATTACTAAAGCTGCATGACCCTTTAAGATGGTCACCATCAATGATTTCTAGTACAACTTAATCTTAGTCAAGAACAAAAAACTAAAATGTTAAATATTTCAACAATTTTTATTGACAAAAGTCAATGTTCTTGTAGAATACCACTATAGTCTGGAGAGTTATCAGGCAGCTAGAAAAGAAAAGCATGCACTATTTATTTACTGATCAATCCCCCTCCTCCTCAATCACATATAAATTCTAACCATTGTGTTTACAAAATATTCCACACATAAACCAACATAGTAAAGATTATTCTGTGAAAAATTACAGATTATAGAAATTTAAGGAATGCATTCGCTGATCAAACAGATATTGAGTAAAGGCATGTACATATATATCAAACAAAAAAAGATATAAGATGAAAGAATAAATAAAAACCCAAACTGTCTAATGGATATGTAGAGATATCCTATTATTAAACATGGCTATATACATGTTATTGTATTAAATAGAGCAAAGAAAATGTTTTATGAATATTAAACACCAACTATAAAAAAAAAAAACAAGACCACTAAAAACTGTAGTAGTGTGAAAATCTAGAAATCTCTTGGACCATTTGGGAAAAATTCATTTGTTTACATATACCAGTACTGAAAATCAAATGTAGTACAGTTGAACTTCGATATCTCGAATACAATGAATACGTCGAAGTGATTTGCAAGTCCCAACGTCTTATTCTTTAAGTATTTTTCCCTCGATATCCTGAATACTCAGATATATCGAAGTTTTTAAACAGTCCCATCTGGTTCGAGATAACGAAGTTTGACTGTACATGTTATTTTACAGTGAAATGAAATTGTCAGTAAAGCTACCAGTAGTTACAAATTAGGTGTCCTGGACCTGTATGCACAGTAATAATATAGTGGGGAGTCAAACAAATTATATGTATCCGGTACTGGTATGTCAAAATTTTGATGATATCTTAATAACTTACAATGAATGCATGCTTTAATTTGAGCTGTTCTTCATGATGAAATTTTTTTTTTAAGAGGCTGAAAGAAGATCATACATCAAAATAAACAGAATATACCAGCTAGTAGCCAAAATTATGTCAGAAATGTAAATATAAAGATAAAATTGACATTAAATTAATTTATAATTAACTTATAACATGTAAAGATTTATAAGCTCAAAATGTAAGGTATAGCTGTACTTTAATTTTACATATATATATCGTGCAAAATCTCCTTTCTTTTGTAGAATATTACTATTAAGGTGGAATAACACAACATCACAAAATGGCTGACCGCTGATCGAAACTACATTTCATTTTATTAAAAGAATTTTATGGACTGAAACTTGTAACTTACTCCATAGCCGAGTGATAAAGTGTCAGACTTGTGATCTGTACATCCCGAGTTCGAATCCCGCAGGGGCTTTTGTTGTTACTTACTTGAATAATTATTTTAGATATTCATTTTTTATCCCCAAAATGCAAATTTTTTGCTTATTTGACATTTGTACAGTTTATTTATCATTTTATCTCTCATTATCAAAACATTTCCTGTTAATTTGAGTGACTTTTTCCAGGTGTGTTATTCCACCTTAATACTTAACCAAGTCATTCAAGTGAACTTCAATAAGATTGATGGCCTTATATCTGTGCTTTAAAATCAATTTTGGTTAAAATAATTTACACAGAAAATTTGAACTTGGCTTTCACAATAAAATTGCCATTTTCCACTATTGTCACTTCTACCTAGGTAAATAGTCTATCTAAATAAACTTTAAAGAAATCTAAGGAACCTCCAACAACTTGTGAGAAATTTTACGAAACCCATGAATTAAAACAGGTCCATGCTAAGTTCACACAAATAAAATGTGCTGGAAGAACAAGCATTACTTGAAAGATATAGAAATATTGAATCAAATTGTTAGCTGTATGTCACAGAAAAATATAAAAGAAGTTTAAAAAAAAACCAGAATTATTAAATGTGTATACAAAGGAAAATATTGATGAATTAATAAATACATGAATACATATATATCAATCAGAAGAAAGGCTATAAAAAGCAAATTAACAAAGCACTTTGTATAATTAACAGCCACATGTGCAACAAACACCAAAAGGTGAATATGGTCAAGGTTGGGAGGAAGCAGCATGGCTTGCACCCCCAGGAGATAAGTGTGAATCATTTGAATGCTTTACACTTATGCGGTCCTCTTCAGAGTGTGTTGTGTACAGGGGAATGCTGGGATTATTTATCTGACAGCAGGCAACATCTGACATCACGTCGGACACAAAGAAAATCTGAAATCAAATTAAAACAACTTGTTAATCTCCAAGGTTAAGATGACCACATTTTCAAAATTTTGAGAATTTGGATAAGACCCAATGCTTGGTGCAAATAACCAAGCACATGTACGGTGTACCAACCGTATAACTCCAACTCTATGATTATATAGAGTCAACAGTGTGACCGGACGCTATATTAAATTTGTTATCAGACATTCATGCAATATAAAGTAATCCAAAATCTTTCCTTTTGTCACATTCTGATAGATTTACAACCTCTAAAATGTTTTCCAGATCTTACACCAATAATGCAAGTTAATTGATGCTTTGCAACACAGAAAAAAAATGTTTTATCATAATTCACTTTGCAGGAAACTTAAAGTGAAAATATATCTGTATATACATGTACTGAAATAAAGTTCAAAATTCAAATGTATTTTTATTGAAGAATTGAAGATAAGGAATAAAAGATTCGGGCTCACACAAAGGTTGATTATGTATGTACATGTACATCGTATGTATAACATGTCTGTCAATAATGATGACCCACGGAATAGAACATTATTCAATCTAATTAAAATTACACTTGTTTATCCCCTCAACCCTCTCTGATTGTTAGATAGTGTATCATATAGAAATCTAGTTTTAATTAGATTGGAGAACCAGTGAGAGGAAGTACAGTGTACACAACACTATATATATTGAAGAACATGTCATACTCGCTCTGATTTCTATATACATGTACCTGGTACCGTGAACGCATGAAGAAGATAATGAATTCAGGTTGAACCTTAACATGACCCTTCATGGGATTATCGTTAGATATTCTATGTGAAGTATCGAAAACCGGGGAGCGAATAAAAGTTCTAATTTTAATTGGAATTGAAACTGACCACTAGAATGGCTACAGAGATTCCAAGGACAGATCCGCCCAGGACGTCGCTCCAGTGGTGCATGTAGTCGGAGATCCTGGAGATGGAGGTGTAGTAGGCTATGATAAACACAAGGATCTGTATCACTGGCCTCAACAGCCAGCATTTCCTCCACCGCATTCTGTTCTGTAGGTACATCTACAAAACAAATAGTCAGCAATCAGTCATGATTCTTATGATTGCCAGGTATTTTAAAGGGATCATACTATCAGACTTGTGGCCCATGGGTCCTAACAATCACCTAAGTATACAGTCCTGACAAAATATTAAGTATAATACAGCCCTGTAAGGATTTTGAATAAAATACAACCCTATCAGGATACTGAGCAAATACAGTCATGTCAGGATACTGAGCATAATACAGTAATATCTGAATACTGAGCTGTTAGGATACTGAGCATGATACAGCCATGTCAGGAAACTAAGCATAATACAGTCATATTTGAATACTGAGCTGTCAGGACACTGAGCATGATACAGCGCTGTCAGGATACTGAGCAAATACAGTCATGTCAGGATACTGAGCATAATACAGTCATATCTGAATACTGAGCTGTCAGGATACTGAGCATGATACAGACATGTCAGGATACTGAGCAAAATACGGCCCTGTCAGGGTACTGAGCATGATACAGCCCTGTCAGGAAACGAAGCATGTTACAGTCCTTTCAGGATACTTAGCATAATACAGCCCTGTCAGGATACTGAGCATGATACAGCCCTGTCAGGATACTGAGCATGATACAGCCCTGTCAGGGTACTGAGCATGATACAGCCCTGTCAGGATACTGAGCATAATACAGCCCTGTCAGGATACTGAGCATGATACAGCCCTGTCAGTATACTGAGCATAATACAGCCCTGTCAGGATACTGAGCATGATACAGCCCTGTCAGGATACTGAGCATGATACAGCCCTGTCAGGGTACTGAGCATGATACAGCCCTGTCAGGATACTGAGCATAATACAGCCCTGTCAGGATACTGAGCATGATACAGCCCTGTCAGGATACTGAGCATGATACAGCC
Source organism: Magallana gigas (assembly GCF_963853765.1). NCBI lineage: Eukaryota > Metazoa > Mollusca > Bivalvia > Ostreida > Ostreidae > Magallana > Magallana gigas. The sequence continues at coordinate 44,169,621 of NC_088859.1, read as the reverse complement.
CTGTCAGTATACTGAGCATAATACAGCCCTGTCAGGATACTGAGCATGATACAGCCCTTTAAATATTTCTTATATGACTGTTATGTCAAGTACATTGACTAATCAGTTTTCATGCTGGTAAAGAAATATGATGAGTCAGGAAAGCAAATCTGAAAAATACATTATTGATTGTAATTTGCAATTCATGAGAAAACAAATTGTGGAGGTGTTAACCTAGTAATACTCTGGTTCATTATATAATTTCAATTCCAATGGTAATATGAATGTTTTCAAATAATTTATGTTCCTCTTTCCCTGGAGATGCTACACAGTATATATAATCAGGATAGCGGTTGTATATGAGAAACTGAAAATGTCCATACGTTTACAACGAACATGATGCACAACATACGACTGGCAAAAACAGACAGCAATTTTTCAACTGATGAATTAGATGACCTCAATACCAAATTAATTACAATATCTTTTATAAATACATATGCATGTACAATAATGTAAAAACAAATTACATGTACTAATTTTGACAATGGTAGTGGGTCTAAATGATAAGCTAGCTATTACCAGTACATTGTACGAGACTAATGTCATAATTTTTAAAATATATGGATGATTAAGTTGTCATGCAGGTTTGGTTTTAGTATACTTACAACAACAAAGAACATGCAATACATTGTAATGGAACTGTGGCCAGACGGAAAAGACAATCTACAGAAGAAATTGTAAGCTACATGTAGTACATGTTGTGTAGGTTATACGACCAAATAAGCAACACTATAAGCTTGATTTATATATATTAAAATTAACATTTACTGATACACGGACAAACAGACTTAAGATGCACTGAAATTGAATTTTCATTTTGATATTATATTGACATACAAATAACTCATGTATTTTATCAGACAATTACCTTGCTTCTTTGATAGCTTCCAAATCTGTCCCTGTGCACGTAAAGTCTTCGATGTAGCCAGTGTTCCAAGTACAGTTCTGGATATTAGGTTTACACACAGTGTAGAAATGAGGCCTCAGTCGCCCTATACTGTACTTAGCTATGTCAGTTAATAGTTGGGTTATAGCTGCCCCATAAAAATAGGAACTCAACGTTCTGTACACCGAGATCACAAACTTTCTTTTGGTCACATCGAGGAAATTTCTTTTGGAGACTGAAAATCTGGAAGCTTCTATGACAATTACCTGTTAATGAATTGAGTTTAAATAATATTATAAACAATCACAAATTGTAGAATATTAGATATTCAGAAAAATAATTTTACAAATATTTGCATTAATCTATATATATCTTTCAGTCTTCAACTTTGAACCCCTTCTTGGGTATCAGTATTAGTCAATTGGTCTTTGCTAGCATTATCAATACATACTGGAAGCTTTGTTATAAATATTGGTATTTTTGATGCAATGGTTTTAGCATTGGAAGGGGATTTTTTATGACATTCACCCCAATTTCTCAGTTTTTAGTACCCCGGTATGTTGATTTTTGTATATCCTTCGATCTTCATGATACATGAATTGTAATTTGTTATTTTACAAATTGTACAATTGTATCAATAGTGAAAAGAACACTTTTTTAAAAATATTTTTTAAATCTACATTAATATACATGTATAAATACAGGCTGCTTTCCCAATAATAACATAGTGTAGTACTGTAATTTTTAATAGGAAATTTTTAAAACATTTCCCCCTATATTTCTATGATATTGTAGAGCTTTGTACCCCTCCTGGGACTTAAGTCACATCACCTTGAGTAATTGTTTGCTTTCCTTCTCTTTATTAACAAATGAACAAGTATATCTGACTTATGCATCTTTTTTTAATTCTGAGCAATGCCATTTTTATTCCATTGTTAATAGCTTTTTTTTAGTTCACTTTTCATTTCATTAGAAATTGTTTCAATGAAGATTATTTTTCATAGTTATAAGGAAAAAAATTAATTTTCATCATACTACCAACCAAAAGTTTAATCTCTGAGTCATGGGAAGGCAAATGGTTTGGAGAGAGAGAGAGAGAGAGAGAGAGAGAGAGAGAGAGAGAGAGAGATCACTGATTACAGGGACATATTTGCCTCCGTTTTATTTTCACATAAAACCTTTTGCTTTGTAAGTGGGTGAATTTAAGAGTGAGCAAAATTTATTAAAAATATAACCATTAATTGGAAAGAATATCCATTTCTAACTGTGTCTTGGCAAATTCAAGACAGGGAGAAACTGTCTGCAATTGTGTACTAAAGCAAATAAAACATAGGGCAAAAATAACCCTTTATGCGTCATTAATACTATATTGACTCGAACTGATATTCTCCTCTTATGTGGGGAAGGAGGAAGAAAATCAAAAACAAAAACAAAAGAACATTTTCCAAAATTATCTAAAGGAAATATTAACTTACAAACAAAACAGGGAGTGATAAGCCAACAAATGAGGCTGCCCATGTAGGGATTGTGTTAGTCTTGTAGGGGTGCTTAATGCTCTCGTCATCACAGTATAACCCTCTTTGGAATGATTTCCCCAAAACAAACAAAATCAAGCTTGGTAGGACAACTGTAATGTAAGCAGTGAACTGCTGAAAGTTCAAGCACACAAACATACATGAAAACCAAATCAAGTTAGTAAAGCTATAAATAAATTATATTAGAGATTTAGCTTTAAATTAATAATCATTCAAATGTCATAAACTTATATACATTATACACCACTCTATTGTTTTATGGCATTGATAAACAAAATATATCACATCATTGAAGTTACAATGTACACGTAAATGTAGTCATGTATATGTAATAAGTACTTATATATAAACACTATATGTAATTAGTACTTTATCCATGCAATATACACAATTATGACATTGACTACAAGATAATGAGATTTTTAGCTGCATTTGGTATGAAATACGATCATTATACTGTTTACTAATTTAGATAAAATTTATTAACAGCTGTGTATCTGCTGCCCAAGTAAGGTTCAGTGATCATGTGTGTTGCCTTAAGGGTAGACAATAAATCAAATGTTACGAGGTCAGACGTAAATAGGAAATACTCATGCAGCCCAACCCCCACTAACAGTTTATCCTGTGTTCTGTAAATGGGGAAGTGTTTCTTGTGTTGTTTCAAATCCTGCTATTTTATCAGTTTCTCTTATTAAATATAGATTTTTAACATTTCTTTTAAGTTTCAGAAATAATGTAAAAAAAAAAATCACATTAATTTCAATTTTTAAGAGCTTGTTCATTGTAACAAGTTAAACATAATTTACGGCTTTGAATTTTATCATAACACAAAGTCAATGAGCTTTAAACAGTTTCCTCATTCGTTTATATGGAGTTTATTTTAGCACGTCAGTTGTTTAGCTATTTTAAAGTTCATCTTAATTAAACTTGTTAAACACAATTGTCAAAATTTATTGCAAAATACACTGATTGAAATTTCTTTTAAAAAACTTAACAAACCTATTAGAATGCAGACAGCATCGATGACAACCCTGAACACTAATTTCCGTTCCATGACAACCTCTATAGAGATTCAGCCCACTCTCCAAGCAAACTGGGCACCATCAACATCGACCTTGCGTACTCTTGACCATCTCGGAGAAGTGCAAGTTACAGTCATATGACCTTACTTCCGGTAAAAGTGAAAGTTGAGAAATGTCAACAAACGACAGCAAATTGCACGACAGGTGTATATTTTGTAAGATTGCAAATTTACAGGACCCTGAAACAAGAATATTGTATCAGGTAACAAATTACAAGTTTGAATTACATGACTACATCCTCACAATTAAAACCCAGTCTTCGGGAACCTGTAGTGATAGCAGTATAAGCTATTTTAAAAGGTGTAAATATTGTACGTTCTGTTATCTCGTGACCCTTTTTACGCAATGCACATATTTTTTTATTATAACGTACCAACTTCCATTCGGAGCATAGTCATACACTGGCTTAAAGGTAAAATTCCCATGGGGAAATGCAATTGTGATTAAAAACTGGATGAAAACAATGTCCTGTTGAAAGTCGCAAGTGATTATTGTAATCAGCACTGTAGCAGGGAATTCCAAGGCGAATAATAACACTTTGGCGTAGAGGTGCGATCGTGGTGTCCCAATGGGCTGAAAGGGTGTGAATGGAATGTATAATATATCATGATAACATGAGCCCTGCAGATGCTAAAAGAATTTGCTCCATAATGTAGGGGACACTGCTTTCGCGTGATCTGTGTTTATAGTTATGATGAAAACTGAGTTACCCTTTGTTTAGACTCTTTTTACAGCTGTGTGGTAGGTTTTGTTGAAGCTATTCCCATACGTGTAAGCATTTTAACTGGACAAACAAGACTCTTATAGCTGATTTTTGTTTGACAACTGGCAATGTGTATTTTAGAAGATGCAAGGTCATTATAATATATTGGCACAATACTGACACAGTGTTATTGGCACAGTGCAGAGAATGTCTTAACTTAAGTAGCTGGCATAAGTAAATTAGATCTCATGGGAGTCACTACCAAAATCAAAGAAAGGAGAGAGACAGTAAATAATACTCCATGAATTGTCAGCACTTGACAGGTAGACATATCTACACTTTTTTAAACATTGATTATGCATATTGATATACAGTAGTTATATTTGTTCCTTCATACAATCAACTTTTGTCATTTCAAATTCTCTCTCTCTCTCTCTCTCTCTCTCTCTCTCTCTCTCTCTCTCTCTCTCTCTCTCTCTCTCTCTCTCTCTCTCAATTCATTTTTGCAGAATCATTGTTTGTTGAGATCTTTAAAGTGGCTCTATACACCACTTTTTGATGACGCAGTACGCAAAAAAGTAAATCTGGAAACATGCAATTCCGGTACTGGCTGATTTAAACTGTGGCGAACTGTATGGGAACCGCTCTTTTTAAAAATTAGTTAAATGAATAGATTTAATTTGATAATTGGAAAATTCATTACTTACAAGTAATGTGGTATATGACACCTTCACGTTGTGTGGTATTATTTATCGAAATAAACAATAAAATCAAGTATAATTTTATAAAGAGTTTCTTTGCCACCATCGATAAGTTGCACCGTAGCGCAGTGGGTTAGTGGGTTCACTAGAAAACTGTAGGTCTTGAGTTCGATTCCCGCTGGGAACAATAAATTTTTTAACTTTCCAAAAATTTCTAAAACGTATTTTTTGGTTGAATACAGTGAAAGAAAATTCTAAACCGGTGATAGTATATTTCAATTATAATTTACTTCAATACACATTAATATCGACACCTAACGGGGATGAGAGGGTTGCTTTGAACTTCTCTCAGGTTGGGATACATAAATCCTATTAGCTTAGTCAATGTTCCCCTTTATTTATTTTACTTAGTTTTGCATTAAATCGAATATACTTACTTATACAGGGTAAAATCTATAATGAAATATGTATGTATTTATCATTCCAACATTATATTTAGGAAATTTTCTTCAACTCAGAAATGAAAAGTCCCCAAGGCGTTTGGGCCTTGGGACTTAGGAACGATAACCCTTACCTGAGGAACTTTCATACCAAATAAAATTTAAAATATTTTTTGTGTTTATTTGCAATGGTTTTCATTCAATTTTTTATGTCACATTTATTAAAATATATTTTCTTATAACATCAAGCAACTTTTTCAGATGATTTGTCAACAGAGTACGAAAATATGAAAAATTATGTTTTGGAGAAATACTAAAAAAAATTGCAATAATAACATTTTTTCATGCTAAGAAGTGTTATATTTTTTTTTATGTGTCCGAAGGAAATATCCATCATATGACAAACAAATTTCTCTCAGTTTGTTATTAGCTGTCTTTTTAAAAAATATTTTACAAAAACACGAAAAAACATTAAAAAATTCTTTTAAAATACCTATAGTATCCCTATCATCATTTTAATATTTGATAAGTATATGTTTTGTGGCCTTCTATTGGAAAGTGGAATAAACTGTGGGTGTATAGAGCCACCTTAAACAATCACAGTGATACTTTACCAGTTTACACAATATCTGATACCTTACAGAATGAGGAGTTTGTGGTGTTTCGAGACATCAGACCAGCAGCTGATCATCATTATCTGGTCGTAACAAAGCAGCACATCAAAGACCCCAAACATCTCAAGGGAGACGACTTGGAACTTTGTAAGATTATTCAATATATACAGCCATCATCAAATTTTGTGTGATACAGTGATACTGTCAAAGAATTTGAAATAAGTATTTTACACTGGTGATAAAGCTTGTTCTGTGGATATTGATAGCAACAAGCCTGCTGTACAGTTTATGGAATATATGAAATCAATAGAATGATTCTAATGGCCATTTACAAATAAAAATGGTACACAATAATGTGTGTCATTGAAACTATATTCACAGACAAAATTGGATACAAACTTTTGTGACATTAAACATTTTAAGATATATTTAAAGGTCAAGTATAGCATTTCAAAAGACTCAAATGTCAGTGGCTCAAATGTTATTCTTCAACATCAGTATCTTGAATCCTTTGAAATATTGAAGTTTTTTTTGTTGTGCTCATCTTGTTCCAGATTAGAAAAAGTTTGACAGTAATACAATTAAAAAGGGTTTTTGAGGGAGTCAATCTGCATTACCAAAGCTCAATTTTTAGTTTTGCATTAAAGTATATGACCTTGTGTGTTTTGTTTGGTTTATTTATAGTGCTATAGTGCCTCATCATACTTTTGTTGTAGTGGTAGAAATAGAATAGATCCATCCACTTTGTTTTATCTCTTGACTTTGTTGTTTTACAGTGGAGCGACTTGTTGCCACAGGTGAGACTGTATTGAAGAATGCTGGAGGGAAGAGTGAAGAAGCAAGGTAGGCTTACTGATTGACCTATGTGGACAGGTAATAATCTTACCTGTGGTCATCCTTTACCAGGACAGGTGACTGTAATCTGCATAAGTTGCAAGTTATAACTCCTTGTTATGTAATTATAAATATACTGGTATGTCCATGTAGGTCAACTATACACACAGCCTCCTTCAAAAATGGTCTCGTTCTTTTTATCATGGAGTTAAAAAGGGTGCTTATTTCAATCATAAAACAAAGTTATATAAATTCAGTATTAGTTATATGTTTATAGATTTTTATTTGATTTTGTGATAGTTTATGTACAATTTCATTTATGTTAGGTTCAGCTTTTTATTAAGTGATATGCTGCTAAAGTTAGAAAAAAATCAGAATGACTATTTTTTCGTAATACATGTACATGTATTACCATATGGATTGAAAAACAAAAATCATTTTCCCTGCCTATTTGATGATAGATATATTATAAAGATGTACTAGATCATGAAAAATCAGGAAAATTTGCAAACTTCTCCATTCTCCATGTAAGAGGATAGATCTAACATTTAGGGAGTCACCAACTGAAATAAAATTGACTAATGCCAATCATTATTGCCAAGGTACCACTATAAGCAGATGCAGGGCTGACTGATTTAACTCTCTTGACAATTTTAAGGGTTTAAATATCTGGTTGTATGGCCTTTGTCGTCATTGGCACCTTCCACACCTATCTCCTAAAAACTACCAACTTTGATCTCAGCAAGAGCTGGGATTGTTTCATTCTGTATGTTCAGATTTCTGAGTTATCTTTCTTTTCTTACTCGTTGGGAGAAACATATGGAATACCTTAATCTATTAGTATGGATGAAAATAAATTAAATTCAAAATAAAACTACTGTTTTAAACTGTTCAAATTGTAAACCATTTGACAATAAATGTATTTAAAAATATCTTTTAAAGGTTAAAAATTGTAAAATTGCTAGCGGGTTTCCAACCTAATGACTTGCAGATCACTGGTTGGCATGTAAACTTATTGCGCTATGACATGAGGCATCAAAATTTTAAAAGGAAAAGTACATAAAGTTAATTGTTTATTTCAAAGAGAATAATATACAATATGGAGGTGTCCCATTACTTCTTAGGCATTGAAAAATGAAATGAATATATACAAGAATTTTGAGAAGTTGTACTAACAAAAATAAACTTCAAAACTCGGAATTACATCACAAAAAGCCATTATAATGGCGTATAAAGTAGTTAATACTTTAATAAGTGGTATTAACAGGATAAATACTCTTTGTTTTTAACCATGACTTTTATCTCGTAATTCTTCTTTCTAAAATCGTAGTGACGAATGAATTATTATCTTGTAATGACTTTTTACCCGCCGTAACGACTTTAAACAGTATAATTCATGTAAATATAATGACTGTAAATAGTATAGTAAATGTAATGATTTTAAATAGTATATTGCATGTAAATTTAATGACTTTAGATACTAGTAGTATAAAACTTGTAAAGACTTTAATAGTATAATGCATGTAAAGTAACGACTGTAAAAAGAATAATATATGTAAATGTAAAGACTGTAATAGTATAATGCATGTAAAGTTATGAGTGTAAAAAGAATAATATATGTAAATGTAACGGCTGTAAATAGTATAATGCATGTAAATGTAACGACTGTAAATAGTATGATGTATGTAAATGTTACGACTGTAAAAAGTATTTTTTTTTTTAAATGTAAATGTAATGAATGTAAATAGTATGATATATGTAAATGTTACCACTGTAAAAAGTATAAAACATGTAAATGTAATGACTGTAAATAGTATAATAAATGTAAATCTAATGACTTTAAATAGTATATTGCATGTAAATGTAATGAATTTAAATAGTATAAAACATGTAAATGTAAAGACTATAAATAGTATAATGCATGTAAATGTAACGACTGTAAAAAGAATAATATATGTTAATGTAACAACTGCAAATTGTATAATACATATAAATTTTACGACTGTTAATAGTATAAAATATGTAAATGTATTGACTGTAATTAGTTTAATACGTGTAAATGTAACGACTCTAAATAGTATTATATATGTAAATGCACGACTTTAAATAGTACATGTACAGATGTATAATCCATGTAAATTTAATGACTGTAAATAGTATAATACATGCAAATGTAACGGCTGTAAATATTAAATACTTTTAATGTTACGTATAATTATCTTAATCAAAAATCATAAAAAACGACTTTTTTATTTCGTAATGCCGACTACTATTTACATGAATTTCTGCCTTTTATCTTAAAATTACGACTATGTCGTGTTTTTTGGGGGGTTTTTTATTTGTGTATGTGGGTTTTTTTTATTTCACAACACTTTTGTGCATATGTTGCAATTGTTAAAGAAATTGTTATAATCATGATTTTTAGAGGGGTTTTGCAAGAAAACCATTAGCCTGTCGTCACATGAAGCAAAAGATCTATGTCAGAATCAAAATTCGTTGGCCACGCATGATCACCAATTTTCCATTCTTTCCAATTAAATAGAGTCCGACGTTGATGATTTAAAAAAAAAAAGCCTAACACTATTTCTTGTTGCTGTGTGGTCCTGTCGTCATGGTATCTGAGGTTAAAGATGGAAAAATGTCATATTAAAGCTTATTTGAGAATATTTTATGTGATATGGCATTAAATTTTGGGTTTCCTGGTTAGAATAGATTACGATTAAAAAAATGTGATTTTTCAAACGAAAGACGAAAACTTATTAAGAAATGCATATTTTCAAAGTGCTTCCACGGTACCTAATACTTTATTTGAAGTCACCATTTCTTAAGTTCTATGGTCGATACAAAGACAGCAAAAACAATCTTCCGCTAGGTCAAATGCTGACTGACGTTTTTCATAGTTATTGTTCAGCCATTATTAATCACCGAATTGCCTACGATTTTTTTTCCAATTTCCCGATAACGACCAAGAGCAAACGGTGGATTTGACGGTGAGCAGAAGATGCTCACACCCCCATGACCTGATCCTACCTCCTATTTTATAGAGGTCCGTGTTTGCTCTGGTTCTGTTTTGTATTTTTTCCTTTGGACTTTTTGATTTTGAACACTATTTTTCAGTTCGTTACCATGGCAACGGTTCTCAATTTTCAATCCTAAATTCTTTAATGTACAGTTATAATAGTGTGAAAAAACTTTATGATTGTCATTTTAATTTCAAATTTAAAATGAAATGTTGTGATATGAAATATAAATAAAATTGGTGACTATGCAAGACCAGACCTCTTTATGAATCTTTGATGTATATACAAATGCAGAATTGACAAAAAAACTTAAAGTCTTTTATCATTCAGAAAAAAAGTTTTTTGTAAATGTTCATACATACATACATTTTATTCTGATATTAAATGAAAGAATTGATTCCACAAATGTCTTTTAAGTTGCTTTTCAACAAAAGCTCTTTTATAAAAAAAAATACACCTTTCTGTCAGAAAGGCCTTGGACATCAGGTTCTCCCTTTTCGCAATGCTGCTATTGGCTGTCTATTGTCTTTTGTATTAGAAAAAACCAAAGATGTGATAATTTCGAGGATACTTTATTTTCTGTCATTGACATTTTAGACCTCAGTATTTTGCAATAACATCAGCATTTTACGGAATCTGCTACCGCCGCCTAATAGTTAATTAGTCACACACACGCTTTGATATCAATTGGTGTGTCAGGTTTTCTCTAACGTTCTGTTGAGTACAGAAAAGGAGTCAAATTTGACGTAGGACCCTACATTTACAGACAAAGGTAACAAATCAAAGCCTACAAGATACTTCCTGAAGATATTAATAATATAAATGATAAGGAAACCAAAGTGAAAATCACCTTTTTGTAATCTAATCTATAAATGCGACTTCATCTCATCGTTTAATTGGATGGGCATATGACAAATTTATGTTAAAATGTTGTCACTTGTATCGATTTTTTGTCCTCGGTCGCCGATGGGACAGCGAGAGAGGGCGAACACACCATGCTTTAAGGTGACACCCAACCAGCCTCTAGTGCAGGTTCACTGATTTGCTCTACTGCTGTTTGTGATTAAAATTTTGTACATTTGAAATTAAAGTTTACGTTAGAGAGAGAGAGAGAGAGAGAGAGAGAGAGAGAGAGAGAGAGAGAGAGAGAGAGAGCATAACCAGTAATTTCAACATCAAACAAAGCAAAGACAATAGTTTGTCAATGGACTAGTTAGATTCTCCTTTCCCTATACATGAAGAAGACACTGACAAGTGAAACTTGCTGGTTTACGTTGACGTTTGATCAAGAAAACTCTAAAAGTTAGATAGCGTTATGCTATGCTGTATTAGTTAACAAATATAACACTTCCCACTAACGTCTATTAGCTTAGGACAGCCTTTCTTTAGCGTAATCCACGACCATAACGACTTTTAAACCAACGTAGAGCTTGCAGGGGTTAAGCTCCTATTAAGTCCAAGCAAAAGAAAACGAGCTAAGCCCTTATTTTAGAACCCAAGAAATGTGTTGGAGCGTATTTTTGATGCTAGACCTTTTTAATTTTGAAGTCGTTATTGTAGTACAGTTGCTCGTGATCTCTTCTTATCTGTACCAAGTATATATAACTGAACCACCGAAATCTATGTAAATTATGAACTTGTTTACTGCTTTCACTGGAAGATAAATGTTATCTTGTATTGAAAATTTTGATTGCGAAAAGTTTGTTTCGCAGTGATATCACCTATTATAATGAAATAAAATTACTGAAATGAAATAAAACGTTTCATTTTAGAGAGATAAATTGTAAACTGAATTTAAACTGTAACCATAAATATTTGGAAATGTAACATCGGTGTAATGATTGTTTTAGTAGCGTTCTGCTTTAACTGCGCTTTACAATTCAGTTAAATGTATTTTCAACATTTAAAAAAATCATATATCCAATAAATGAGCTTAGTATATAACTAATGAAATGACTGGTTGTTGTGATGTCGAGTTTTGAAGCCTTGAAATGATTGTCCTAAGATTGTGATCAATTAATGATTCAAATAACGATGTTTCTGTTTTATTTTGGTGTCCACTCGCAAAACGCAAAATTTATCTGTGAAGGAATTCTCAATTCCAAGATTCTTCCAACTGTGTTTCCTACATTAATTACTAGTACGTTGTCTTTAAGTTTCTAAGCTCAAGATTTAAAAAGGAATGAAATATCAAAGAATAATTTGAAATATGCGGAAGAGATGGCATAAATTACTGGAGAGGAGACTTGCAGCTTGTGTAAAGGTGTCGTTTGTGGTAGGTCTGTGGCGAAACCGACAATCAAAGCGACAAAAATCGCACCAAACAGTCACAACAGGGCTTCGTTAATGACAATACGATTGTGACGTGAACTCGAGGGTTCACTGGTGCTGGTTGTTGTTAATCGAGAAGTTGGCTGCTTACACCGGTGTAGAAGTCAATTCTATTTGATGCGGTATTTTGTTGATTAAAGAATCTTATATACATTTTTTCATATACATGTACATTGAAACACTTAAATTTCTTTTACCAAATTAAATTCTTAGAACTGGTATAAACTTAATATAAATTTTGTTTTTTTACAAAGCACATATGTAGTAGAATTGTAAACAAAAAGATAAATAATGTAAATTAACTGTAAATTACATGTATGGGGAGGTCCCTTTTGTATTATGATAATATCTTCTGGTCTGATACACTGTCATTTTTTTGGTATTTTTTTTTTCTCTATATGGGTGTTGATTCAATTGTAACTCCATAAAATCCTAGCTGCGGTGAGTGATAATAAAAAAAACTACTGCACTTTTTCAAAATCTATAAATTTGAAAGTGTTATGTGAAAACTACATGTAATTGAGTTACTAGTATTTTGTCAAACCAAAATAATGACGGATAGACGGACGAGCATGTACAATGTAAACAACCCGACGCTTTTCTTTCCCGACGCTTTTCTTTCAAATTGTGTTATATTATATTGTTAAAGTTCAGATTGATTGAATTGAATTTTATGTCACACCTAGATTATTAAAGACAAAGTAACAGGCAAACACTTCCACTAAGAAACGACCGAATGCGGATTTATAATAGTTATGTTATACAATAATATCTAGTCCATACAAATGCCCAGAATATGTTAAATATTAACTGCGTACTTAATGAACACGAAGTAACAACTATTAAATTTTATATTTGTAGAATTGTTAATTTATTTTTTTTCTATTAGGGTTCAGAATGCAAGTTATAAATTCACTTGATTTAAGTACACATATATATTTAATAATTTGAATTACGTAAACTATATTTCATTTACATAAAATTCATTAATTTTGATATACTGGTAATTTATTAAATAGGGCAATTGTTCTTGTGAAGTTTGTACTTAAGCAAAAAGCTTGAAAAAAAATCTCCTCCAAAATTCAAAGCTCGACCCTAATTTTTTTTTTTGTTATTGAAAATAGCAAAAATTAAATACGAGGGCAAATGAAATTTAGACAACTAATAACTCACAGACCTGCAATTCCTAATCTTAATATCAGATCTGTCTTCAGGTGAACTATTCTAACTTTATTTACTAGACTGTTACAAGGTCGAAACTACATGTATATTGTATAACCCCATAACTGCACTCATTGCTCTAATTTGTTTCTCTTTGTTTACTTTTCTAAAGTATGAATTACTGCAGAATAAAACCAAAAACAAAACAAAACAAAACAAAAAACCCAACAACAATAACATCAAACAAACAAACAGAACAAAACAAAAATACTTTCTCACGGTCTTCAAAACTTCCAATAGCTCTTCATAACTGGTGACAATGTTTTGGTTATTATTGAGTGCCTTTTGCAAGTTCTACAAGAATGTCAGAATAGCGTTTCTAAGCCCGTGTTTTCTGTGAACAGAAATACTAGTAAAAAAGGATTGCCAAAACTTGGTAGGACCTTGCCGACTTCTGACTTTTTATATTTTCATGTTTTTCATTCCATTTTGATTACGCATTTTTTTAAAATTTATCTTTAAATGTGAATGTATAGCTTCATTGTTATTTTAAATAGTTTCGCCACTTTTGATTGGTTGTAAATTGAGTTCTGTATCCGTACACGGGTCGCCGGTCGTACATGTAAATATTCGTATGTATCTTTTTATCTGCTTCCTTCCTACTCGTCATTTGTCTTTGTGTCTATACAGAGAGGGCAATGGTAAAATAGCAGTAAGGTGAAACACGTACTGCGTGTGACAATAAGATAGATGATAATGCGGAAGTCTAAAGCAGGAATGCCGGAAGTAGGAGGTGAAATCAAACAATCTTCTCAAACATCATTGCTTTGCTCAGTGAAATAGGTATAAAAATTGTCAGCTATGGTTATTTTGAAGAAACTGACGTTTATACGTAAATTTGTGTTGATTTATGTTTAAATCCAAAAATATCATCCTCCATTTGAAGGAAGCCAATCACAGTTCGTTATATGCATCAAACGACAAGTTAGAAGAAATTATCGGTCAGTGATCATATATTTTACGTTTTCTTCGCTTAGTCATGAAACCCATTTGAATTTTTATTTCATTTTGTCACTTCAATGAATTTTGACATTTTGATGTTTATGCACAACTTACTTTATAATACGAAAACTCATCACAGGCTTTTCCAGTTTACTACAATATACTGTATTTTACTAGTACTTGTGCATACAAACCCCACTAAATATTAAGAATTTGTAATCTCATGAATATATTTGATTTACCAGTTGTCATTTAAATTGAAATTTTATAGAGATCTGACATTGACTTTTGAATTAACAAAGGAAGTATTTTGCTTTTAGCGTACTTTTTTGCAGAATCACGTTTTCCCTTTGTACAGGAGATACTAGTATAAACAGATTGTAGCTAGTCGTATATCTCAACAGTTACTGCTCTTTACCTTGATATACATGAATATTCTATAAATGTACAAAATCTTATCAAGAAAACTTTTTTAAAAACCCACTTTTGGCAAGGGGCGTCAAAGCCAAGCTAAATGTAAACTGTATTCTATAAAGTATAGTTGAGGATAAAACGCAACACGTTTAAGGTTGACGATTTCTTTAGATTTGTTGATTTTCGTACTATTTGATATTCCTAACTGTCATCAAGGATCAGTGAAGACCACTGTGAGTTTGCTTAAGAATAGTTTATAAGGATGAATTGAAAAAACATTCACCCATTTTTAAAATGTTAATTAGAATTCGCTGTCGTTTTGATCTTGTTTGAACACGCGGAAGACAAAAGAGAAATAAATTCTAGACAAGTAAATAATACGTGTATGTTATGTACGCTTTAATTTAAGTTTTTTGTTTCATTTTTTATTTCAAATCCTCATGTTGAATGACAGCTTATGAAAACATAAGGATGAATGTGTCTCAGCACAATTAAAATGATGTTAAAGCTTCAAAACTTTATCAAATGAAAGGTCAGACCTTTCAGTGAGGGATAATTCTTACCAAAACCCTTTTTGGACAGAGAGGTTCTGTAATGGGGTATGGTCAATTTGATATGGAAATAAACAGACAACAAATGACTGTTATTTCTCAAGTTAAAAAAGAAGCAATCTCAACGTTCGGAATTTTTTTAAGTTTGTCAATGTCCTAACTCTTGGAGCCAGAAAGGGGTCAAAATGTGGTTATGGGGTATTTCTAAAAAAAATTGGAAGAAATTAGCTTTGCCTAGAAATTGTAAAATGATATGCTTAAAAGTTAGTTAGACGTTTAAGTAAATGCAAGCCGTGATATGTCTTGGTCATTTATCATGGATATATGTTATTGTTTATATATCGTCTTCGGAAGAACAAGTATCTAAAGGTGAGGTTTAACGCAGCGGAACAATGTCTCTGTTTGTATGTAACGTATACATGTAACTTAAGTCTTGCGTCTGAAAATGGACATTGATAAACATCTTTAAACGGTGCATCATAATTATAACTAAAGTTTATTATAGTATTAAAGAACAATAGTTTGAAACTCTAACAAAAATGAGCGTAATATTTATTTGAAATTGCAACACCACTGAATGAGGTGTGCTGCATTTGAATACAGATGACTGAACCTTAATTTAACATTGGAACAGAGATAAGCTAAACATTGTAACACAGGTGTACCATTTTTGACTACAGTTAAACAGTGCAATTCCAATGCATGTACTAATTAAACAGTGCTTTATTTTAATAGTGCATCACAAATAGCTCCAGTTTAATGTCACCATTATTCTCTTATTTCATCGTTGAACAATCATCACTTTTATTCAGTTTGTCACATTTCATGCGACTTTTTTGTAAAATTGTCAATATCTTTTCCTTGTTTAGAATTGATAAATAACAATATGACTTGCATCATATTTTTAATGAGCAGACATTAAGTCTAATACTCACAATTAAATGCATATCGCATGCTATTCGTCTTACAGAATGCACAATTTGAAACCAAATAAGGAAATCAACTAAAGCATTGTAAGGTCGTTCAAACTTTCTGAAAAAAAATCACAAGCGGTCGTCTTCGTACTTCGACGTGCAATACGATTAACTGTGGTCAACCAATGGAAGTGTTTATGTCATCACGAACAACGACTCACAGCGGCCGACATTATCATAACCATGGCGACGAGATTACCTGGCAACTGGTTTTAAATCCATTAGGAATGATTAGTTCTGTAATTATTAAGGAAGTGGACTAGGTACACGGTGCAGTACTGGTACCTTATAGGTTGCTCTCAGGTAAAAACTGCGGTCAGTTGTTCTATTAGAATTTCTCAAAACTGCTAACCGAAACAAATATGTGAGACACATCTGTATAGTAGCTAAATTTCCAAAAAACACGCCCCAAAAGTGAGGAATTGTTTAATTAAAATGTTCTTTTTGTTCTAAACTTCTAAGGATTCAAATTATAATTTGCAAAATGGTATTATGAGAAATTGCATACTGTAAAAAAAAAAAAAAAGTTAAAGTAATAAGATAATTTGTTTACTCGTAAAGTTGATGTCTTTTATCAAATCTATATTTTCATTAATTATCTCTACATTCAGTTTGAATATATTGACAGCTACCAAGAAAAAAAAAACTATTTTCTCAAGTTTTGGTGGTATCAATCCCAAAGTGGTTTGTTAATTCTATGTGAGACTTTGACCATGGGTTTACTTTCTTAAAATGTTAAATTGTTGGGATAAAAAGAGATATTTTTTCTTATATATAGTGGATCATAACTTTAAGTTTTTGTTCATTGTAATTGGGTCGTTTTTCATTAGACCTTGATTAGACTATGACTGCAAAATAAAATACGTGCTTATTGCAGGTGCAATTTCATAAATTTAAAAATTGCACATGTTTGGAATGGAAACCGGTGTCCCTGTTGAATACAATATGTTCCATCGAATATACTGTACGATTTAGTACTTTAACAATCTTTGAAGGTGGGTATTTCTGTCATTTTTAGACATTTCAAGACATCTATCGCTTTAATTTTTAATGAATATCAGGATGCCGATGCGAAGTTTTTTCTAAACACACGTCTTCTTTGCATGTACAAAAATGCGGACCTTCGACAACTCTTTTGCTTCATAAAAAAATCTTTTTATCTTGTTAAGAAAATGGAGTGGTATAATCGGGTAATTGATTATTCGGCTGAACAAAGAAGAAGAGCTTTTTGCTCTGGCAGCGAATAAAAAAAATATATCGTCCATTTTTTCAGCTTGCAGCCGTACAATCATTGATTACATGTACAGCAACAGTTATGTACTACTGTCTACATCGTATACCAAGTCGTCGTCATTGAAAAAAATTATACTGTAAAATTCCTTATTTTACGCGAGTACCTAATCCTGCGGTTTAACCGGTTTGCATCAAATCGCGAGAACATAAAATTAATAGCGAACGCCGACGTTTTATCATAGTTCAATTTAGTTTACATGTGTCCGAAAAATAAAAGTGAGATTTTAAAATCCGCAAGGTGTACTTTTTTGCGATTTTACGGAACAAAATAAATCTACTCTAAAGATATTTTTTTTAATAATGTAGATCCGTTTGTTACTGATATGCAGAGTCCAAACAGATTGATATTTGATTGTGCGTGTCGAAACATGTCTTCATTCTCAAAATACGAGACTATAGTGCAATTTATATACCCTATACTCAATCTGTTGATTATGTTGTTACATTGTATGTACAATATAGTGATTGTACACTTAACTGTTCTATAAACAATTGATACACTGAGTTCTAAACATCTTTACAATAAACTGTTCTATTAAATCTGAACACTTTCTCTTTTAACCTAATGCTGTTTTTTTCTGTACAATTCGTGTACTAAAGTATACTAATGTAATCTTTGAATTAAAACAGTTGGGCCATCTCCGCACGGGAATTTTCCGTCCGCACAATGCACCCTGTAATTTTGAACTTGAATTAAATGATATGCCGTTTGTTCATCAACACATTTGTTATTAATTATTGGCAAGGATCAAGAAGCTACATGATTTTATATATTTGTTGATACTTTCCTTTCCAAAATGTCAATATTTATTTGAGTGTGTAATGTATTCAAGTTTTATTAAACTCTGACATTTCCCTTAGCTTTTTTATCCGTTACACTTTATAAATTTTTGAAAAGTTCAAGGTTTTTGCGCAGAAAGCTGCCGATATAAGAGTACAAATATCTGTTCTACAGAGTGTCTCCCTTATTTTTATGTCTGGCAAAGCATGATAATCTCTATGTTTTGTTTTTTAAAGGAAAAACCATTGTGTGTTTGGAAAAGAAAATATCTATGGCTTTTAAAGGGCGATAATGAAAGTGTAACTAACTCTCTGAACGCTATGATCTCGTGAATATGACAATCGGAAACTAAAAAAAAAAGCTTAAAACATGTCGACACCAGTACAGAGTAGATAACACCGATTTTGATTAAAGCATGAAGGACAAAAACAAGATTAGCGTCAGTTAACCTCATTTTTATTTTTATATTTTTGTTCTTTAATATGCAAAAATGCAACAGTCGCTACGTAATGCATTAATTACTTCGTCTGTCAGAAAAATATGTTTTTAGTGAAATATATAAAACTGAAAGAAATCAACGTCAAGTGTTTCAGTGGAATATTTATTGTGAAATGCGATTTTGTTATTATTATCAATTTTCTGTGTAACTCTATGAAGTCTTCATTGTTTTAAAAAGTGTATAACCAGAACGTAGAGTTTTAAGGAAACGCTTTAACGAAACAAAAAAAATAATTCTGCAAATTGACCTTTTAGTCAAGGAAGTCTAGTTGTAAGGTAGACGATTGTAATTACTATTGAAAATTATTGCTTCAAGGTTTTCTTGGAGAAACAATAAGATGTATAAAAAAAATGTGTTCATGAGCGTTTATTATGTCAAGAAATTTCAAGGTCTTTATATCATATACCTAGTAGTGTATCAGGTACTAGGGGAGACAGCAACCGGAAGTAGAGCTATGTCGCCTTCAGTCCGTCGTCAAGGGGATGTATTGCCCTTAAATTTAAAACTGCAAATCCCCCATAACTTGTGTTTTTACTGAGACAAGTTTGTCAATCAACGATAGAAAAAAAAAATAACAGCATCACAATGCACGTCGGGATACTTTTATTTAATGCTGAAAAATAAAAAATAATTCAACAAATAGCACCAAACAGTGATGTTGATATTCTATATATATTGTATGGTTTGTACGGTAGTAAAAGTAATCGCCTTCCCATTTCCTTCTCATTGTTGAAGTAAACATCGGTTGTATCGTAGAGTTTGATATGGTATCTAGCGCGATTGCTGTCATTTTTTCAGCAGATAAGCGGTATCCAACATTTTCTCGTTTTATTCTTAATTGTTACAAACGTAAACAAATTTCTTGTGTGGGCAAAAATGAAGTAACATTTTCAGTATACCTATGATTTTAATAATTTATTGATACACAGTATTTTTTCAGTTCTTATTACACACCTTGTGCTATACATATATGTATTAGATCAATCATGTCGTAAATTTTGAACTTACCGGGTGGCAGTAAATACAACATTTACAACATGATATCTAACTTTTGTATTTACTTCCACCCGGAAATTTCAATATTTACAACATGACAGTATCCACGCCTGGATTATCACTATAAAAAGAGAGTAGACTTGAGTTGCAAAAGTCTACAATGTATAATGAAATATTTATGATGAAAATATTATTTAAAAGTTATTTCCATAGTGATAATAATTTGAAATTTTACTTAAATTCTAATCTAGTTTATGATCACGAGGCGTGTCTTTTATCAACTTTTTTTCATTACGGAAAACAATGTTTCAGAATTACAAGATCACTAACAAATTATATGGCCTTGTGTATTCATTACCTTCTATATGTCTAGATAATTGTCGATCGGGATTTACTTATATTGATTAGAAATAAGATATTGTGTTTTCTGGTAGATTTGGGTTCCACTGGCCACCCTTTACGTCCGTAAAACACCTCCATTTACACGTCATCGCCCCAGTGACGTCAATGACCTTTATGTCCAGATTGATATTTCGTGAGGGGTCTTACTGGTTTGTGACGGTTAGTACCAACGTCAAGTTAATATTTGAAATTTAAATTGAATTTTTTTGATATTGATATTCACCAAAAAAAATTGTAATCTTTTGATATTTTCAGGCTAATTGGATGATAAATCGGTTGAAAAGCATGAGAAACGAAAAGACCGAGATACCGCCAAATAGCAGATCGAGTCTTGAAAATACGTGAGTGCGGGAGCCATCAATCAGACAGGAACAATTCAATGGATCGTGTGTAACCTTCAGAATGTGTCAACATTTAATACCAAGTTCAATTAGCTTCTAATACCAGTGAAATGTCAATGTTATTGTCTAAGATTTACGTGATTAAACAAAAAATGCAATCAGAACAAATATTTGATGTCGTTGAGCACTTTTATCACTCTCTGAATGTCAGGTCTGTTCTAACTTTTATGAACGTTTATGAGTGAGAAGATTTAGAAGAGTTCTTCCGTATTTTAGAGACGTGATGGCAAAACCCCATTTTTACACAACTGTTTCTATTTGTCATATGATTCAGTGATATCAGGATTGACTGATTTTTGTAGCGTTTATCATTTCCTGTAAGGGGCTTTGGTAAAATTGTCACTGATTTTCTGTTGTTTATCACTAGCTTGAAGAAATGACTGTTTAAAATGAAGCTTCACGTCTTTAATCTGAGAAATTGGCATCTCAGAAGTTGTACAGTAACAATTTAAATAAAAGTATTTTTAGTACTTTGTATCATATTGCACATGTATTTATCTAATTTAAGTGATATTTGTATCGTTGTTTGTGGGCCAAGCAAAGCATTTTAGTGCTTGCAAAACAGAGCATCTAAAACACTCTAGATTAGATTACTCACATGTCCCGATATCGATATTACTCGGTCTACATTTCGGCCTTTTGTGCACATTGTCATTATAAAGATATAGATATAGTAACTAATAAATTGATAATTTCTATTTTAGATATTAAGAAAATAAAATTTTTACAATTCCAAAGATTTACAAGTTACCTTTAGTAAGCTATTGATATGAATTTTGTCTGGAATGCAATTGCATGTGTTTGTTCACATTTAAGATTTGGAGACCTTTAGAGAAACTCGATCAGATAAATTTTTTGATTACAGAAAGGTTTTGACACAGGAAATTAGTTCAACATGCTAGCCACCCGCAT
The DNA here is from genome assembly GCF_963853765.1 of Magallana gigas. Lineage (NCBI taxonomy): Eukaryota > Metazoa > Mollusca > Bivalvia > Ostreida > Ostreidae > Magallana > Magallana gigas. The sequence continues at coordinate 44,148,047 of NC_088859.1, read as the reverse complement.
CAACAAAGCGACGAATCCCGTACTCTTCTAAACGGCACGAAATAAAAACAAAATTTAAAGGTCACAGAAATAAAGAGAAACAAAATAGTTATCAGGGTTTGAAGATGTGATTCTTTGTTTTTTTTTACGATCTACATTTATCATGCATAATACATGACTAAGAAAATAATCTTTGTCTGAGACTATCAACATATTTATTATGGAGGAAACCTTTGCATGTACTTTTCATCAGGGAACATCTGTGGTTATATCTGCGTGAGCTTATCTCCATCTTAGGAATAGTTGATTAATAGGACGATTTCTTAATAAAGTCTTGATTCCAGGAAAATATTCCAGGATTACACTACAAACACAGTAGCCCTTTAATGTGGGCAGACATTGCTCTAGTCTTTCGGAATCAGGTCAGCATCGGCCGAGGCTGGTCACGCCAAAATAACTACGCCGCCAAAAATTCAGGCAAAAGTGCAGATGTAAATATAAGTTTACCATTTTAGAAGGATTTGCAGGCAGGTGTTTGGTTATATGTTTCAAAGGCGTTTTCTTTAAATGTTAGGTAATTTAGGTTTCTTTAATTTTTGACACCAACTTGATGAAATAATACTGGAATCCCTTGGAATAAGCACCAGAGTTCGTACCTGTCAATGGGTATTTACCAAAAATCCATCAAAGAGAGCGGAATTACACAGGTTAAACGCTCTACCTGATAACATAGTAATTAATTCCTCAATTTGAAAAATGTTTTACTAGAAAATGACCGCAAACGAAACCGTCCCACCTCTGGGGGTACTTGCCGAGGTGCTTGTGTTGTAGATACCCTGTCGCGTGACTGTGGCTCCGGGATCAAGTGATGCAGCCTTTTTAATTATTCAAATGAAAGTTTTAGTCTATTTGTAATCTACTCTGGGATACTTAAAACAAGACCCATGTTCCAGACATGTTTACTAGAATTTTGGGGAGTTGGAGTGTTTTTAAAAAATGAACGATCCTTTCAGTTGGTGTATGCAAGTATCCCTTTTTCACATTTAAAAAAAAAAATTTTTGGACTTTTATCGATGAATATTAAAATCAGACCAGTTTAAAACTGCAGATATATGTATGAATTTAAAAGATGATTTAATCGAGTGCTTCAAGTATTCCCATGGAAACAAATACTATAGGTGTAGTTTTTATCTTTTGTAATTTAATGTGTTTTATTTTTATTTTTATTTAAAAGTAAATAGCATAACCAATTGCTTAGAGATACTTTTTTCAACGAGAAGTGAAAGTTTTTTGCTGAAATTGTAGGATTGGGCAGCTAGTATATAAAGTATAGAGTTGTATTCAAGTTTGTCGGTAATATTACATTCATTTCAAATTGAACTGGCCATATTCTTTAAAAACAACTAATCAGAAGAAAACAGAAATTAATTTTTTAAAGATTCTGGAGAGACAATGAGAGACGCAAAAACTAAAATGAAGTTTGTATGCAAAACATGCACGTACATCGAATCAGAACAGTTTTTATCACTTTAAGCTGTAATAATGGATTGTCTGCGAAACCAAATAAATTAACCAACAAAATGGTAAAAAACAAAGAAACTACAAAAAGAGGTTATTGTGATATGTATTGTTAGAACTGTAAATCAAAAAAAGTTTATGATAAAAAGTTATTTTATTGTAGTCTTTCTTTGTTTCCCTTGATTTTTAAATATATATTTATATAAATAGCTAAAAAGATGGACACCAAAGGGAACCCATCCCTGATTAACCTTTTTCTTGTGGTGAGATACACAGCACCTGACAACAAAAACAGATTGTTAACTCTCTGTATGCTTGTATTTATTGTAATACAATCGTCAGACTTCGTAATTTTGCTTTTTTAGCCGTTTACCTTGATATTTATCTTAGTACAAAAATGTATTTTTATAAGGTGATCAATAAAATCAGATTACGTTATAGCATACATCGTCATTTACGGTGATATCATCGAATCAATTCCCTACGGTAAAACGCACGCAACCACAATGTCGATAAGTTAAAGCTTAAAAAATTATTTTAGTCCTTTTTAGTATGTCATCATCGTACTCAATTTTCCTATATTCTTGGGCGCAGGGACGTGCGTCCAAAATACACCGTGTGTTGAATGTTAGTCAGTTCTGACTGGTCATATTTCTAGGGCGTTCACCAGTCATGATGAAGACCAGTAAATATAGAGAACCGAGGGTGTTTGATTGATGTTTCTCTCATCATCGTCATCGTTATAGTCTACACTAAAGGAACTTCCGCCAAAACGTCAACCCGAACAGTCAGCGTCTGAGCCTGGCGCTACCAGGGGACTGATCAGTCTGCTATCGGCGAACTTTGCCGATGTAAAACGCTTTTACTGCAATGTTGGTACATAAAAAAACTAGACATTTTCAATGTTTTATTGTGAACGTTATTTTCTGAAACTGCCTACGTTATTTACTTCGATTAAATTCCAAAAAGGAAATCATATTTGTTAATATTTGCGTGTGAAGCCAAGTGTCCTTCCTCTTATAAATCACGACAATAATTAATATTGAATTATTTATCATTAATGTATACTATGTAAAATCAAATCTCAGACCTCCCAACAGTATCACCCCAAAACCACATTCTTTTTTCTTGCGCAATTGCACGTCGAAGAACCTTTTTTTTCTTATTTCAAATGCCAACGTTTTCTTGAGATTTGATTTTTTTTAAACTGTTAAAAAAAATATAAGGAATACATGAGTATCTTGGATTGAAGCGATATATATACTTTCAAAACGCGTCCTACGCGTTGATTAATGTTTTCACGCTTCAACTGTTGACCACAATCTTCCTCCCTTTGCCTTTGCCCAGATGACACCGTTATATACTCTGCATATACATTACATACAGATGATGCTATCGGTGGTGTTTGTTTTGTATATACTATATTGAGATTTATATTATCTGCCAAAAGGACAGGAACCGCTACTTCGTCAAGCGAAGAATTTGTAAGTGGCTGATTTAATTATGGAGAGACTTACGACGGATCCTTTAACCAATAAAATTTTTACACCTGGTCCAGAGACAAAGTTGCGCTTGTATACAAAGTAGTGTTGGTTATTTTTTTTATGTAGGTAAGCGTACTTGGAATATAGGTCAGCTGCATTACCTGTGCTGACTACGTAAGGTTTATTGTACTACACGTAAGAACAGACATGTATTGAACCAATTTCTTTCCTTTTTTTCTCATTTTGAATTACTCGTGTATAACATTTTTATTCAAAATGAATGCAGACGTCACTTGATCTGTTGGAACCATTTTCTTATATATAATCAAAAAAGGTCATGGTTACCAAATAAGTGATTTTTATTTTCATTTTTTAGTGAAGACATTAAAAAAAGTTTGCCTTAATGAAATATTCGAAAACCAATCCTATTAAAAATGAATCATTCTTATTCCAACAAGATTATCTCGTTTTGTCATAAAACTAGTTGTCATGTTGTTCATTTTGTATTCACTGCCACCCGGTAAGTTCAAAATTTACAATATGACAAAACTTTAAAAATAGAGTGAAAATGACCATAAACATTAAAACAAATTTTAAAATGACATATACATTTTGCAAAACGGTAACATTTTATTTATTCACTGAAAAATTCATAGTAATGTTTAATCAACTATAGTTAATTTAGGGGGATTTTTGTTCTTTGTTAGATGTCCTTTGTGGAAAGCAAGGGTTAAAGGAAGTGTCAGGAAAATTTCCAAAATAGCTAATACTATAATTTATGACAAAGGCACATGCTAATTATGGATGAAAATTAAATTTAATGTACATCTAGTATTTGAATTAGCTAATATCGCCAAGAATTTTGATCTTATTTGTAACGAAAACCAGGTGTTGGCTTAATTTTCCTTTTACTGCCTTTCATTTCAAGGGCAAATATACACCAATAGTCTGCGAAACAGAAATTAAGGTTACAAAAATCGTTTTCTTAATCATAATAGCTGTTCACGTTAAAAAATGTGTCTGGCACTTTATATCACAAAGGACATCCTAGTACAAAAAGATCAACAATGTTCGAAATGCATCACACCCCAATAAACGTCGTTTCATTTATGCACTTAAAAGCATTAAATTAAACTAGAGCAATTGTAAAAGCACATATAAACAAAAATATTTTTTTTAAACCTGTATAGAACATTATCACCGCGTGAATATAACTGTTCCGTTATGGCATAGAGGCTGAGAGAACAGGTTTGGATCTTGCTTACACTCCTTTAAAGTTGTGGTCATCGAAAGTAAATGGTATTTGGCCGCTCATGGTTTCTTATCAGTATTAACCCGATGGCTCTTGCAAACCACTCTAAAGCACCTTTCTGGATCCCCTACCTCACCCCTCGACCCCACCCCCTCCTCGACAGGAGCTGAATTTATAACATAATCTTAGATGTCATCTTTTTTCCATTTGATATTTGAATTTATTTTATAATATTTACATTTTCCGGTGTTTTGTCAGAGATAAAACCACGAATCGATTTTGTAAGGTGAAGTGCAATACATGTCATCAATGATTTTTTTAAATATTTCAATTCTGCTGAAAATTATGTAAATATATGTTATCAAGAATCATTCTTTGAATATTATGAGGTGATCAAATACGGTCGGGCGTGATCAAATCTATCATTAAGCCCTTCGGGCTTTATTAAATTTGATCACATCCGACCGTATTTGATCATCTCATAATACTCAACGAATGATTTTTTACTCTTAAATTGTAACTATAATGTAACACTAAATTTATGCGAATCAAATTTCCAGTTTGCATATCATTAATCAAGTTTATTTTTTGTATATTTGAATTAATTTTGATAAGTTGGTAAATCCCTTCTTTGCCTCCATTTTAAAGTTTAGGGCCCGCATAACCTCATTTTTCACAAAGGTCACTTTTATTATCAGAGAAAGTGCCATTAGATTTTTTCCAAAAGTCGATTTGCAAAGATCAAGGTCTTAAGGTTCAAAATATGTATGCATAACTTTTTGTGTTGAATTTTTATAGTTATGAAGTCATCGGAACCGTTTCTTTGTGTTCAACTTTTTTTAAATCAAAGTTTTATTTACGCAAGTTTTCTTTGGGGATTTTGAAAGTTCTTCACAAACAACATTTTACATTTTTTTCGGGGGGAGGGGGTGAAAAAAAAAGAAAACGAAAAAACGACCATCAGTTTAAACATGGTCAATTTGTGATTGGTTTTTTTTTTTGTTTTTTTGAAAAATACACTGAAATATTGAGAAAGGCTTTAAAAAGGCTGACTCGAACAAATGGTAAAAATTCACAGCTAAAGAGTATCTTATAAGTACAAATCATATACATCATGTATATCATGTAGGATTCGATTTTCTTTAGGTTTTTTATATAAAACATGCTGACTTTGAAACGTATTTTCTTACAGATACTAGTATTCAACGATTACCGAGTTGAGTTGACTGTGGAGATGAGAGTACATGTGATCCGGTCAAAACATTAAGGATTGCTCTGTAGTATTGGGTCTATATTAAACGATTAATATTGATAATAAGAAAAGTACAATAATACTTACTACAAAAGAGCAAAAGTACTATAGGGCTTTTTTAATCAATATTAAATTCTATAAGTCCATTAGGATCAAAGATTTGTGTGAATCTATTTGAGTCTAAATAATAAATAATTATTTATACATTTATAACAATGTTATTGTTCTTGCTGATGTTGTTGTTTTTGTGTATCAATATCATCTTTGATTTTTCTGGAATGGAAGGCCTCGGTTTATTTTGGTTGTCGGGTCAAGGTGAGAATGTTGGTGTGGAAACACCGAGTATTTTTACTGTACTTCACATGGAAAAGATCATGAAAGTTTTAGAATTCAGTACTGGAGGGAATCAATCCACGTCTACCATGCAAGGCCACGCCACATCAAATGTTCATGACTACGTGCAAGATTTTTTTGATGTAAAAAAAAATCAAAAACATTAAGAAGTGGGTCACTGGCCGTGGGTTATCAGGTTACTGATCGTAAACTAGAACTACTTAACTTACTAACATGCTAAGGTTCCTCATCATAGTGGTCATAATATACTTTACTCCTACACAAAACTACAAATGATTTGGTTTCATCGTTTTTTATTTATCTCTAACTTTAATACTTTAGTTGTTGTTGTTGATTTTGTTGTTGAAATGTTGTTGTTGTTGTTGTTGACTGGATACGCAAAAAACTTGTAACACTATTGATAAGTTTATTAATGATGTTTATATAGACCAAAGAATTTAAAGATAAATAATTTCAATGACATCAGAATACTTGAATTGGTGAACCCGAAACGAAATCGCTCTCGAAATAGGCAAGGCAAGCCAGTTTAAAAGATCCTCACAATTTTTATTACATTTAGAATATATGCTTGGAAAGATGCATTCAACAATGTATACGTATATACTCTAAGTTGTTCGATAAATTACTGATATGGATACAATAAAAATGAGTACCTTTAGAGCAAGACCAAATCGGAACACAAAAATCGTAAACATCCTGCAAACCGAAGAGGCTGTATTTTGGCTGAGTGCTCTTAACCTCAAGTTATTGAATTTTTTTTGCTGTTACAAACCTTAAAAACAGCAAGGTTTCGCACGTGCACTGATTTACAAACCGTGTTAGCCCGGCTAGATGGAGGACCACCTTGCTTGTCTGGTTCTTTGTCACGACACCACAGTTGTTTCCATACGCTTTGCTTCCTGGAGATGATTTACGATGTCTAGATCTCACCTCCAAAGTTTTAACCAATTGTGTTTTAATCATGAAAATTGCCTTGCTTTAATTAGACTAAAACAATCTTTTTATTATGGTAGTAATTGGTAGTCAAGCCAAAAAAATATGTAGCTGGATGCCCGCTGCTTTCGAAGTTATGAAGACGGCTGTTGTATAATCAAGATAATGTTCCAAAAATCCTCGAAAACGTGGATAATCAGATGTGTTAATTGCCAGTTGCATTTACACAATCACTTTTGTGGAAAGCTGCAGCATTACAGTACAGTTTTATGTTGTTAACTATCAGTTTTGTTACTTGATTTTGTCAATTTACAAAACTTTTATTTTATAGGTAAAGCGTTGTTTTAAAGCGTCATAAGATTTAACAAAGCATAATGCCTCTAATGTTAGGATTCATGTTCTTCAAAAACAGTAATACATGCATTTGCGATAATTATAAGCTATATAACTATTATCGCCCTTTCAAATGCACTCTGGTAAAGATCGACTTTATGTTTATTTCCCTGTCTGTAATTGATATACATGTATAAATAAATAACCGATCTTGGTAACTGTGGATGCCTGAATTTCGTGTCATCACCTAAAAAATACGTTTATGACTTTCTTCTGGCGATTTTTGGTCAAGTTTTGGGGTTTTTGTATTTAAGATTTCAGTTAGCTACATGATAGATTATCATATGGCTATGTCTGTGTTTTTTTGAATTTCATTCATCCTTTTTACAGTTTGTCATGCATATATTGCCAAAGAGTACGTATTGCTAATTGATATTTTTAAGTGATATCAGATTCTATTCAAACATACTATTTTATCATATTATTGTTGGTGTTACACCAGCTGCAAAAGAGTGGTCTGGCAAGAGTTTCAATATCATTCGTTGGTTTGAAAATAAGATTTTGTCAATGTTTAATTAAAAGTATATCACTCATAAAGTGGGTGTGCCGATTTTCCCAAGTCTGTGTTCTTAGAATGATCAACAAATCCCCGTGACTAATTACAAAAATCTGATTGTTGTTTTACATGACGTTTCCGATGGTTGTTAATTTTCCAAACTCTATATGGTTCTCCATGGGATAACAATAGCTAGAGGAATGACTACTTATTCCATTTATTCGTATTTTAGATAAAGCCATAAACCATGAAAATAGATTCATTTTTAATTTTAGCAGAGCTCATCAGCATGAAGTGTTGTTCACAAGTAAGATCAAATTATTTGTACAAACAATGTATATTTAGTTGCAGTAATTACCAGGTGTGTGAAGAGGCGCTGATCGGGAGTTCGTGTGTTTTGAAGCATATGAAAGTTGTATCTGTTAGTACATCTTTATGATGAATTCAGACAATTGATTAAAACATCTGCACATATTCAATTGATTTTTAGTTTCTAGGAAATTCCGAAAATGTAAAAATTAATAAACAGACACCGGAATTTTCGGAGTAGAACATGCTAAAAAAGAAGTAATTGATGAATACCTCCTCTCTCTATCTCAATAAATAATATCACTTAATAATGTCTGCTAATTTGTCGAGTTACGACAAAAAATGGTCTAGTTTTCAGGGGAGGGAGTCAATATCATTCGAATTTAATTGAAAACACATTATTCAAAATTTTCCAATTGTGTCTCATTAAATGGTGAATCATGTACATGTACCTGCATTAATTGGTGCATTACATGGGAAATCCTTTAATTGAGATGTGTTCATGTAGCATTAAATATTATAAAGAAAATATGACTAATTTGACGTTTCAACGTGTTCTGGTTTGTTCGGGCCTGAAAAATCTAAGGATTAGCTTTATCGTTCTTTACATTTCATTTTTTAGGACCAGCTGAAAATTGTTTTGTTTTTTTTTCATTTTCACTGTTTAAAAAAACCCATTAAAATACTTATTGTATATGTTTTGATCCATATGTCATCCAAATAAGAGAAAATATCTGACAATGTCTCGTTGATCGTAACGTCATCGATTTCGATTACAATTTTCTATAGTTTGGTCACCTTATGCATGAATGATGTCTAAATACATTTTATTATTAAATTGCAAGTTTATTCATGGGACTGTTCAACTCTTGTGTTTATTAAGAACCAAGGGGCCATTTAGGTCTTCAGTTTGTGGGTACATTTTTATTAAAACAAATTAACTTCACCGGACTTTTGGTACAGCTATTTCATGTTTTCCTAAGTTTACCTAACATAAACTCGTGCTAGTACAAATAACAAAATGGCGCATTAATATCATTTTAACTCTGATCTTTCAATAGCTTCATATTCTAAGGAGACCCAATCCAGTTCGGCACCCAAACACCAGAGACCAAGGCTCTAAGGAAAATGTGTAAGGTAATATATCAAAGAACATTTAATCAATCAACAATTATTCATAAGTATTTCATTTATTGAAAAGATCAACATGATCATTTAACGATGTAAATGTGCAGCTACACTGAAATTTTGATCATCTCCATCAATTTACATACGCTTATAAACTATATTGTATGATTTGAACATATTTTATTGTGTAATTACACAAGAGGATTGGAAACAAGTTCTTACAACTTACGTGTTCCTCTCCTAATGATAATACATACAATATACACAATTATATATCATTTTTTGTCACATGTTACTTATAGTTATTAACTTTATCATAGTAATATTCATAAATATGCATTTACAAAGTATTTGCAAATATATAATAGATAGTGTTGACATACAGTATATAATAGTATAAACAAGAAAAATTAGTTATTAAATCTTCCAAACTCTTTAATAAAGTTTTGAACTGCTGAAAAAATAAAGCAGTTTGTATTATAAGACAGATCGTCACTACCCCAAAGAAGCAAATGTGAATTAATTAAGATTGTTGCTTCAAGTCTATTAAAAAGTAGTTCAAATACATGTAGATTGTTTCTAGCATTTACATAATTCTTGCACACGAAGAAAAAATGATAAACATCCTCCTTTTGACCACAAATACAATTAGGTGATTCAATAATGTTTCTTCTGTACAGATCATAATTCAAAATACAACTGTGTCTCAATTTGGTATGCAAAATATTGATAGTGCGTTTACCGAATGAAAAATATTTCGGAGGTTGAAGAATACTTTCAGTAATATTTTTCTTGAATATGTTGAGAGACGTTGCCTCCCTAACTTCTAAATTGAGAGAATTCTATTTCCGAATAGTGTCGGGTACAAAAGATTTTTTATGAAGTTCTAATCTGCTGATTGGAACAGTATAATTTTCACTATTTCTTGTGTGATAATTTGAAACATTTTTGGTTACAGGAGGAATAATGTTTCTCAAGTACTAAGGTACTTGATTTGTATGAATCTTAAACTATATTGTAGCTAATGCATTGTGAAAATATTTAATACAATCAGACGGTCTAAGAAACAAAAAAAAATGACAACAACTTTTGATGAAAGCTACAAATATTGCATTTTAAAATGGATTGATTGAATGTTTTACATTTGATTTAAAGTTCGAGACCTGTTTCCTCACAGAAAACATTTTTTCTCAGAAAACTATGATATTGGTCTTGGTGACATATCAAGAAAAGATTAGGGTTCTTTTTCACAAGGAAATGGACACAACTCATTTTGAAATCAATTCTGTATGATTTACATTCAACCTTTAAGTTTACACAGCGAAGGGCAAAGTTCAAGTACGCGTTTATCGGAAAAGTCGCGAAAAAGGCTAGAATTTTTTTATGTATTGCTTTAGCGTTAGGTTCGAATTTTTTCAAGAAACTTCGATTCATAGAAAATCAAGAGGTCAAGCAAGAATTATCGTAATGTACGTCGATAAAAATTTTCCAATATTCCTTTTGTTTTATTGATTTAGATATCGATTTTATAGGGGTTTTTTTTTTGCATTTCGATCAATTTAATGCTGCAGAAAACAAAGTAACAAAACTTGTATCATGCGTCAAACAATTAATTTAGAATTCTAACCTTTCCTTAGATTCCTGCTTTTATGAGATGTTCGTTTGTTGATTGGTTGTTTTGTTTGGAAAAATGACTTAAACTTGTGATTTGAAATTTAAAATCATGTTAAAATTCCCATTTCACGGTATATGGCATTTCAAATTGTGATAATATTTCCCATTAACACACAAAACATTTATTTAATTGCTGAAAAAAAAGAAAAAGAAACCTACCGCCATTTCTGAGGCACTTGTGCGATGATGTAAGATCTTTGTCATTAATTTTCACTCCCTTAAGCTTTGGCTCTAGAATAATCAAATTCATTTTATTAATGCAAATGAAATTCCATCAATTTTAATTTTAGAAAATCGAATTGGGTAATGATGGTACACAACAGCTAAGCAAGGAAAATCATCAACATTCATCCGTAACCTAAAGTTTTAGTAAAGAAAAAAGATACTATATTATATATTAAAAATGTAAGGAATTCATCAGTACAGAGAAAAAATGTACTACACGGATTTCATACGTACTACAAAGCGTTCGTTTTGATTTTTTGTTGAATAAAAATGCATACTTTAAGTTTTAATAATTCATTTTGAATTCCATTAAAGCAAAGAACGCCTGCTGACGTGTGTAGGAGAAACGTGGCTTTGATCTTCAGTACATATGAAAGCTTGTGTTTGGTGTAACACACAATATACGAATGATAACACTTGACTTCGAATAAAAAAGACCATGTAACGATTAATGTATCGGTATATGACAGTTCTGTTGGCATCTCGACAAAGTGGAAGTAATAGTTGTATAGAAAATATTCCCAAATAATGGTTTTATACTTTCGTGTTTGAATTGACATTTTAATGCGCCTTGCCAAGTTTGAAGCATTGCGTTCAGATTGGGAATATTTGACTTTTTCACTTGATAGAAAAATTCTACTTTCAAAGACCATTTTGATGAACTAAACTCCTTAATAGATAACGAAAATGTTACATGTATTTATTAAAAAGAACTGCAACTGATAATACAGATATTAACTTAAAGATTTAGTCGCCATGCATCAGCTTGAATAATTGTAATTCAAATCTCTTAGTAAACAAAGTAAACATAAACAACTTTAGGGTTACTTTCAACTCGATCATTTGTTTTGACATTCACGATCATTTGGAGGACATGATAACAGTTTGTGAGGCAAAAGCATGGTTTAACTGACAGAGAGGATTGTAAGAAGTTCTATGGTCTATACATTATTTAAAAGAACAGTCCCACGCCTGGCTATAAGAAACGCTCGCTCAAAATACTAGAGTCTCTATATTTTGCTGACAGAAAAAAGTAGGACTTTGATCCACAAGCTGGTGTTGCAAAGGAAATGTATCAACACCAGGCTTAGAACTCTAAATTAATCAACAGGAAATTCAGATTTTTTTAATTAGTGTTTTTGCTTGATTTGTTATATACATGTACATGTATTCAAAATATCAGATTTGATATCACGGTTATAAATGCAAAGTACCGAATACAAAGCAACCGGATCATAGAGCATAAAACTCTACTGGAAAAAAATTAATTTGGAGGAATTATTGTTCGTCGTATAATATAACATATAGGATAAAAAGTTGGACAACTGCAGCCATCTTGTTCTATTCGCTCCTTTACTTTTGATGTGAATGTTGTCTGTCATGTTGTATTTCTCTGCTCTGACACGTTATAACGCTTTGTTTTCCAAAGTGCGAAGGAGAAGAGAGAACTTACCAATCACCCCATCAACCCCCAAATAAAATTAACAGGTTAAAATATAACATTCAAAAAGCTGCTCAATGCAAATGTACACTTTTACAATCAGTTTTCAGATTTACTCAGAAAATGTAATGGAAAATATGTCTTTTCTCTTTTTGTTTTATATTAAGACACTGATTTTTGCCACAAAAAGGGTCAGTCACAATCTATACTATGAATTATATGTCCATGCCAGTTGATCACCACTACATAATTTTAAAATACATTGCCAAAAACTGCCACAAACTGATTTGAGGACAAAATCAAAACTGGCTGATAACTATATGTGGATAAATATAGAAGTTCTCAAAATGCCATAGGTTGCCCTAAATTGTCTAAGTAAAAGAGTGAAAGTTAGATATCTTTTATATCGTTGTAGAGAAAAGATTTATAAAAAGGAAGGTATTGTACATAAATGAAAATTTTATTTTGATTTAAAGAGGAATTGAAATCTCCTATTTTGCTAAATTACCTTTTTTTCGAGAAAAAAAACTCCAACGATTGTATGTCAGTTCACATTTTTCTTTGGATTATCTTGTTTTATTAGAATACCGTAACGCTATTGATACACACGTAGGTTATTGTATAAAACTGAATGTCATTAGTTCTATACTGGCTGTGTTTTACAAAAAAATTTACCTTAAGAGATCAATTTCATGGAAAGTATAAATTTAATTTAAATTTGAAAATTTTGAAAGTAATAACATCATAAGAATAATTAATTTTCACATACTACCACGTGCCACCTTAAATCTGATATATGTTAATGTTTGATTTTAACCTATTACTGAATAAGTCATTAAAACCGTGGTAACAACTGAAAGAGATAGCTATTGAATTGATTGGATTATTAGGTGTACAATGTGTTTCTACTGCTTGTAGTGCTAATAAATGGAATCATGAATGGCTTGTTAAAATATCATATTGCAGCAGGTGCCCAGAGTCATTCACATGCATTGGGTGTATGAGTACGTGCTTTTGTTCTGTAACGTTGTCAAAGAACTCCTCCCCAAACTTCTTAAAGAGGGCGTCACCCCCACCTTAATTCATTGTTAACAGTCAATATATAGAAGGAGTGTTACGACCGTTTCCATCTATATGTTTAAAAAGAGGAATATATTTACACTAACAGGCAATTTCAATGAACCGCGTACGTCTTAGGCGATGATTCGGCAAAAAATAGTGGAGAGTTTTTATTCATTATTATTCAATGATGTTTGAGAAATCTGGTTTGAACAAAGAAGATGGCTTCGAATGTCACCTATTTTATGGAATAAGCAAGCTAATTTTATATTTGTTGCCGAAATACTTAATAACTATCATGTAAATCTGAACAAGCTGTTTGAATTAAAGCTACCCAATACCAATATTCCAACCTCCCTTTTTTGAAATGAATATAATTTTGAATCTGATTTATTCTTAATAGGTTTGAGTTGATCACATAGAATACGAGGGAAGAAGACAGACAGCAACAGCAGTGCATTGACGGGTATCATTTTTACGACTGTTTCTTCTTGACAGATTTGTGTGACACGCTGAGGGCAGTTTGCTTTAATTCTACATACATGTAGTTAGCACCGCTAAGTGGTCTAAATATCAAAATCTAATATTACCAAAATGCCCAAAGAAAGAAATATAAGACAGGACATATGGTGTAATAAATTGGTTTTTTGGCGTATCACGCTTGGCCTTCGGGTACTGTAGGAGTTCTCAAATTTCACTCATGGAAATGCAAATTGGCTTCCAAGGTCAGTTTCTCTTTAATATGATCATCCGTGACCACTCGATAAATTTGAAGAGAGTTTAATGCTTTGTTTATTTGACAAGGAGATATTAACAGTTGATAATTGTTCAGTTCCAGGGGCATATCGTAGTCCTCGAGGTCAAGAAATCAGTATTGCTCTCATTCAAGACACTCTGGTATTTAGGAGAGTTTCTTCATGATCTAATCATGCAGTCCTTTCATCACAGGCCATGGTCATTTTAAGTGTTTATCAGGTTCGTTTTATTTTTCATAAATTACCTTGGGAATTATTGCTCCATACCGGAATTCTGAAGCAGCAGTGAGGGAGGTTTTGAACTCTTCCAGAGATGGACAAAATGTCTTGACGTTCCGACATTGCATTGACGGTCAAGGACAACTAATGAAAATTATTTTTTAGAATAATTGGTTCTTTTTCTACGAGACAATGCCAGTCCCATTGTCGTTAATCTTGATTTATTTAATTGTTAAGCTTGTTTTATGAAAATCAAGAAAGGGAGATGAAAAATGACATACACATAGACATCACCTCTGAATTTGCCAGGAGTTCATTTAGTACTTTTATTATCATATTCTCAAATTCGGACACTTTTTTTTATAAATTATTTGGAAAACCACGATAACATCATGACATAGCATAGAATCAAAAGAAATGAAGAAAAAAAACTCATTTGATTTTATTAAATATGTTATGCGTAATTGCCATGCGTAATCTACGTTGGTGCGAATCTTTGGAGTGGGGGGGGGGGGGGGGTCAAAAATTTCTTGGTTTCTTTTGTTCATTTTGTTTGATTGCTTGTTTGTTCCTTGTTTTTTTGTGTTTTTTTAGGGTATTTCTTTAAAATTTCTACATCTAAAGTGGAGGGAGAAGCGTTCCATTTTCAAATATATCAAGCTGTTAATCGACACTTGAGATGACACCGATGTCGGTTATTTTGTTATCAATATCTAGGTTGTCACTCGGTACACTTTGATTCCTTTTTTATTGTATTACTAAATCAGTTTTCGTGGGACTGTTTCAAGCTTTTAAAAAATGTTAATCTACAGATTTGCGATCCAGTCAGCACCAAACCGTTATTGAGTTCTTCATTGAATATCATTTACTATCAAAGCTAGCTCCAACTGTGAAGTGTCCGATCCTCTAAATAGAATTCCTTAAGTTGCGGTATGTTAATGTATCTCTTTTCCGTTTTTTCGTTGGGAGCGTTCAGTAGAGGGATGCGAGAGTCGTGTGGCTAACGTCCCTTTGTCCACTCAGTCGTACGTGGTTAGACTTTCCAAGTTCGCAAAGAACAAGCAAACAAGACAAATTGAACCCGTTATTTTTCTCCTTTTAATAAATAATTATTTTTTATCATACTGAACTCTTTTTTTTCTCGAAAATATCGGGTACTTGAAATGTCATTCATAACAAGATGTACACTGGGGTTTTTTTCATTGAGTCTCTTCGATCTTTATTTGTTTTCTGTATTTCCTATTTCTTCCCATTCATGTCAACATGTCGCTTTGATAGGGTGCACACAAAAATCACAAAACTCTTGTTTCTGTCGAGGGCCTCTTGTGTATGTCCCTGATATGGCAGGGTCACGAATTCTCTTTATTCGACGAACTTTAAATAGATTCGAGTGTTAAATATAACA